>NC_056737.1:1452502562-1452757562 GCF_019279795.1 Protopterus annectens
TATACCTACAGAGAGGTCAAAGGTTATAACACCACACACAGGTTTGCATACATGGGAAAGCTTTATTTGTATACTATTACAGTTGTATATGCCATGCCATATAGCTGTTTAGACTCTGACATGCATATAAACAGAGTAATGCAGCTGTGAAACAGTTATATTAATACAGTAGTCTGGAAAGGTTTACATATGTTGCTGTTCAGGCTGAGGCCTTCAAGTAGTACAATAGTAAAGACAGACTGGGCCACAGGATGACAATCAAACAACAGTAAGTAATGCAGATGTATAGTCCAGCAGCCTCTATCTGCACTCTGTACACAATTCATAGTGGGTAAAGACCTCAGTTGACACAATGGGATGTATCTGTTATATAACAAGGTATAGCTGACAGCATCACAATCACACTGGCAAACAGAACAATTTGTATGGCAGGAAGCAGTAGGCCTGCATTTACCCAAGGTGAATTGTATGGTAATGTACATCCAGATACCTTAAGGCAGCTTACCCCTGATACCCCCACATGTTGTAACAGCCTAGGTTAGTTATGGTGCATCCCCCCATAGACTGAATAATACAGGGCCATATACCACTGTTACATACACTGGCCTCTGGAGTGCATAAGGGCACACATGTATTGTGTAGATGAAGCCCACACAAATATGGTCCCAACCCCACAATATCTGTGGGGGCCACAGCAGCAGTGGACTGATGGCAGGAATGGCAGCATGACATACTAACATCCCACTACATAACAACCCCTGACAGCATGTCATATGCACAAAGTCTGGTATGTAGGTGGAGGGCAGAGGCTGGAACACAGGCCTATATGTGAAATACTGTTGTCATATACTAAGCAAGTTGCTGGTGTTACAGGATAGTCTGCAACATACCCTTAGTCAGGAATATGAAGTTATAAACAGAAATTGATGTAGCCATGTACTGATAGCACTCAACATACACACTGCCAGTGATATATCTGACACAAAACCTGTGTGGCGGACAGACAAAAATAATAGACACATCTCTGGCCATCAAGTGGATAGGCCCACAGTTGAGAAATATGCAGACAGGCTGCATTCCAAGTTAAACTAGTATGTACACACAAATCCTGTAACACTGGTGGTATACAATGCATGCAACAACACTACTCACACTCTGTCTGAAGTTCTGGAACTTCCTACAAGTATGTATCTAGCCTGAGTGTGCAAGTTCTCTTGTAAGAAATATTGCTACCTGCTGTCTGTAACACTGTTGCCCACACACAGGAAGGATGTCCACCATACAGGAAAGGTAAAGGGACCACACCCACATGATGTAGGGATTTATAGTAGTGGGTTGCCATGACAGTGGTAATTGGAAGTACTACACAGCATGCTGCATGCAGGTAAGAAGTGGAGGGCACTGACTGGTGCAGCGCCATCACCTGATCATGTGCATCACCTACAAAGTCCATGCTGCAATCTATTCAAAGCAGCTCAATCCATTTACTGGACAGAGACTGAGATAGTGAGAGAGAGAGAGAGAGAGTGAGTGAAAGGCAAAAACAAACACACAAAAAAATCCATCCAGCAAACTATCCAGAAGAGACATCATTCCCACAACAGGTATGTGAAATATATATGCATGTAATTGACCGTAGTACTTGGTCCATAATAATGGGATAGATGATGTGGAATAATTTATATGTGCTATCAGGTGTTGTTGTAATGATGTTCAGCTGAACAACTGCTAAGGACAATAGAGTCTGTCCCTGTGGGTAGTGGGCCATACCCGTCAACTGTGAAGAGCAGCACAAATTGATAAGATGTAAGCCATCATAGTGTGTGTTGTGTAATGGGAAGCATGTATATTACTGTGGCCAATAGCTGGTGGTGGAAGTAATGCCATAATGACAGACACGTGGGTTCCACAGCCCACTTTTTGCGGGATACTCAGGTTAACCTGTATTCTAGCATGCTGGAATGCCATAGGTGTGTAATAGGGTTACTGAAATCTGGCCCTACATATACCCTCCTAATGTCAGGCTGTGTCCATATGTGGCACCTGTCTGTGTTGTATCAAGGTAGA
The DNA here is from genome assembly GCF_019279795.1 of Protopterus annectens. Taxonomy (NCBI): domain Eukaryota; kingdom Metazoa; phylum Chordata; order Ceratodontiformes; family Protopteridae; genus Protopterus; species Protopterus annectens. The sequence continues at coordinate 1,452,504,630 of NC_056737.1, forward strand.
ACAGTGCAGCTGTGCAGGAAGGTGTTGTGAGATTGTGGACCTCATGTCTGAATGCACCTCATATATAGGTATGTATATGTGTATATATATATATATATATATATATATATATATATATATATATATATATATATATATATATATATATATATATATATATATATATATATATCTACATGTATGTCCACAAATATACAGATACCCATGTGTAGACATATATATAAACACATATATACAACATCATATATACATGCACATATAAAGATATATATCTATATGCACATGTCTGCATATATACAAACACACACACACATATGTATGTAAATACATGTCCCCTATATTACCACCACAGTGCTACATGCTATGTGTGAGGGAACAGCACACATAGCAATACACACAGATATCTATAGCTGTCAGTGTGTGTAACATGGATGGGTATGTCACATGTGAACCCCTTGTTGGGACCACATTTCCCTTGTCTGTGAAGTATGGAATGGGAATATGGGGAAGTATGACAGGTATAGTTGTGGAGGTGGTCAGGTTTGGTAGATGTAGAGGACAGCCTACAGGGGTGGTATGTGACACATGTGGTGGGTAAACACCCTGGACGGTGTGTGTGGTCTGTGATGTGGAAGCCCCATGGGCCACAATATGGACACAATGGGAACAAGCCTCCCACCCACTGCTACTCACAACAGTAGCCAACGTCCTGAAAGTGCCTGGCCTGGAGGCTGAGCAGGAGGAGCATGTGGACCCTGTGAATGTGTACTGGGTGCCTCAAGGTGATGTAGCACATCCCACATGTGTCTGTGGAGCCCGTTATTGAATAGACCCTGGACCTGACCTCAGGGGGAGAAGATCATGTCTGTTTGTGCCCCCAGGGGGTGAACAACACCCCCTGAGTTGGTTTGACCTGAAGGTATTCCTGGACCAGTACATGAGGAGGCCCCAGGGTGGGTCCCACATGCGATGTGGCCTGATAACATGGGAAGACGAGTTTGGAGATGTGGTTTTTCTGGTCGTTAGTACATAAACATGCTATTGTGTCACTGTTTTAGAACATATGTGGGTAGTAATAGTTGACACAATCCTGGAACATGTCCAAGAGCATGCATATATCTCACCAATAACACAGAATATCAGATGTGCAGCAATCACATAGCAAGCATACCACAGCCATATATGGAACCATAGTAGCCCTGACAATGGCATGCAGGTGAATAGTCTGTGACAGGCCAGCAGTAATAGTGTCCACACAGGGAACATGGCTACAAACACATTGCACAAAGTGTGGTACAATACAATATCTGTCTCATTGGTAGGTATGCTGTAGCCATACCTATTGAGTTGTGTGCACAGTTTGTTGTCACTGATATGGTGGGGGGGTGACAGTGATGTGTATTAAGAACTGCGGTAACCTTGCTGCATGACTTGCTCACACCTGTTTCCATCTTTATGTCTTTCAGGCAAGATGTCACATGGAAGGCTTCTGGCTTATTCAGCTGCTGAGAACAACAGTGTGGTAAACCACCTAATCCAGAAATACCCTGTCTTGTTTGGCCAGGCTGCCTATGAGCAGCAGGAGTGGACCACCCTGTGAACAACCTATTCCACAGGGTCAGTGATGTCAGACTGCACAACCTCAGTTATAAGCAGGTCTGGCATCATTGTTCTGACCTGCTTCGCAATGCCAGTCTGCATGCTGCTGCAGTCCGGGGGGATCACCTCACAACAGGGGGGGAGCCATGCCATCCACCCCCCTGACGTGTGGAGGAGCTCCTAGCCAGCCTCATGGCACCTGCCCATCCGCATAGCCAACAACTGCCAGACACCATTGTGGAGATGGGTTCTACCCACATACCGGCTGAGGAGCATGCAGGTAAGGCCACAGGGAACATCAGTAGACCACTGTTGTGTATGCATCCGCATCTGTACAGGTAGATCATCTGACATGTCATAGATATAGTTTGTTGCTGAATAGTAGTGATAAGCATATGTGCATATGTGGTAGTATTGTGGACATGTACTGTTGATGTATTGTAATGCTGCACCAATCCTGTAGCAATGCCACAGGTGTGGCCACTGACTTTGCATCTCTCACCCTCTTATGTAGGTCCCTCCGGTATACCACCAAGGCAGCAGCCTGTAGCTGGTGAGTATGTTTATGTTGATGCTTGCCAGTACACTTGGCATGTATTGGCTATTGTATATTCCATGCACACATCTAACACACCTACCCAGAATGTATGCTGTACATGTGCACATATTATTGCTGTTAAATGCACGGCATCACAGTGGTGACCATGATGGGGTATTGGAAGGGTATGTCAGACACCTGCAAGATAACTAACATCCTGTCATTGCAGAATGTGTCCACAGAGAGTAACATAATGGTGGGAGACATGGCCTACAGTAGAGACATGTTTGAAACATCACCCATATACAGTGCAACACCAGTGTATATATCAGTAGGACAATGGCAACTATTGCAGAGTTACACTATGGCATAATGTATTACTGTGGTCCACATTATCAGCTGAGACTAGGCTGTAACATGTGTTGTTCAGTGTATACGACACTGCAAACTGACACACATGTGTAGGACTTACTTGTCAAGCATTTGCAAAAAGGCTGAAGGTGGGGGATGTCAGCATGACACACCAGTGCACTGCAGCAGGGATCCTAAGGATGCTAAGAATGGCTATATCTGCACATAGTCAGGTTCAGGAACTGTGGCAGATGTAACCCTACCCCCACAGCAATAGTGATGGCAGTGTGTGATCACCAAGGGATGTGCATATGAGTAGACCTTGCAATCATGCAGATTAGGGGGACATGTGTAGGGCAGACTGAACATACACTGGCAAATGCAGATGGCCCATGCTAGTATACCCCTGCCAGGAGTAGTGGCTGCTGTAGTACACATAACAAAAGGTGCAACAAACCGCCATGATAAGTGTGTGCACACATATGCACACACAGAGTGTATGCATCATGGTCAGCATCTGCACACCTAACACATTCTGTAGACACTGCATGTGAAAGTACAGGACATATGTCACATATCGGGCTCATGTAAAGTTAATATATGCGGTGATGTGATCCCATAGCAGATGAAGGAAGGGTACGTCATATCAATAAGGGTGTGTACACTCCCCATAGCCATGGTATGCTCTGACGGTTGTCAGTGTAATAGTATTGGATTGGTCATACATGGCCTGCTGATGTTGAGAGCTGTAACTCCATCAGGCATTCACAAAAGACATCTGTCCACATATCATCCCAGGTATGTGTTGCTGAAAAACATAGGGGCTGTGAGATTTAAAGCTGACATAACTGACACAGTACTACACATTCAGCAGTGGGTTGTACACCTGTGAGGTGTGGTGCACAGTACATGGCAGGGTGCAGAACAGGTGCACAGCAATATTGTGTACATGGGTGCAGTGGTATCCAGGGAAGGGGCATCACCTAGTAACACAGCACATGCATCACACACATGTATACTGTTGCTAGCATGGATTGACTATAGCTGCACTGCATGCTGTTGTGTACCATATGTTATGCATGTTGACAGATGGGTACTAGGAGGACTGTGTGTACTATCATTGTGCAACCTTACCTGTATGTTTGTGAGTATGCATCCTGGTGGGTGGTTAGTTTGTCTGTAGGGTCACTCTGGTGAAGTGAAGGGAGGTCGATGCATGTAGGATGGGTGTGTGCATGTGTGTGTGTTTGTGTGGTTGTCCATGTATGCACATGTGTGATTGTGGGGTTGTTCATACAGCAGTACCTCCCTTTGGGATCGTGCAGTACATGGACATAGACTGCCACATGACACACCAGGAATACTTGTCATGTATGTAATCACAGGACAGCTGATAGTATAATAAGGTCTGTAGCATGGAAAAGGCATTGAGAGGGAAGGTAGACACCAGGTATATCCTTAATATCACATTCAGCAGAGAGGTGACTGACAACCCACATATGCAGCACTACAGATGCATTGGGGAATTACTAGACAACACCAGGAAGTGTATCCATATATTACAGTTGTCACATGAGAGGCTGATTGAGCAGCATATATGGCATGTACTGAGCAATACATACACATGACACTTCAGTGTGTGATATTATGGAGTGAACATAATAGCCCCTCACATATAGGGGGCCATGCTCATGATGTCCAGGATGAACACTGAATGACAGCAGTGAGGCCATATAAAACCACTCCACTCAGATCAGAGAGGTAATGGAGTAACAGGTCCTGTGCTGTGATCACCTGTCTAGGCGTTTAGAGGAATGATACGTTAATGAGTGGTATCAATGAATGTATGTTACCAGGTATGATGCAGGATGGAGAACACATGGGAATATACATGAGACTGTCTGTAAAGTCACGGACAGGTAGTTATTAAGGTGGTGTGCATATATGTGTGTGTGTGTGTGTGTGTGTGTGTGTGTGTGTGTGCGTGTGTGTGTGTGTGTGTGTGTGTGTGTGTGTGTGTGTGTGTGTGTGTGTACTGTTATGCAATGCTGTACAGGTCTTAAATTGCATTTATTGTTTTCCCCCACAGGTGGCGAGGTGGGTCAGGGTCCCTCCTGCATGCAATCTGATGTTGGTGTCCATACAGACACAAAAGATGATGATAGTACTGTTGAGGCACAGGTGGAGTTGTCACGGGCCAAAACAGAGCCATCATTTGACATCCCCTTTTAGCCACCCCAACCCCGCACACAATTTCATTGCTTATACATACCCCATCACCAGTGGCCATAGCAGAAGGATAGCTAGAATTTGGTGGCAGTGCACAGGAGAGTGTGGTAACCATGCCTACTCTGTCTGGTCACAGCAGGCAGAGCTGGATGACTGGCAGGGCACCACATAGGCAGATATCCCAGGGTGCTCATGGTAGGGTCACTGGTCACCATGCCCCTGGCAGACGCAACACAACAGGTACCAACAGGTGCATGTTTCAGGCTGTCATGGTGGTGCAGGCACATATGGAAAGTTACACCAGACAGGGCCTGAGGCTGCAGAGAGCTGCTCTCACATGTGCAAGCGACAACTTCCGTGAACTGTCTGGTACCATCCGTGCATATACTGAGCTCATGGATAGATGGTCTGGTGAGATGATGGCCCTCATCGACCGTGGTTTTTCCATGCTTGAATGTGTGGTGGGAATGCGGCGATAGCCACGTGGACGTAGGCCAGCTATGCTAACAGGTGGCGGTCAACGTGGACATGCTAGGACACTAAGGGGCTCCCATAGTGGCAGTACCAGCCCCGGCACTGTGTGGTGGGGGTGTCAACATCACACCACAGCAGGCCATAAGTACGTGGTCCTGGCCAGTCCCAGGAGGGACCTGGTTCCAGTGAACATCTGTCATCATCAGGGGAGAGGCCTGTACCTGGACATGCCCATGGACCCCCTGGCAGGCACAGACCATGTTTCCATGGCCAGAGGCAGTGACCTGCACACCCTGACAGATATGGTCTGCAGCTGTCCATAAACACCTGTGTAAGGCAGCTACATGGCAGAACTGTGTGCATGCATACCCGCACACTATACAAACACACCTAGGGCAACCCCATATCTACACACACCATGTCACCATGCCCAGTTCACCTCATTGCACCCCTCACCCACATACACATGGTGTCAAATATATGGCCCACCATCGGCCTCTGGTATATCAACAACACACCCTGTGCATATGATGATAACTCTGCCACATCCCTGTCATCCATACCATTGATACAAGGTCAGGCTACTATGGTTCTGATGCACATGGTGACTGTACTACAGTGTACCAAAGTACTGCAGTGTAACATGTTGTCAGGAGTAAAGTTTAATGCATATATGTCAGGTAGTGGAGCCATCCAGCAATGATGCATTATAGCTGTTAGTAACACCGGTTGATTGTGGTCTCTATAATGATATCCATTTGTGTTGTAGGTGTACATGTGTCAGCACCAGGATGGTCTGCAGTCATATTCCACAATGGGGTATGACACTGTGGTGACACCATGGCTGTGACATATCTGGGGTACAGTTTAACACGTCACAGGTTTGTATAACAGTTATTGCCTGTGCCACATAGACAGGTGACCCACTGGAATGTGTATAACCTGCAACCTGATGCAGACCCATCCACATAGATGCACTCTCTTACTTGGCAACACTGGGACTAGACTCCTACGTAGATAAGTAGTGATACTGAAGTGCATGGTTTTCATTGCACACACCACACAGTGTTTATAGTGAGGTGTGTTCCAGGTTACATGTTACATGCAGAACATCCCCAAACATGTACAGTATGCTAATGGGGAATGTAATGGGTGTATATGGACAATACATAGTGTGACATACCTTCATATAAACATTAACAGACATATAACCGACAGACACACATCCGAGAGACCTGGGCCTATTGCTGCTAACTAACTTGACCATGTGTCCAATGTGTTACAGGTAGGCTGCACACAGCACATGCATAACTGGCCTGGATTGTGGTATCAGTTACCTGTATGGTTGATGGTGACAGTGGTAACAATAAAGTGGTACATGGGACATATACTGGGTGTACCTTGGTGTAATGACAGTGCAGACAGCACCCACATCGCCCAGTGAATATTGTACTCCCTGAAACCCTTGATGACACTCTGACATACCCACCATCACACATTGCCCACGACTGTGATACAACCCATTGTGTATCCCAACAGTGGTACTATAGGGATATGCATCTAATGCATATGCCACAGACATAGTAGGGTATTGCATTGTCATGCCTCACCTATGGGCAGCAACAACACTATTTGTAATACTGTGTGGCAATGGGTATTGTAATAGGAGTATGTGACCTTGGCTTGCTTAATCTTACAGATATACAGACATGCACATATACACACACACTTGCCAGAAATCAGTGGGTATTCCGTGCCTATCAACGTATTTGTACAACACTGTTGTGCTGGTACTACAAGGCTCATGTAGCCAGTATGGAGAGGAGCTTAACAGGGTACATGTAATGTCCCATATAGCAGCAGCCACAACTGACTATGGCAATGGGTGTTGCGGTGGTTGTGAAGGTCCTCATGGAATTCCCAAGTACAGGTGTGCTAACACACAGACACTGCTATACACAGTAATGCACACGTACACATGTGTCAGTACTGGGATGCATTGCTGCAGTTGGTCATAGCTGTGTAACTAGCTATTGTCCATGGAGAGATGGGTTGTGTAGGGGATGTGTGTACAGTGGTATCCTGCCAGCTGCCATGTGGCAGCAGGCAATCTATTGACAGGACACTACTGTGGTGACCCTCAGGGTGAGAGTGGCATGCATCAGCCAATCCTCCAGGTGCCTCCTGCACTTGGCCACTGAGGTGATCAAGTTGACATGTATGCAGCATGCATTACAATACATGGTTAGTGTCTGTGATGGAGACCTGTACCCAAGCATGTTCTGTTGACTGTGGTAGTGTAGTAAAGGTACCCATGGCATGTGGTGCGTACAGGGTATTGTCTCCTGTATGTGCCAGTTCTTACACAGTTGGGCAGACATGTCAGTGTCAATCAAGCTTAGGTTGCCTGTACATATCCCAGCTGGATACCTGCCATCTGCACATCTGTACAGGGACTGACAGTCATCAGCTTGGCAAGTAGCTATGCAGTAGGGTGAATGTGTTGGCAGATAGATGTTTGACAACAATATGTATGCCATAACTACATGTCAGAAGCCCTCACTAACATGTGCTGTACAGACAGTAGTCTACAGTTACATTCCACATGTTGGATCATTATCCAGTAGGGGTTATATACTGTGACACAGCTCACACACCAGGGATACAACATGGAGGCCTCAGAATCCAGCTCTGCCTGCAGGTGTGCCTGTTGTCAGTATTACATTTAGCACTATGCTCTTGCTGGGTAAGCACTGTCAACAGTAGTACCACCATGATACACTACATGCCAGTATGACAGCATGAACCCTGGTCTACTACCCCTGTATGTAACACATTCACATGGATAACAGTGCTGTACAGGCCTCATATATGTCTGTGTCCCAGACATGACACTCACACCCCTTGCTACTGTAATTACAGCACATAGGCGCATGTATTGTACATGGCATTACATACACTGATTACAGATGTCATTACCCTGCTATGTTACCAGACTGGGTGGCGTGAACTGGTTACCAGGGCTAAGCCATGCTCAGCAGGTATCAACATTGCTCCAATGTAACAGCTAAATTGATTTGCACACCGGTGAGTGAAGCCTACACTCTGTAAGCGCCTGTATGTTTACCCATAGCTTAGCACCACTTAGCTTCACTCAAACTCACACAAATGCACTTAAAGCTGCTCAAAACTGACTTAACTACTCTGTATCCGACAGCCCTTGTTCTGCCCAGCAACAAACTGAACAACCTTTGCAGGTCTTGAACCCAGGACCCTGTACACTATAGTCACAATACTTAACCACTATGCCATCACCACTGTGAAAACAGCTGTTGTTTTTCCAATATATCTGTCAATACACATATTGATTAGTGTTGAACAATTGCTTTTACTTCCACAGTTGTGTAGTACTTGTTATTAATATAACTGTTGCATCACATATGTTGTTTTATCATAATGTACACATAGCAGATACATACAGTGAGATACATCTGTGAGGGTATACACAACCGTGAGGTTTACACATGACAAGAATATGGATATATACATATAATATGTTGATATATGTCTACATGTACATACACATGTATATTGATTCATATGTCTGTATACACATCTTTATAGTGCAACATATATATGGCCATGTGTACATCTCTTTGTATATATATATATATATATATATATATATATATATATATATATATATGTATGTATGTATATATAGCTATATGTATATATAGCTATATATGTATGCACATCCTATGTGTACAGATATGCCTATGTATGTAGATATATATGTAGATATCTATAACTATATGTGCATACATATCTATTATGATATACCTATTACTGTCAAAATATATGTAGATATCCATAAGTATATGTGCTTATGTATCACTATCTGTAAATGTGTAGACATATATTGCTGAGTATATGTATATATGTGAGTGTTTATATGTGTGTGTGTGTATATATATATATATATATATATATATATATATATATATATATATATATATATATACATATACATATCCATCTATGTATGTCAATATGTATATGTGTATATATATCTATATGGATAATTATATATACATATATGTTCACCATATGTCCAGAACATGGAGTGGAATCCTACCTCAGCCCCAATAGTCACAACCTCTTCATGCAAGGGGATGTCAGGTATGTATTGCAGGTATATATGTAGACTATAGCTACTATAATAGGTGTTGACTTAACAGATATATTGTGTGTGGGAGGTCACATCTGCTTTTAACATCTGCACCATTGGCTACTGACAGACATCCTAAGGACATCATAGTACAATACCACTGCTAGCACAGTAATGATCCTGTGGACTACAGCAGAGATATGGCCAATAAATGTGGACAGTCTGACACACTCTGGTCAGTCCAGAGGTATACACAGAACTCCTTAGTGCAAGACATGTGGACCAAGCCTGACAATGTGGATGTGAACAGCCATGTAGATGGGTATATCATGTAAATACTGGTATACATTTGCCCCCATAGGTTATGCATTCACACACCGCTGTCTGTCCTGACACATAACCGCTGGTACAGAGGTGACATGGCCACATACTACCCACTAGTTACATCTGTACAGCATTCCACTGTTTTGTCAGAAATATATGACTGTTATGGTGGTCTGGCAGCAGTACATCTGGCAAATATCTGGACATAACATCACATTGGGTAAGTACACTAAGCTGCTAGGCATGTAACAAAGCACTGTGCAGGCTACAGGCAGACTGCCACAACACTGGCCTACATTTCTTATGGGGGAATACACATGTACCTGCATATATAGAAGGCTCTACAGGCATGTCACAGCACAGAGTAACAGACACCTGTGTGAAAGTGCATAACCACAACCAATGTGAACACAGCCACAGCCACATATGGTAAGCTAGCATAATATTACAGTATATGGCCTATCTGATGAACGCCATCCTCATATGTGCCACTCACATGCTAACCCTACATCTACTGGGCTACTACACAGTGTGGTCCAATGCCTGTCTGTGGTATGGGACATGTGTGTGTTTGGCCCTACAAACATGTAAGCCGATAGGGTTACATACATTGGAGCAGCATATAATATCAACTAGAACAGGACCAAGAACAATGACATCTACCACAGTCTGTGCACAGGTCAAGGTACATATTCACAATACACACACTGTCGAGAATCACCATAAGCACACAGACCTCAGTACTGTACACACAACCACAGAATGCCCAGGTTATGTCCTTAAATATAACCCCTACTATACATAACATGTGTAGCAATCTGATATCTCACTGGCTTGTTATCAGATATTATGTCAATAAATAATGGTGTTCAGAACATATGCACCTGTTACTGCATGACATATGTACAAAGGTTGACAGAGTTGTGGCTGGAGGCACAAACACAGGGCCAGTATTGACATGTTGCTGTGATAACCTCATGCATTTACTGATGTAACAGGGGTTTGTTGTGACATATGTCCTATGAAGGATATGAAGTCAGTAACTCTCATGGCTATCACCATGTACTGACTGCAATCCTTACACTATGCTTCTGCAGTTTTCAGATAGGTGATGTGTGAGTAATACAAGAAACAAAAGGCACTGCACACTGCCCAGTCTGCAGATGACCCCACAGATGGGGGTTTCCTCAAAAACATAGCACTGTCATGACAGGTATTAAAACATATAGACCAGCCATATCCACACACAACATGTTAAACCGACATTACTCCAAATGCAGAATAGCAACACTTACATTCTGTTGTCATGTCAGGCACACCCCCCTCCTGTGTGTTGGCCTGTTTCCACAGTGTATGTTGTTAGAGGTAAATCCCCAATCCATCTGTGATGCTGTTTGCCAAACACCAGATCCAGGTCCTGCTCACAGTGAATGAAAAGGCCCAACACCAACATGATGTTCCTAGATATTGGAGTGTGTTTCCATGCAATTGGCTATGGGAATGTTACCACAGTTGTTCCACATGCAGTCAGCTAGAGGAGGGCTGCAATTCATGCAGAGGCTATCAGCTGATCATGTGCATCACTTACAAAACACATGCTGCTGCCTAAGCAAAGGAGATGTAGTTCTCCACATCCATCAGAGAGGGAGTGAGAGAGGCAGACATAGACAAAGTAAGTCAGGGAGGGAGTGGGAGAGTAAAACCTAAGCATGTTTGTGTCACACACCTACCAGTACAGGGTATGAAACCCCTGTCTGACTATGTATTGCTATGACATGTCTATGCAGTTACTGCATGCGCCACATAGCTTACTTGTTGAGCAGCTGTCCAAACGTATATGTGATGGTGAGTGACATCTGCAACAGTGATATGGTAGCGATATGGTAGGTGTTGTACACGTGTCTGTCCACATGAACAGGTGCAGCATCAACACAGCCACACTCTCTCAGGTGACTCACACACATTGACACACTTGACAGGGTCAGGAATACACTTTCTAGCTAGTTTGCCACAATACAGTACTGTGCAGGTATCACATGCACCACAGGGGTTATCCGGAGGTTATATGGGCAAGGGGTATGTGAAGGTGTCTGACATCAGACAGCATGCTTCAGTATGCCAATGGGGGTTGTAGTGAGTGTGAATGTGGTCAAAAGCATCATACACCACTCACGTAGACACAGGGTGCCAGTACTGACATGCACGTGTGCATTGCTTCATGGGTGTGTAGTGACTAACTGTGCCAGAAGGCTATACAAGGCTAGGTGAAGGGTATACCTTGGCATTAAACCACATGACAATGGTCTGCAGTGTGGCTCAGGGGTGTAGTGTCTGCATTGGCCCACACAGGTGGGTATTGTATTCACCATCCAGTCACCTGGGTAACTATTGTGTGTTGCCATTGCTGTTCAATGCTTACCATGTATGTGTTCTTTAGTCCATGACATGGACGCTGTCCATACCTCTCAACTGTACCGAGTTTCTCAATAAATACCAGTTTTGAGGGTAAAATATTGGGGTACCACGAATTCCCGCTTGGCCCCTTTAATTTCTGAATTTCTTCTTTTTTTTTTAAACTCCCGACGTCATCACACGCAGGTCATATGTAATGACATCAGCTTCTCCTGACCGGTATGTGTGTGTAGAGCACAGCATTCATTCCCGTATCTTCTCTCCTCCAGGAAAATATAAACAGTAAACATATATATGCAACTTAGACAAACTGCAGCAGCCTTACTTCTTTAATGGCTGCAGGCTATGTTTATGTGATTATTGCGCTTTTGTTTTAGTTTACTTATTTAACGGCTGAGCTTTACTTATTTAACTGCTGCAGGACAAACAGCAGCAGCTGCTCCACTTATTTAATGGCTGTAGGCACTAGGCAGGTAAGAGGGTGGCCACAGTGGTACAGTGGTTAGCATTGCTGCCTCACAGCAAGAGGTTCTCCAGTTTGATTTTCGGCTGGGGTGCCTTCTGTGTGGCATGTTCTCCCTGTGGTCGTGTGGGTTTCCTCTGGGTGCTCTGGTTTTCTCCCACATCCCAAAGACATATAGTAGGTGGATTGGGCACTCTAAATTGGCCCTAGGTGTGAGTCTGTGCATGTGTGTGCCTTCTGTGGAAGATTGGGCACCAGGCTGGCAACTCGACAACGTAAAACTCCACTGCCAATCATGAACGGATAGATGATCCGCTGTGGCGACCCCTAACCGGGAAAAGCCAAAAGAAGAAGAAGGCACTAGGCAGGTAACAGTTACATTTCTTTATGAGAAACTGTGCTTTCATTTATGTATTCACTGCAGGCAGAAGTTGAACAGCTTTACTTATTTAACAGGGAAACTGTGCTTGTTTAATGGTTGTAGGTCTGCAGGAGAAAATGTGCTTTCAATGTGTACATATTTGCTTACAGGCAGGATGAGAAAGTGTGTGCTTTACTTATTTAATGAGAAAGCACTTTCGTTTTACTTTTAGTTGCAGGAGAAAATGTGCTTTCATGCACATATTGGCTTACAGGCAGGACGAGAAAGTGGGCGCTTTACTTATTTAATAAGAAACTGCTTTCATTTTACTTTTACTTTAACATTTGCAGGAGAAAATGTGCTTCCATGTACATACTGGCTTACAGGCATGACAACAAAATGTGTGATTTTACAGAGAAACTGATTTTGTTTTACTTTAACGGTTGCAGGAGAAAATGTGATTTCCTGTACACACTGACTTACAGGCAAGAGAAATTTAACAGAAACTGTGCTTTTGGTTTATTTTAATGGCTGCACTGACTGCAGGAGAAAGTGCGAGTGCGTGTGTGTGTGTGTGTGTGTGTGTGTGTGTGTGTGTGTGTGTGACAGAAAGTAACTGGAATGTTTGGCTCATACTTTAGGTCTGTTCCTCTTAAAATTTGTGGTTTTCTGGCAAATCCAGTGAGAACTGAATTCACTAAATAATGATAGCCATTTAAGATTAAGTCTTCCTATCTTTCAGGAAATGCACGGTAACACAACACACATTTTATACTAGCAACTTTTCTAAGATTATACAAGCAATGTTTAAAATGTGTCCATGGTTTTGGGCTTTTGTCCCCATCCCAATACATTTTGGCTATTTCCAGATTTCTTGTACTGAATAGGTCTTCAGGGAAAAGAGGTTTAGTGCTGCTTATGGTAAATCAGTTTGTGTTGTTAGTAGCACAACATGTAGAATACTTGCTTTTGATGCAGAAGGCTGTGGGTTCTACTCCCATAGCATGTAAATGGATTGCTGTGCTGATACTATAATCTGTTGTAGTTTTAAAGGGGGTGGATGCTGCAGTCCTGAGAATGTCCTCTTTGGTGGAGATACCTAGTAACTATGAACCTGTTATCAGTTTGCCATCCATTCCCTATTGTAATATTTCTTGCTTGTCTTTTTTTATGCAACATAGGCAATTTATATCTCAAGGGGCAACATGCACTTTATTTGCAGACGAAACAATGAAATAGTAAGTTGTTTGCTAACAGCAACCTCTTCATTACTTACAGATCTTACAGATCTCTTTAATGTGGAATTATTTAGATGACTTACTTCTGCAGAGATTGTGCATATTTACTGATACCGATGGCTTGTAGAAGTTACTCAGACTTTTATGATAGAAATGTTCTGAATTTGGTAGTTTTGTCATTATTGGTTCATGCATTTTGTTTCATTGCTTACTGTAAAAATTTTCAAAACAATAAATTTAAAATGCGTTCTAACAAGTGTGCTGTATTATACAAGGAATATAATTTAATTCAGTCAGGAAGGTGTATCAGAGAACACATTTATGTTTTGTGTGCAAGGGGCCTACAATTTGAAAACAGCCCAAAGCTAATCTTTATCCACCACTGGCCACTGCCAGATGCATTTTCTTTGAATGTGGGTTTCAGTTCTGTTTCAATGAATGTGATTTTCAAGGACAGAGAAGTTAAAATCCTATGTCTATTTTCATTGTGAGACTGTATTTCTTTGGTTAGCAGATGTCTATTAGTGTTTATGCTATAAAATGTAAAGTAAAAGTTTTAAATGAAATCCAAATAATCATTGTAGAAGTAAAGCAGTATGCACATTATAGTGTTTGTGGTAAATGGGGCAAAATATCCAAGTAATGGGACATTGGAATGGCTGCAGGGGGAGTCTGGGGCCATATTTTGGTTGTCTGTTCTTCAGTTTGCATTGGAAAGTTGGTATCCCACAATTCCATTGGAGTGGGTGGGGTTACGTAATTGTGTATGCAAATTAGATGTTAATCAGCATACAGATTTGTACCCATTTTTCATGGGCCTTGTCCAGATTTTTGACGTTTCCAGGTTGAGAGGTATGATGCTGTCTGGGATGTGCACACGTCCCACATGCATGTACAGTGACATGTAAAACTGTACCTGGGGTATCTGGCCCATGTTGTGCACACAGATTGTTATCATCAGATGTGCCTGTCCTGGCCTCATGTGCTGGGAACAGGTAATGGACAGCAGGTTGACCCTGCACCTACATTGATAGCATGATACAGGTATTTCCTGGTGTCAATGGCATCTGTCCATACTAGGCATGTGTATAAGGCATGGTATGTCCTTTGTGGATCACATTTGATGGCACCACAGGTGTTGCCGGCATCCAGTGGGGAGCATAGTGAAGGCAAACTGTCTGCATGTACGTGCGTATTGTACTGATGGACAGAACTTCTACCTAACTAGTTTATTACACTATTACGCAGTTATAGGATGCACCACTGAGATTACTGGAGTACTCCTTCCCCAAACGAGTATTTCACAGTGACTGACATCAGCAGGCTTGCCAAAGTAGGGCATTTGAATTGTAGTGAGTGTGACTAGCCTAAAAGGCATTGCTCCCTACACAGACAAAGAAACACACACACAAACATCCACACTTTCTATGTGTGGCAATAGAACCCCTACCAAAGTACTATACCACACTGCAGCATTATGCTGTTATAGGACGCACCCGAGAGATTATTGGGCTACTTCTTTCCAAAAGGTATATTTCACAGTGAATGACATCAGCAGCCTTGCCAAAGTAGGCCATTTGAATTGTAGTGAGTGTGACTAGCCTAAAAAGCATTGCCCCCTACACAGAGACACACACACACACAAACACAGTTGTCATGTCTGGGATTAGAACTCCTACCTAGCTAATTTATTACATAACAGTATTATGCAGTTTTAGGATGCGCCACAGAGATTACTGGGCTACTTCCTTCCTAAAGGTGTATTTCAAAGTGGATGACATCAGCAGGCTTGTCATAGTAGGGCTATGTGGAGGGCAGTGTGTGTGCATGGGCCATAACCCATTCATCTAGAGGATGACACACCACATGCAGGCACATGCAGGTTTATATTCTGCAGGTACATATATACAACTGCTAGATGACTACTGCCTTGTACAGTCATGTTGCACAGCTAGCACTTGCACCACAGAGTCTGTAATGCTGATGGATACCAGTGGCTAATTTCTACAGTGAGTGACATTTATACATCATGTGGTTGTAGCCACTTGGCTGTGTGCTGGGTGGGACAGGCCTCATGATGGAATGCTCTTTGTCACTGTCACTCTCTTCCACACATCTATGTATGTCTACTTTTGGCATATTATAGTGTGTTGTCCTTGGATATATGTCTGTATTCCTATCCAATGTGTGTGCAAAGCATGACTGCTGCATACTGAGGAGTGTATGCACTAACATCTGCAACTGTCAGATATGTATGATTCACTGTTGTTTGCAGACATGGGCTTCATTTGTTTGTGTGTGAGCATGCCCAGTATACCCTTCTGTATTGAATGTGTGGATCCATTCCAGGTAGTTTGTACTCCAATGCAGACCTTTGTGTTTTACACCTACAGGTAGCAAACTGTTTCTGCAGGGTATCTGTAGATCATTTGGCAATATGGGGTCAAACTTTGCAAGGGATAGTGTGTACTGTAGGTGATTGCATCTGTCTTTCTTCTGCTACATGGTACTGGCATTAGCAGATATATTTAGACATGTGTACTGTTATACACTGTGATGTTTTATGTCCTCATGTACAGGTGGACATTCTTGCTCACAGTGATGTCCTGGGGAACAAGGGTGAATGCAGCTGTGTCCAGTATTGTGGTCAAATGCCTACACATTCATGGAAAGTTATACTGTTTTGGAGGGGGGGCTGCAGACACTTGCTGCTGAGTCTGTGTATCCGGTTCAGCACCTTGGTACAGTGTTGGCAGAGGATCCCATACTTGTACATGCATCAACATGACAGTATGGCCGTATCATGCTGTGGCAATACCTCACAGCTGTACAGATTCACACAGGTTACCCAGAGGCAAGGGGTCATAAGTCAGGACATTACCCCTATTGTGGTGTACGGCCAGGTTTGTTGCCACCCATTTATGTGTTTGCAACCAGGGATAGTGTGTGTACACATCTGTGTGTCAGTCCTTGCACATTCCATGCTGCCCATGCTCCCACCCTCCCTCTATTATTCTATCCTCTTCCATACATTATGCATACATTCTCTGATACTTTCCCTAAGGATATCACCTCATCACAACTATGTTTTGGCATTGGTCCACAGTTCATACAGTGGGACATGGTGGACATGTTACTGTGGTTTGTCCACATGGCCTTGCATATGGCTTATGTGGAGCGTGTTATGTTGTTATTTGGGTGTCCATGACATAACATGCATTGGCAGTAAGTGTGAGACACAGGCCTTTGGTAGAGGCCTGTAGGCCATTTGATGGTGATGCAGGCCAGCTCTGGCAAGCCGTTGTATTCTGTCAGTCTTACAGTCCCAGACCACCATACAGTATATTCCTCTGGGGTGACAAGCTAGGTGTGCTAGGTGTCCATGCCAATGCTTTCTGTCAGTATTGATCAGGTGGTGTGGGTGTTGGCAGGGTGCTTCCTACAGCTAGGGACACACCTGCATGGGACACCTGCACTGCATGCTGCAGTCTTTGGCTATTGCTATACACAGGTGGGGGTCATATTGTATCCATTCCTAACAACAGGGATATGACCAGAGAGGTACCTGTGGGTGGTGTTTGTGTGAGCTGGGTGCAAGTGTGCTATAGACACTACTTGCATCTGACTCAAAGATATGCATGGGGCATTCCAATTATGCTGGCATGTGTAGGTACATCAGCTGTTTCCCAATACTTCAGTCCTATCACCTTTGTGATCTGCAAGTGTTTGGCCAGACAACACTGGTATTCCCACCTACAGGCCCAGATAATGTGATGCATACCTGTATTGTATGTACAATTCCAAGGGTGTGTCCATTTCACAGTTACACGCTATATACTGTATGTCTGGGGTACGTTTCCCTGTGTACTGCTTGTATATCTAGCCCAGCAACCATGCCATGTCCATCTTTCAGATGGTGACACATATTACCACCGTACATTTACAATGGCTTACTGCTAGCATGTGTTATACTGGTGGGAATTGTCTTTGGCATTGCAGTTGTGAGGACATGGCCCTGTCATTGGCAGTAGTGGGCAATGGCCACCAGGTCAAACCTCAACATGCATACATACTCACCACTCTCACACAATATGAAACACACACCAACCTAACACACACATACCTGCATATTATACAAATGCTACAATCTATCCTGCTACCTTTGCCACCTCTGGGCATCTACTGGTATTATACCTACACATACATGTTACTACATTTCTACATAAGATTGGGGGGGGGGCACACCTGACTGTTACTACATTGCTACATTGGATGGGGTGGCACACCTAACACTGTACTGGCATGTCACGTACTCCATTTCATAGGTTCATAGGTTCATAGGTACATACTAGGCTATCTGCCCTAAGGTATTTATAAGCCTAGCCAGAGTATGTTTGGCTTTTGCCACCCATTTTAAATTAATTTTGCTATGCCCTTTTTCGAGGTTAGTATACTGTGCCTCTGTCTAACAGTGACACAGAAGTGATACCCGGGGTAAACCTATGATCTCCCATCCACTCATCAAGATTCCTCTTGAAGAGAGTCAATGAGGGACTCTGCCTAACCTGGACTGGGATTTTATTCCATAGTGAAGGGAGCCTCTGGGTTATGAATCTGTCCCTCCAGCATGTCCTATTTATTTCAGTGCTGAGGTTTAAGTCTTTCGAGCGTGTAGCTCGATGGGATTTGGATTTTTTGAGGTGCAGCATGTCCCTTAATTCTGGGTTGGACATGGCCTTATACGTCAGGCACAGGTCACCTCTGAGCAGTCGGTATGCCACTGAGTAGAGCTGGAGTTTCTTTAACCGGGCAGCATATGGCATCTGTTTGAGCCCTTTGATCCTCTTGGTGAGGTACTTTTGGGGTCTTTCCAGTTGCTGCAGGTGTTTGGTAAGGTACATCCCAAAAGGGGCATTGTACCCGATTATGGGCCTGATGAGGGATGAGTAAAGAGGCACGATGACCTCCCCTAATCTAGATGTGAATCCCTTCATGATTAGGTGGGCTATATAAAATGTTTTTCTAACCACTTTGGCCACGTGGTTGTCAAATGAGAGATTGCTATCAACTTGGGTCCCCAGGTCCCTAATGACTTCTTTTGTACTTAATGGATTACCACCTATGTGGTAATTTGTGGGCACTTTGTTTTTGCCAAAGGGGATGACTATACACTTTTTGGCATTTAGCTTGAGGCCATGGCTCTGGCACCAGTTGTCTGTTTCTATGAGGCCCTTTTGGAGGATGCTTGTGTCAGCTGGAGAGTCGATTATGGCACCCAGTTTGCAGTCATCTGCGAACTTGGTCAGCCACAGTCCTTCCATGTCGGCCTGTACCTCCGAGAAATATATACCAAACAAGAGAGGTCCAAGGACTGAGCCTTGTGGGACGCCACTTGTAACTGGTTTGGAGTCTGACATGGCTCCAGCAATTCTAACCATGTGGGTTCTGTCCTTGAGCCAGTTTGCAACCCATCTAGTGACATAGGGGTTTATATTTAAGCTGGTGAGCTTATCTATAATGCCCGAGTGGGGTATTGTATCGAAGGCTTTTGCGAGGTCCAGATAGGCTGTGTGGACCACCTTCCTTCAATGGCCTTGGTGACTGTTTCAAAGAAGTCAACCAGGTTTAAGAGGCAGGATCTGCCCTTAACAAAGCCAAACTGAGTAGGATCCAGTGTCTGTAGGTCCCCATATCTTTATTTATGAGGTCCATAATGATCCTTTCCATAGCTTTGCAGACCAAGCTAGTCAGGCTTATGGGGCGATAGTTTCCAGGGTCCGTTGAGGCACCACCTTTGTGGAGAGGGACCACTGTTGCTGTACGCCACTCTTTGGGTACATATCCTGTAGTAAGGCTGAGATTGAACAGTAGTTTTATGTTTGGGTTTAGCTCTTCTTGGAGTTCATGTAGGATGCAGCCTGGGACACCGTCTGGTCCCATTGATGCTGTGTTTTTGCTTTGAGAGGGCTCCCACCTGAGCATCTGAGATGTCGGGGGCAGCACTCTGCTGGGATAAATATTTGCCCTTTTGGTGGGAGGGGAGAAGTTTGCTGAACCTGTCAGCTAGGATGTTGGCAATGTCTGTGGGATCAGTGTATTTTTTGTCATTTTGGACTAATTCTGAGCATATCTGTGAATTCCCATCCAGGTTCCTAACATAACTAAAGAAAGCCTTGTGATTATCTTTAGTGTCCTGTGCAATTTTTCTCTCGAAGCTGGCCTTTGACGATTTTATGAGTGCCCTTAGTTTTTTGCTAATACTGATCAGAGATGCCTTCCCTTTTTGGGATTTTGCTCTATCATGTAGTAGCTTCCTCCTTCTATTGTATAGTTTGTTTATGGCTGGGGTCCACCAGACAGGTCATCTGCCTTTGGAGGATTGGGTCTTGGTTTTATTTGGGATTGCATGATCCATGCATTCCTGAAGATGTGCATAGAATGCATTTATAAAGGATTCTGTGGTCTGGGCCGTATTTTCCACAGGCCTGGGGGCTTTGAAGGATTCCACCTCGGTTTTGAGGAGTGTGAAATTTGCTTTAGAGAAGTTTTTCACTGTGGTTTTCTGGGCAGGGGGTGGGGTCGGGATGTGAATATCCAGTGAGATCAGTTTATGGTCTGATCTTACCAGTGAGGGATACACTTCTGGTCTGGAGCATAAAGTCCCCATGTTGGTGATGATCAGGTCCAGTATGTTTTCCCCTCTTGTGGGAGTGGTAACAAGTTGTTCCATAGCATTTGAGTTTATGAATTCTAGGAACCTTTGGGCAAGGGTGTTGGAGCTAGAGTAATGCTCCCAATCTATGTTTGGGTAGTTGAAGTCACCCAATATAATGGTGTTCGAGAGACCTTCATATTTTCCAGTGTTCTCAGGAAGGCCGAGTGGGGTTCCTGGGTTTGGGAGGGTGGTCTGTAGCAGGCTATAAACTGGAAGGCAGTTTTACCCACTGTTAGTTGCACATGGATAGTCTCTGATGCTTCGTGCTTTGCCACCAACCTGGAGGTGTGGGTATCTTTGATGAATATCGATACTCCCCCTCCTTTTGTGGTTCGGTCCAAGTTTTGGGGCCGAAAAGCATGGTATGAGGTATAACCTGGTAGTGCTGGGGTGCTCTCGGGAGTCCTGAACCAGGTTTCTGTTATTGCACAGATATCGATGTTCTCCATGCTAAGGAGAGTTTTGAGTGCGTGCATCTTGAGGTTTAGACTTCTAGCGTTGAGTAGCATTACTCTTAGTTTCTTATCCCTTGTGATACCTATGGAGGTGGGTTTGTCTTTTGAGCCTTGCCTAAAAAAGGCACTATGGGGTTAGCAAGAGCCTTTGCCAATATCCGAAAGCCCAGGGGTGACAGGTGCAAGCTGTCCCTAGCAAAGCATCGTGGCTTGTCATGCATATCATCCCACGCTGACAGGCATTGGATCCCCTTTGAATGACACCAATACTTAAGCCAATTGTTGAAATTGATCATCTTGTCTTCATATTGTGGCATCATTCTTGGTGAGGGTAAGATGCTACTCCAGGTCAGGGTCATACCAGCCTGGGCTACATGCTCAGAGAGCTCCTCTATGTCTCTTTTCATGTAGTCCAGGGAGGTATGTCTCAGGTCATTCACACCAGCATGGACAATGACTGAGTCATATTTGTACT
Organism: Protopterus annectens; assembly: GCF_019279795.1. Taxonomy (NCBI): domain Eukaryota; kingdom Metazoa; phylum Chordata; order Ceratodontiformes; family Protopteridae; genus Protopterus; species Protopterus annectens. The sequence goes on from NC_056737.1 coordinate 1,452,526,435, forward strand.
TGCCTTGGAGTGACCTGAGTGCTTGTGCTATGTGGCGGATCCTAGCGCCAGACAGGCTGCTCACCGTGACCTTCTCCTTGTTCAGCCTGGTGAGCGGGACGTCAGTGTGCCTGACAATAGAGTCACCTATTACAAGTGTATCAGGTGTGTTGTTTAGCCTTAAGGGCTGTGACTGTTCGGCACACTGGCTTTGTGAGATATGTGTTGCATGTGTTTTGTTTTGAGGTAGCGGTTGCTTGGGTGTCTGCTTTGGAGGTCTCTGCTGCTTAGGCAGATCTTTATTTAGAGCCTCCAAGTATGTTTTTGTGTGATTATGTGTTTGGTTTGCTGTCGTGGTAGGTCTATGTGAGACTGGAATTGTAGTGAGTGTGGTTTCCTTCTCCTCCTGACTGGTTATGCCAGTACTGAGTTGAGAGAGCTTAGCCTCCAGTTTGGCTATATGGTTGCATCTCTCACATGTGTTGGAATTTGTTGGGAGGAGGAGAGGGTTGTCTGTGTACATGAGGCAGTTGTAACATTGCCTCAAGATTCCCATATTCACCAGCTGGACCGGAGAGGAGATTGACAACTGACCTTTGGACATGCTAGAATAATATTGGGGATTCCTTTATAATTGAAAACAAGGGCCAATGGGGAGCGAGGGTGTAGTGCTTTTAATTTTTAGTGCTGACTTATAATTGCTTTAGTGAGCAAGTGCCAGATAACAAGTGCAATGTGTTGCAGGTAACTTAAATGCAAAAACAACAAACAGTAACTTTCTTTCAAGCGAAGCAAGGAAATAAGTACAGTAAGCAATGCAGATATCACTAGGGATCCACAGAAGCTGAGAAGCCGCTTTTAGGTGGAATTAGCGTCCAGGAAATAACAAGCATACAAACAAAGCTAGATTCAGCAGGCCTGGATCTAGTCTATGCTACAGCAAACAAGGTGTACCAATTTCAGTAAGATACAGTTCAAATATTCAGGCACTATAAACCTTTAACCAGAAATTCCCAGCTCAGAAGGGCAGAGTCCAGCCTCTCCTCCCACAAGAGTGCAGACCACGAACCTTCTTAATGTAAAATAACTGGCCTGAAGCCCAAGTGCTTAAACCAGAGCTAATACACTTTAAGAATAACAGACACTGAGCTCTCAATCAGCAGTTCCCAACTTAGAAGGATGAAAACTACCTGTCCCGCCACCACAGTGCATGCCACAAACCTTCCTAATGTAGAACAACTGGTCTGAAGCCCAAGTGCTTAATCCAAAAGACTTAGAGTGATAGCTACACTTTAACCAAGTTACTACCAAGCAGTAATAAATACAACTGAATACTTTAAATAATGCCTGGATTAGTGCTCAAGTTATACAAACAAAGCTAGATTCAGCAGGCCTGGATCTAGTCTATGCTACAGCAAACAAGGTGTACCAATTTCAGTAAGAAGAAATTCAGATATGCATGCACTATAAGCCTTCAACCAGAAATTCCCAGCTCAGAAGGGCAGAGTCCAGCCTCTCCTCCCACAAGAGTGCAGACCACGAAACCCTCTTAATGTAAAATAACTGGCCTGAAAGCCCAAGTGCTTAAACCAGAATATACTTTTAGAATAACAGACACTGAGCCCTCAATCAGCAGTTCCCAACTTAGAGGGATGTAAGCTACCTGTTCTGCTACTACAGTGCAGACCACAAACCCTCTCAATGTAAAACAACTGGTCTGAAGCCCAAGTGTTTAAACTAAAAGGCTTAGAATGAGTTACACCAAGCAGTAATAAATACAATTGAGAACGTTTAAGATGACGCAAAAGCAAAATAAAGTAGGAAGAAACACAAGTACAGTAAAAGCAGAAGATTCTGTTTTCTAACCTATCATGCTGACTAGTGGCATATCAGTGTACTACAGGTCTTAGGTTTGACTGACCTACATATTAGTTTCTGATGTTCTACCCTTCAGCACTAATATCCCACTGCCTGACCTGATGTAGTCTGTCTGTGTAAGCCTTGGGGGGGAGTTTACCCATAGGCATCATTCAGAGGCCTTAGCATAGCCTTTGTTTGTGTTTGTCTACACTTGTCCTGCTGGCTATGTGAACCTCCCTGACTGGCATGTGTGTGTCATATGGACACACATGTGGTCCAGCAAATTTCCTGCAGTGGGTTTTGTCACCATGTGTAGTACTGGCTACTATGGTGACACCAGTATATGTTACAGATCTCATGCTGCCACTATAGGTGTCTACTATCTCCTGGCATCCCATTCAGCCATCCGATTCCCTTGCATGCTCACATCCATACCATAGATACAGGTAACAACACATACTACTCCATTCGGCAATTGGTAAGGAGAGTGACTTACCTTGTGAGTGTGCCAGTACTGAGGATGGTGCTGGAGGACTGCCTATGCTGGATGCTCATAATACACTCCCTACACATGGTTGATCACAGGTAGTGTCATGTTTGGCATCCCTTTTACTGTATGTGCGAGTCAGAGAGAGGTGTCATTCCCTGGATCCCTCTTGTGTCAGTGTATGTGCTATGTGTTGCCTCTTTGCTAAGGACAGGGCTTACTGGGCATGCCTCCTTCTGCCTACTGGGGCAGGCTCAGGTTGTTCCTCCTCCAAGTCACTCTGTGCCTGTGCAGGCCTTGGCAATGGTGGGGGGCTGTGTGGCCCTGCCCCATGCTGTTCCTGCTGCTGCTGTTTCCACAGGATCATATTGTGTAGCATGGCACATACGATGACAATTTGAGTACATGTAGCTGGTGAGTATTGCAAGGCTCCACTGGATGTGTCCAGGCACCGGAAACTGTGACTTGAGCATCCCAAACACATGCTCCATTATAATTCTAGTCTGTGCGTGTGCCTCATTATGGTGTTCTTGTTCGTGTGTGTATGCATTTCTGATGGGTGTCATCAGCCATGGCTCCAGCGCATAACCAGCATCCCCCACTAGGTGACTGTAAGGGATGTCCCCATTGGCAAATCTCTGGTACAGATGTGCCAGATGCCAGATGTGGTAATCGTGATAGCTTCCACAGCAGCCAGCATACACATTCATTATTATGCCCTGGGCATCACACACAACCTGGCAGTTGATGGAGGGGAAGCCCTTGCGGTTGATGTAGACCCTACCTCACTTACCGGGTGGTGCTTTGATGCATATGTGCATACAGTCTATAGCACCCATTACCTCAGGGTATTCTGCTATTTGGTGGAAGAGATGCATATTGCTGGCCAATGCCTCACGGGTGTTGGGGAAATATAAGTGCTCACCGGCATGTGCTGACATGGCATTCAGGAACTGGTGGAGTACCCTGGATGCTGATGCCTGTGAGATCCCCATGATATCCCCAGTTGGCCTTTGGAAAGTACCTGTAGCTAGTATTCTTAGGCCTACACATACCTTGGTATCCACTGGGATGGGTTCTCCTCTGTTAGTTCTGCGTGTGTGTGGCCGGCACAGCTCAACAATTTACTGTAGGAGGTCCCTGTCCACCCTATAGCACTCCCCTATCTCCAGCTCATGTAGCTCCTGGTAGGTTACCATGGGTCTGTACACTCTTCTCCATCTCCTCACTGTGGGTTGGTCAACAGCATTCTCATCCTCACCACCCTCAGCCTCTTCCACATGTTGTTGTATGATAGCTATTGCAGCCCCTATCATTTTGTTGTTTTTGTTTGTTAAAATTCCCCCGCTTGTATACACCGGTGATGTAGAGTATGTGGGAAAACCAGAGAAAAAGGTGTTTGCATAGTTTATAGTAGTGTTCTAGGCTGGGCTGGGCTGATTCTGATACATTTCACCTGCCATCTATGCTAGTTCTCCCTGATTACCTTCCTACTGCTGTTTTCCCTTCCCATTGCCTTCCGGTTTAAGCCCTGGGGTGTGCCGTGCAAACACAGTGCTCAAATGTGCACAGAGCTGCTATTTCATGGTTTACTTTTTTTCCCCTTTAAAATCTGGTGCGCAGCGCGCACACCCACTTAGGCAATGTAAAGAGTGCTAGGTAGCTGAAGACACACACCCTTGATTAGCTCTGCTAAGCTAAGAGGAAACCCAAGCCACAGGGCTCCAATCCACTTACAGTATGCCTGACACAGTCCCCTATGATGTCAGCTAACTCCTAGGCTTGCACCAAGCTATTTCTGCTCTTACACTGTTGAGTGCTGACTAGCATGCATGGAAGATCTGGGATTCAGTATTATTCCCCTCATTTGCATAGGATTGCCTGCTGATGCATAGTTAAAGGTCCCAGACTGAGCCTCCCCCCTTAGCAACCACTATTCACTGGCCATGTTGTCTTCTGCGTGCCATTGAGTATAATGGCAAAATAGTGATTTTGGTTAGAATGCTTATTTTAGTTTTTTTTCCTTATTTTTCGCCCGACCCCATTTGTGCGCCACTGCCCTATGCTTAAACAGCCGATATCGGCTAAAAAAAATAAAAGTTGATTTTGTTATTTTTGAAACTGTGTTCCATTCCAATGGCCTTATATATGGCCAGTGGCATGCTTTCTACATAATATCCACCCTTTATTTGGAGCTGTCATGGCTCCGTTTTGTAGTTTGCAGAAATGTACTCGGTTACTGGCTGAGTGCATTTCTGCAGATTACACTTGTCCTGCATGGCCAGCTTCCAGCTTCCTGGTTCACAAATTCACCTAATTTGCATGGATTCCACTTGCAAATGGGGTAATTTGCATATAGGGGCTGAGTCCATGCAGGGCTAGTGCAGGAGCGCTCATGCATGTCCCTACAGCTTATTCCTGGATTGCACGGCATACATATTGCTTGCTGGAGCTCCTGCACTAGTCCTGCACCCCGTGCAGGGCTTGCTGAACCCGGCGGTATGTGTGTCTATTTCTCTCAAAGTGAACATTCCCCCACTGGTGTCTGTGGTGAGGATTGAGGCTCCTTGATCACTGGCTCAGAGAAGGGACATCACACCTAGGAAAATAATTTGACCTTTATCATGGTTTAGTTGCAAAGTGGTCTGCCACTGTTCTATGGTCACACTAATGTAATTGATCAATGAAGGGTGTATCTTATACATCTGTAAGCACTCCTTTATCTATGAACGTGGGATGCTGTCAAATGCATTTTTGTAATCTATCCATGATATACTTAAATTCTTCCCCTTTTTTACAATTTTCCATTATGAATTTATTTAGCAACAAATGATCCTTTGTTCCATATGACTTTGTTTTGTTACCCTTTTGTTCTATTGCCACAATTGAGTTTTTTTCTAAATGACTATAAACTCTGTAAGCATCAGTTACAGTACATTGTTTATATATTGTCATAAGGCAAGTTATTGGTCTATAGTTTTTAGGATAGCTTGCAGAGTCACTCTTAATGAGGCGTATAATTTTTTTCCTGTTATTAACCAGGTTTGTGTGTGTTAGGGGTGTGCATATAAGTAGTTCTTTCTCAGGGCCAAATCTTTGTGCAACAATGTTAATAATCTTATCCAGAAATAAGGTACTGCATCTGGGTCTAGGGTTTTCTCGTTAGGAGCTTTTCTTAATTTTGTTTCAGTTTCTCTGGCCGTTACTTCATCACATTTCATATCCTGTATGTTTTAACTTCTTACTATTTCCTTTACTTCTTCTATCCTTTCAGCATCTTTGCTATGTTCCACAGGGTCTTCATATTTTTCCAAAATGTGTCTATTTCTTCCATTTTTTGGTGGTGTTTCTATTCCTTTTGCTTTGTTTCCCAATTCTCTATAGAAACATTTTTTGATCATCAATTAATTGCTTATTTTGGACTTTTCCTTTATATTTATCTGCATACCTTCTAAGTTTTCTGTTTGTGCTGATATCTTAAGTTTATAATTTGCAGTAATGCACAATAGATCCTGGGCTGTTCTAATACTGCACATTGCTGTTAACATGTCTATATCTCTATTTTTATTTGTTTCATTTATTTAGCATTTGTTTACCAGGAAAGTCTGACTGGGCCAGAAAGTGTCTTTTTTCAATGGAGGCTAGGGGAGAAAAGCTCCGCGATCACAATCTTTCAAAAAACAATTACAGATATTTTAAATCACAAAGTATCATGCTATACTACATAACACAGGAGTGAAAAATAGTGTAATGAGACAATGAGAAATGAGAAAAACACAGAACATATGTTTCATAGTAGAGTGCAATGAAAAAAATAACATGAGTTGGAGAAAATATGTGAGAAGAAACTCATTACTCATGTTATTTGTTACATAGATTAGGATGCAATAAATGAGACCTGAGACAATTCTAATAAGACATTTAAAAGGGATATTAGAAATGACTTGTTTAGAGACAGTGAGGGGGAATTGACTGATTTTTCAGTATGAGAGATGGTGTTCATATTATGGTTATAGAAGGAAGATGGATGGAGAGAAGGAGATTATAAGAAGAGTGCAGGGTAGGGTGTCTTCAGGTAGCTTAGGTGAGTAGGGAAGTAAGAGAAAGAGGTAGAGGAAAGGTCTGCAGAGATGAAGTAGATAAGGTAAGGTAGTGGGAAAACCAAAGAAAGGAGTGGACTAGATGCTTGGAGAGGGTTGTCAGGTGTGACTGGGAGAGTGAAATATAGTGAGTAAGTTCAGCCAGGATTGGCTTCGGAGCAGGTTCTTGATTTTGTTAAGTATTCTTTCAGGAAGCATTTAAAGATGGGTAGGTTAGGAATAGTTCTGGTGGTTAGTGGTAAAGAGTTCCATTTATTTACTGCTCATTATGAGTATAGGCTTTGTCCAGGGGATTTATTTGTTTTTTTTTTCTTATGGTGATAAGTTGTTTGTCTCCTGATCTTAGAGTTGTTTTAGGGAAATATATGTTGATTAAATGGGTATGATAGGGGCAGGCTAATGGTTTCTGTATGATTGTATGTATTGTTATAAGTTGTATGTATCTTTACAGTAATGGGTAAAGGAGGAAAAGCAAACTTGGCAATTTTGCTGTAGCAGCTTTCAAGCTTGTTTTTTATGAAGGATTGTAAATTGGTTATAACTGGTGATCTGCAGAGTAGAGAGGTGCAAAGGTAGTTTTTAGCTAGAATAATTTTTGTGGGTGTGCTCAGAAAATGTTTGTTTCTGTACAGCATGCCTAGTGTTTGATGAGTTTTCTTGCTATTACTTTGAAAGTGGTGGTCAAATTTAAGATTATCATCTATTATGACTCCTAATAGTTTGGTAAGGTGGGCTAAACATGTTTCAATGGTGATAACAGCTTATTGAGTGGTTTCTTGAAGGTGAGTTAATGTGTTTGAAGAGCAGATGATGGTAGAGTCATCTGCATTATGAATCAAGGTAACTTCAAGGTAACTTCACAAGAGAATGACTAGGTTATTGATAAAAATACTGAATAGTAGAGGGCCAAGGATGGTACCTTGAGGGACTCCTGTTGACGTTAGAAGGTATGCAGAGCTGTATCCTTGCCATTTTGCAGTTTGGTGCCTGTTGGCAAGGCAGCTAGGCAACCACTGAATAGATGCAGATGACAGACCCAGCTATAAAAACAGATATTGTTTATCTGTTCTCTCTTCTGTATTCTTCTAACAGAGACTCTTCTTGTCTTAATTGCTTTATAGTTTTCTCTATTCAGTGCTTCCATGATGGCATTTGATTTTTTCCATTCCTTTCCTTTATTGCTGTGTTCTTTTGTGGTACGACTTTATCTGTTATTCATTTTGCTGAGCAGTAATATATTCTATTTACTTCTGTTTTATCATGCAAATTTCTGTTAATAGTCTTGATTACTATGTTTTTGTCATACTTTTAATATTTTGTGTGCTATTGACTTTTTGTAATCTATTTTTTTTCATCAATCTTAATATGTCTATCCATCTTTATTAAATCAAGCAACTGTTCCCTTAGATCTGTTTCTTCTAAACTGAGGGCACATTCTTTATTCTCTGTTTCCTGTGACCCCAGAGTGTCTTCATGTTGCAACTGATCAGATGCTTCTCATTGCACCAGTTTCTCAGTTTGGGGACTCATTGTTCTATCATGCTGTGATGTTACCATGCTCCAAAACATCTTTTTGTTCTAAACATCTTTATTAAATTTACACATATGATAAAGGTAATCTTGCATTTATATAAATGAAAAACATACAAAACAATATCAGTTTAGTACACTTTACATCACATATACCATTGAAACAACTATAGTACTAAACATTATACATCACTTATAAACCACTCAGTTATTATCAGCTAAGCATTATATATCTCATTTAAATCCTGCCTCTTAAACCTCCCTCCTGCAATGTATATATTGTTGCCACAATTCCCTGTTTTTCCTATCTAGTTTGCTCCTTCCCTTTTCTAAAGATCCAAATTCCATTTGTTTTTTTCTCTGTTACTTTAGTCACTACTTCTAATAAAGTTGGTCTAGACTTTGATTTCTATTTTCTAGTAATTGCTTGTTTGGCAACCACCATAATTAGACTCAGCAAGGCTTTACTATGTCTAGGCAATTCTGATTCTGTAGCATAACTCAAAAAAAATCATCTCCCCAGTCAGTCCAATCTGCTCACCCAGCATCCCTGACAGTGTGGTCCGCAGGGAATCACAAAAAGTTTGCCAGCTTATCACACTTCCAAAAATATGTTCCCAGCTACCTCTTTTTTGCCCATCCTCCAAAACATCTTCTTGTGACACATTCTCTTCAGCTGCATCCTGCATCATCTGTTGCTCTTTCATATGGGAACTCAGTGGCCTATCACTCCAGAACATTGACTATATCAGAGTTGCTAATATTTCCTGCTCCTTCTCTTGATGTGCAACTCTAACTAAACTTTTGTACTGGTTTCCTACTGAAGGCGCCAGAGTATCTTCATGTGGCAACTGATCAGATGCTTCTCATTGCACCATTTTCTCAATTTGGGGACTCATTGTTCTATCATGCTGTGATGTAACCAGAGTTGGATTTTCTATACTAAATCCTTCACTTCGCAGGTAATCCAATACTTCAGTTTCTATTTCTTTAATGTTTCCATTACTAATCCTCTTTTCTAATCCCCCCTTTGTTTTCTTATTTTTGTATTGTAAAATTTTCCATATCCAGATGCCTTTGCCTGCGTTTCTCTTCAAATATCTTTGGTGATGCTTTTTTGTATTAATTAGTTTTGCTTTGTTCTTTGCATAGGTATCGCACCATATTCAATCAATTTTTCTTTCTCATGTCCATATTTCTTCTTCAGATGCCTCCCGCTCCTACTGTTTCTTCCTACTTGGGATACTCATTGTTGCATCATGCTGTGACATAATCTGTGTTAGACTTTCAATGATAAATCCTTCATTTCACTTGACTAATATTCTGTTCTAAGTTTCCCCTTTGTGATCTTATTTTTTGTATTGTGAAACTTTCTATATCTGGGTGCCTTTTCCTGTATTTATCTTCAAATCCCTTTGGAGTTGCTTTTTTGTATCGATTAGATTGGCTTTCTCCTTTGCATAAATATTTCACCATATCAGAGTTCTCTTTCTTTCCCGCGTCCATGTTTCTTTTTTATATTTTTCAAAAATCTGCAGATTTTGTTCTTTATATTTTTGTACTTCCTCAGTTGCTTCTTTTTCCAAATGGCCCAAGGTTTATTTGTCTATATAATGTTTTCCATGAATCTGTTCTGACTCTAATGTCTCTCTTAATCTTATTGTATATCTAGTATCTGGAAATTCTGGGATTCTTGCATAATAGTAACAATAAATAATTTCTTTTTTATCCTCAGTAGTCCATTCTATCATCTTTATGGCTCTTTTTTGGCCCATCAGCTTTTGTTTTTTTTGTGGATTACTACTTCCTTCTAAAACATGGGGGCCATCCTCCCCTGAACATGGTTTAATCCCATCACACCATACACCAGTAATATACCGATCTTTTCCAGTGCTGAGGTACTAATCTCTTTTTTGAACCTCAACATATCCAAAATAATTTGCATAATAGTAATATATATCCCACCAGGTAACAATATACCAGTGTTGGAAAATATTTTATCCTAGACATCCCAAAAAATAAACCTTGAAACAATAATCTTAGGAGACATAAATATAGATTGGCAAACCATAGCTTCCAACTCCCCAACAAATAGTATAAATCTGGATGTTTTTTCTGTGCTTATCAATACTCCAACAAGATACAGCAAAGGTCTTACCTGCCAATCTACCCTAGACTGGATCCTAGTATCCCACCCCACCGATTACCCCTCTTCTGGTATACAGTCTAGCTGCCTGAATGATCATCTGCCAGCTTAATCCCATAGAACAAACTGCCAACAACTAAGTGTACACACTGTAAAATCAGTTAGGAACTCAACTAATTTTTGTCAGCATAAATTTAACAATCTCCTACATGAAATAGACTGGACACCCCTTAAACAACTACCTCTTAATGATGCTGTGCTATACTTTAATAATACTGTCCTTCACATACTTAATACCCTAGTTCCCATTTGTATGAAAATAATCAAAAATAACTCAGTGCCATGGCTCTCTAAGGAATGTAAACACCTGATGAAGCAAAAGGACCTAGCCTGGAAAACCTGGAAACTAAACAAAGATGAACAAAATCATGTCAACTTCAAAATACTATGAAACAAATTGACAAAACTAATCAACAGAGATAAGAAGCCATATTATTCCCAACTTCATCTCCAACATAAAGTCAACCCCAATAAATTTTGGCACTCCATATCTTCTCTACTTAACCCTGGAACAATTAGAGAGCACACCCTATCACCTGATACCCCTCCATCACAAATAGGCAAAAACTTTAACAAGCACTTCATAAAATCAATATCAGATCCACTAACACCCCTAATGCCGGACCCAACCAGCCTTCAACCTATTCAGACACCAACCCCAGACCATCAACTACTTCTAACCCTGTCATTAATAACCCCCCTACTCAACAAAATGTCATACAACCCCCATTCTCATTTCAGGCCATACTCACTGATGTAATTAAGAAACTACTACAAAAATTAAAACCCTGCTCTACCTCAGCTGATAACCTTCCACCACACTGTCTAAAACTGGCTGCTAATTCAATCACCAACCCAATTATTATCCTTATAAATAGGTCTTTATTTGAATCAGAAGTACCAACCATATGGAAACAATCTCACACCACCCCCCATCCACAAAGAAGGCAGCTGTTTTGATCCATCCAATTTCTGTCCTATATCCATCTTGTCACCCATACCCAAAATTCTTGATAGAGGTATCCATCAAGCAGGTAATGCATAATCTATTGCAAAACAATCTTTTAACCAAAACCCAACATGGCTTCTGACCTAGCCACAGCACAGCTACAGCCCTATTGTCTTTTACAGACACCATGAACAAAGCCAGAGATGCAGGATGCTATACAGCCTCAGTATTCCTTGATTTCTCCAAGGTCTCCCCTTACTGTTGAACACACTGCCTATCTTAGGCTTCTCACATAACACAGTAAAATGGTTTCAGAGCTACCTCAAGGATCATAAACAAGCAGTGAAATGGTCCAATGAATTCTTACCCTTTCGCCACAACCCTAATGGAGTCCCCCAAGACTCCATCCTAGGACCTCTACTCTTCAACATTTTCACAAACAACCTTCACTCTGCCTCTCGCCCTGGGACCCACATTCAATATGCTGATGATTCCACCATAATCTGTACTGCTCAATCACTACCAGAACTACTTTCAAAAACTCAACAGTCCTTACTGCAGTCCAATCCTGGCTAAGAAATGCCCAACTCTTTCTTAATCCAAAGAAGACAAAACTAGTACTCTTTCATCCCAAACATACCTCCCCTGTCACTGATCATTTTAATGTCCTTGCATCTGACAACACTGTCATAGAAATAGTGCAGGAAACCAAACTTCTAGGAGCTATCATTGACAATAAACTTTCATTCAACCCCCCATATACAGCAAAATATAAAGAAAACTCATTGAAAACTGGGACTCTTATATAGAAACAAACATTTATTTACCACAGCAACCAAAACTACCCTTGCAAAAACATTTTTACTCCCCTCCCTTCTTTATGGTGCCCCTATCCTAACTACCTTACAAACTTCTAGCATAAGCAAGATGGAACAGCGCTACAACAAAGTTGCAAAGTTTGCCACAAACTCTAAATGTCACACATACCACTGTAAATCACTCCTAGAATTAAATTGGCTTGAACTCCCCGACCAACTTGCCTTTATTCAGCTATCTGCCTTGTGCAACCTTATTTTCAAGCCTACTACCTACCCTGCACTACCCAATCTAGTCACACCTCAAACACCAAATCGATCCCTACGATCAAAAGACAAAAATCTGTTAGCTATCTTAAAACCCACAAGAAAACCAGGCCACTCTCTGTAGTCATAGTCTGTCTCTATACTTTGGAATTCACTACCTCTAGCTACCAGGTCTATGCCTGGCCTAACCCATTTCAAAGCTTCTTTAAATCATCTCAAAAAGACATGGCTCTGCTCCTGCATAAAGCCTGCCTAATGCTCAGCTCTTCCTCTTCTTCCACACTAGCCTCATTTCCCCTCTTCTGTCACATGTCAATCCTTCACAGTCTGCAAGATCCTAAGGCTCTTCTAACTCCTTCTCTGTTCCTATACTATATCCTTAAGCTACTGCTCAGGCTGTATTGCTTCTATTCTTTTTAACTCTCTCACTATCTTTCGGTATCACTAACTTTCTGGCTATTATTTTCCAAACTGAAACTAACATTCTATTTTTTTCATGTACTATAGCAGTCAATGTCACACATTGCACTACCTATGTACTATTTTTTTTGGACACTACATAATGTATGGTGAAAGTGACTATCATTGTCTATAATGTTTTAACTCTATAAAATCATCTAGATGTGTAGTATACATTGTAACATCTTGTAACATAGTCTGTTCTTTTTGTATAGTATTTCTAATGTCATTTGTATTATATTCACTTTTACCGTATTTGTATTGTACTGTATGTGGAGCTTTTCTCCCTAGGCCTCTGCTGAAAACAGGTTCTGTAGACCCAGTCAGACCACCCCAGTAAACAATTGTTAAATAAATAATAAATAAATAAATCTCCCCATTCTCTGTAGCTGTGTGACTGTTGTAATACACATGCCGTCCTTGTTTCCACACTATAATTTTTTTTCCATTTGCATCTTCTCACTTGCCAGTAAGCCCCCATTTTTAGATTTTAATATCTCTAAGGATTGTTTCAAAACAAAATCTTGTATTTATTTTGAAAATTGCACATAAGTAGATTTTAATCCAATGTCTTTACTTGATGCCCTAAGCATGTTAAAAATCTGTATTCATTTCTTTATCAGTGCCTTTTAACCACGTTGCAAAAGCATTTTCAAACAAACTGTTATGTTCTGCACAACTAGTTTTAATTCAACATTTTCTTTACAAATTCTTAGCATTTCTTGCCAACATTCAGAATGGTACTCTTGTCTCAATGCCTATGTTGCATTTTTAGACTTTATTGTATCCGTTTGTTTCACTTGAATAGCTCCTTCAAACAACTAATTTTTCATGTATTGTTTACCAGCTTTCAAATAATTTTAAACTCATATCTTTCCTTTCATGAAGCTTTGAAAAATGTTCTTTGTATCACAGTTTTTACAAACGTGATTAAAAACTGGTGAGTACTTAATGTCTTGTTTCTATCTGCATCTAGCACAGGCCTGACATTCAGCTGTACAACATTTTTGTGACTCTTATGTCTATCTTTATTTTAAATGTACATGTGTACTTTCTTTTGCTGAATACACACATTTGCAACTTTTGATAATAATCTGTCTGCTTCATTGTATCTTATTCTACAAGTTGTTTTTGTATATATTTTTTACAGATATAATTTATTCTTTAACTCGGTGACATAAGCATCTCTATCATACCCCATGCATTTGTAAAGAAGAAATAATGAATAAATATGTTGTTTATGGGCTCACAATAATTCCTAAATATCTCTATATTTATTTATTTGTTTATTCATTTATTTATTCATTTATTTTCATTTGTTGTCCAGGGAAGTCCATTTGGGTGTTGAAACCCCTTTCAGGGGAGACCCAGTTAAGAAATCTCCAGTGGTACAATAACATAAAAGATACAATGCTATGTAATACAGGTAGATTAAATATTAGTATCATCTTTGACTGTGTTGTATTACAGAATGATAGGTAGTGGCATATTGAACTGCTTCATATCCACACTAGTACAATTGCAATATCTTGTTGAAATGGAATTAATTATATACAAGTATTTACTATTTATAACAGAACAGCTGTAAACATGGACATGCATGAATAAACATATAGATACCTGTATTAAAGTGGTACTTAGTGATAAAGTTTATGAATGCTGGAACAAATGTCTGTTTAAGGTACACAGCCTTGCAGGCTGCTATACTTTACAGTACCATACTTAATTATCGTAAGCGCACTCACTAATAAAATAACTTTCTATGTAACAGATGACATGTACTATACTGTTACAGCTACAGCTTTAATGTACAAGGTTTGCTTTCCGATACAAATATGGAAGATAACGCTCCCTCCGAGCAACTGTATTACTTATTAACAAATATCGGTGAAATATTAACAGAGCACTGTCGTAAAATTACTTTGTGATGACAACCTCACCGGTATACCCACTACGGTAGCAGGAAATACCTCTAATGTTTGTAACATACCTTTTAGGGCCAGGATTATAGCTCCTAACATGATATTAATGGTATTCTTCAAAGGTTTTAAATATATCAAGGGGTGAAGGACTTCTCCCCATTTAATAGGCGCTTCCTTTCTATTATATTATATTTTATTTTTAATCTTACAACAGACTTTTAAATAACTAGGTTAATACTACCGCTGACCAACTTTATATTTTATTATTCACTATAGCAGAGTTATGGATGTTCATAGGAACTGCTTGGGATAGTTATGCATTTTTTTTCTGGAGTTTTAGGATTTGTGTTCTGGGAATAAACTGTCTCCCTCTTGGGGAGGGATCAAGGACTGGCTATTATCTGAGTTTATCCCTTATTTTTCCGGATCCTTCCGGGCTTGGGGGGAGGTGGTTAGGCACGGAGATCAAGCAGGAAGGAATTTTTATACTTGCCCATATGGTCATGCTTCAACTTTGTGGGAAAGAACAGCTAAATATAAATTCTCCACTCCTTTTACTGCTTTTAATTTACTTAAGATATTTAACATATGTGGGACATAGAATCGTGGAACATTAAAGGGTTACAAGCACCCAATAAAAAATAACTTTTTATGCATCTGACTCTTAAATCTACATCTAAAATTGTTTTTATTCAGGAGACGCATCTTTTGAATTACCAATGGGAACAAGATAAAACGAGACCTTGGATTAAGAAGATCATAGCCTCGGGAGTCACATCCAATAGTGCAGGGGTGGCCATTATAATTAAAAATAATTTTTTGTACGATATTGTGAAAGTGGACTCATATAATGAAGGTAGATGGTGTTACTTCATTACAACCTGCCCCTACGTAGACAAACCTATTCTTATCATTAATATTTATGCCCCATGCTCAGTTCAACAGAAATTCTATATGAAGATATACAACCTTCTTGCTTCTTTTCCTAACCACTATTATATTATAGGGGGAGATTGGAATTCCGTGCAGGACCCCAAAAAGGATAGAATGAATACTAAGGCCAAATTTAATATCTCTGCTACTGGGTCCCTAACAGAATTGAAGGAGGATTTCAACCTATTTGATCCTTATATATATATATATATATATATATATAGACACTCCCCATAAAAATAATAAACTCACCTTTTTCTCTAATTGCACTAAAAGTTGGTCTAGAATAGACTTCTTTCTGATTTCCTCAGTCTTTCATAGCCTAGACATTTCCTATGCCCAATTCCCTAGAATGCTCTCAGACCATTCTAGGATTTCCCTCTCTATCCACCGGCTTAACAAATGTCCAGTAAAAAACACAGCTATTTGGTGGTTTGTAAACCCCAATCTTCTTGTGAAGGAGGAGATTACTTTCCAAGTTGAAGTTTACCTTGACCAATTTCTAAAATCCAGTGGATCCTTTCAGTCTCCCTTAGCCTGCGAGTGGGCCGCAATTAAGGCAATGATCTGAGGTTTCCTTATTAACAAAGCATCCTACTATAAAAAGCTTCTTAACAAAAAAGAATCTGATTTGACCTCTCAACTTCATAAGATAGAAACTGAAATTCAAGAAAAACATGCACCACATTTGGAAGAACAAAGGATGCAGTTACAAAAAGAACTACTATCTATACAAGCAGAGAGCCTTAACTTCCATGAGATTAAATCATTGGCCATCTACGCAGATCTAGTCCAATTTCCCTCTAAATTCTTGGCTAGGGCTGTCAACCTGAACAAAACCTCCCCATTTATACCAGAGGTTTATTACCAAGGTAAACAATATCAGAAGACTAATGAGATCATTAAAGTATTTGAATATTTATACACTCAAATCTATGGACCTACCGAAAACGTCCTTAATAAAGAAGAGCTGCAATCTTTCCTTGACAATCTAACCTTTCCTAAACTAACCGAGAAGCAAAATAAATTTCTAGACAGAGAAATCACAATACAAGAAATCATCGTAGCCATTAATAGCCTTAAACCTAACAAATCACCTGACCCCGATGGGTTTACGGCTGAATTTTATAAGGCATTTATTACAAAAAATCCCCAAGGTTTTGCTCTTGCTGTTTAACTATATCACTTCTTTTGGATTTAAAGATATTCATTTAAATGTTTCTAGAGCTATCTTTATTCCAAAACATAATGCTGACCCCAAAAACCCTGGGAACTATAGACCCATATCTATAGTTAATTTAGATATGAAGATTCTGGCCATGGTTTTAGCCAATAGACTGAAAGCTGTTATACCAACTATTGTGTCTCCCAAACAATCTGGTTTTATACCAGGTAGACGAATGATCACACTCTATCGTTGGAAGCTATGATACATCTCTCTTCTTTAAGCAAATTCCCCATTTACACTTTAGCGGTGGACGCTTCCAAGGCTTTTAATTGCATTAGCACAGAATTCTTATTTGATTCCCTACCTTTCTTTAACATTCCAAACTCATTTATCAGTAAAATTAAACCCCTATACTCCACAGCGTATACTATCTTGCAAGTCAATAAACAGGCATCTAACAGAATTAAAATTGTTAACGGGGTCAGGCAGGGCTGCCCTCTTTCCCCTCTGCTGTTCAACCTTTAAATGGGAACACTTTTCATGCTAATCAAACAAGGTACATTTCATCATCCACCTAGTATTTTTAACTCGAATATCTTTCTATCGGCATACGCTGATGATTTAAACATCTATTTTACACTTCCCTGCTCTGACCCGATCAAAATTATATCTTTTATTAACTCTTTTTCCAACCTCGCAAACTACAAACTTACCAGAGAGAAGTCACTAATTTTCCTGATAAATATTCACTCTATGTTGCCTAATATACTTGCTAATACGGGTATTAAATCCAAGCAACAACTGCTATATTTAGGTATATCCTTCTCTCAAGGAAACTCCAATCATTATCAGGACAATATAATGAAATGCTGGTCAAGTGTCCAAAATGATCTTAACAGATGGGCTAAACTTAAGCTCCCTTTCCTGGCCAGAACTGCAATCATCAACATGAACATTCTTCCTAGATTCCTGTACCTATTTAACGCAACTACCAACATTCTGCATAACAATTTTTTTAAAAATATTATATCTCTGCTTTCAAAATTCATATGGGCCCCCAAATCTGTTAGGATTAGTTATGCAAAACTTACCCATCCTAAGGAACAAGGAGGCCTTGGCCTACCTGACTTTAAAACCTATTATGAGATTATTAATGGAAGCAGAATTTTAAATATCGCTTCATACCATAAAGACCACTCCCCTTGGGCACCGGCTTGGGTTGTCCTGTATAACAATTATGTTAAAGCATTGAACTTTAACCCCGCAGCACTTCCATTCTTAAATAAAGTAAACATAGGCAATCTTAAGTGAACTAAAGGGATCTTATTTAGCATAAAGTCTCTTCAGAACCTTTTTAACTCCTTGAATTTGATACACTCGCTCAATACTCTACAACCACTTCACCTTAACCCTAACCTAAGATTGAATGGACACATGTTAAATCTGGAACAATATCACCTTCTCTTGAATATTACTATTTCTGATCTCTTCCCTTTTAAACATCAGTCACTTTCTAGCCTAAGAACTAATCTGAATTTACCTAAAAGATATACAATCATATTACTACAAATTAGAGAACTTGTACGTTTATATCTGGAATACCCCTTGGTCTCCGATAAGGATATATCAACTTGTAAAACATTGAGGAACTTGCTTCTCCTGAAAAAAAAAAAATTATCTCAAATACCTACAAGGTTATTATGTCACTTAAATCACAGAACGAGCTCATTTTTTTGAATTATGGGCCAAAAATTAACCCTTCTATTAACCATAATCAAATCTCTAAGGCTATAAGATTAAGTTCCAAATATATACCCTTAAAAAAGCTGAAATATACTCAGCTTATGATAATGAATAATGCGTACTTTACTCCTGATGTACTTAATAAAATCTTTCCCAATCACTCTCCTAAATGTCAGTTCTGCTCTAACCAAACTGATGACATTCTACATATATTCTGGAGTTGCAAATGTACCTACAAGTTATGGTGTGCTTTGAGAGTGTTACTTGAGAAAATTGGTTATGAACAATCTACCCTTTCGTGGGAATTTACCATTCTTCATATTCCACCCCCCTGGTCTATCTGAGCGGAATTATAAAGTTCTGATTCCTATTTTTATGTTAATTAAATACTATATTTCCTTGAACTGGAAGAACAGACATTCTCTTTCTTGGGGAGGCTTTAAATCCCTAGCCATTAAACACCTCAAAGCTCATAAATACTTGTTCCACAATATTAATCACAGACCTATAATTAAAGAAGTATGGAGAATTTTATTCGGTCATATTTTAAAATGACTGCATTTTTTTATGTTGATACCATTAGCCTCTACCATACTGTTCATGTTATATCTGTTGGGCAATGTATACCTGTATATAGTTAGTATAGTTATTATCCGTCAATGTATGGTATATATATATATATATATATATATATATATATATATATATAGTGTTGTCATTATGTTTATGTTGTATGTATAATCTGTTTGTATAAAGAAATTTTCAATAAAGAGAATTAAAAAAAAAACAAATATGGAAGATAATTCACCATTTACCTCGGAACAAATGTGTTCTTACAAGTACCAGCTCTAACATTTAGTTTTGCAGTCTTTTTATACTTTAGTATTTCCTTGATGAAATGCAGTGTGTTGGAAACTTTTAAAGTCAGTACTTTGGTACTTGCTTGATGTCATACAGTCTGTTGATAAGCTGCATTTTGTTCTGTGTCAAGGTACTTTATGCGACACACTTCAAAGATTTAGGGAGTCATTTCTGTCTCCAGTTGTCCTTGGGTTAGTGAAGAATTAGGGAGTTATCCTTATCTATAGTTCTTGAAACTGTATCAGTCATGGAACATTCTGTATGACACCGTAAAATGCCAAAACTTGCATAATAACTGCTCTACTGTATTCTTTTTAGTTTTCTGCTTATTTTCAGCTAAGAAAAATTTAACCCTTTAATATGTCTATATATTAACAAACAGAACTGTACATGCATTTAAGTGTATATATTTTACTATATATTTTAACAAACAGAAGTGCACATGCGCTATTGTCAGTGTTCAGATGTATATATTTTAACAAACAGAAGTGTACATGCACTATTGCAAGTGTTCAAATGTATATATTTTATCAAACAGAAGTGTACATACACTATTGTAAGTGTTTAAATGTATATATCTAACACTTAGATATGTTATTCAGGTTGCATTAGGGTAATGTACCATTGGGGGTATAGGACTAAGTAGTAAGTTATAGGCATAACAATGTTTGTTATGCTCATTAATATTTAGAAGTGTTAGTCTAAGAGTAGATAGTGTAGCAGTAGTTACAACAGACTTAGAATGTATAAATTCTATCTACAATTGAGTCTTCACCATTTAGTACTAAGGCCCAAATGTGTGTTTTTTGGGGGGTATGGGGAAAGGGCAAAAGAGAGAGACAGAGTTATATAATTAGCTTGGTGTAGAGCAATAGCATAGCCAGGAATCCTTGAGCTGGTCTTTTAGATGATCTTTGAAAGTGGACAAGTTGTTACTGAGTCTTAGTGGTAGAAGTGAGTTCCATAGTTTGGTGATGTGAATGGAGTAAAGAACTCCCCCTGCTAATTTATTGGTCTTGTGAGTGGATAGTAAGGCTTTGTATGTTGAGTGCAGGCTTTTGGTGGAGGGGATAAGTACATTTGGAGGATACATTTTAGGGTAGCACACATGGTACAGGGGCAGCTCGTGCTATAGGACTGCAGGACTGCAGCCTCCCCCCACCTGTAGAAAAGAAAGAAGAAAATCCCCCCACCTATAGAAAAGAGAGAATAAAATAAAAAAAAAATTGTGAGTCCCTCATGCGTGCTTGGAGTTCCTGGTACTCACAGAACTCCAGACTGCTGTATTAGACAGTCCAGATAGAGGAGAAAGGCATCTCTGCCCTGCAAGTCTATGCGGTATGACCGCACAGACGAGAAGGAAACCGGACTGCGTCAACTGAAGGCTGGAGCCTCAAGCCTATTCTTGTGCAGCCACCCAAACCAGAAACCAGCTGTTAGCATGCACGAGCTGAGGAGAAGACTACAGAGGAGCTTGCTTGCTTTGGAAACCAGCCAATAGCTTGCGTGGGCAGGCTGAGGAGAAGACTAGGAGCTTGCTTGCTTTCAGGGGGAAATGACTGGATTATTGCAACAGTGTGGAATGGAAGACTGCTTTCAGGGGGAATGACTAGATTATTGCTGTAGTGTGGAACTGAAGACTGGATCACCTACCGGGGAGCTTCAGATAGTGGTGTGTGTGTGTGTCTTCAGGTAGTGGTGTGTGTGTGTGTGTGTGTGTGTCTTCAGGTAGTGGTGTGTGTGTGTGTGTGTGTGTGTGTGTGTGTGTGTGTGTGTGTGTGTGTGTGTGTGTGTGTGTGTGTGTGTGTGTGTGTGTGTGTGTGTGTGTCTTCAGGTAGTGGTGTTTGTGTGTGTGTGTCTTCAGGTATTGGTGTGTGTGTGTGTGTGTGTGTGTGTGTGTGTGTGTGTGTGTGTGTGTGTGTGTGTGTGGGTGGCTTCAGATAGTGGTGTGTGTGTGTGGCTTCAGGCAGTGGGGTTTGTGTGGCTTCAAGGTAGTGGGGTGTGTGTGTGGCTTCAGTTAGTGGTGTGTGTTTGTGTGTGTGTGTGTGTGTGTGTGTGTGTGTGTGTGTGTGTGTGTGTGTGTGTGTGTGTGTGTTTGTGTGTGTGTGTGTGTGTGTGTGTGTGTGTGTGTGTGTGTGTGTGTGTGTATGTGCATGTGTATGCATGTGTAAAATGCCCCAGCTGCTATATACTGGTGGCTAGAGAGAACACATGGTGGTGGGTAGAGAATACTCAGGCTTGAACCTTGTAAAAAAATTGCAGATGTTTGCCTCATATTTGTTCTGTTCCTCATAAAATCTGGGGTTTCTGTGTGTTTGTTTTGGCTTGCAAAGCCAGTAGAGCTGTGGTGCACTGGTAGCATTGCTGCCTGACAGCAGCAGGTTCTCTGGTTGGATTCTTGGCTGGGGTGCCTTCAGTGTGGAGTCTACATGTCCTCCCATCTTACAAAGAACATGTGTCTGGATTGTTTCGCCCTGCTCTTCTGAAGATTGGCTTTTGTTCCAAGTCAAACTTTCCTAGTTAACAAATGTTAAATAAAAATAACAGGCATTTGAATTTCAGACTTCATATTCTTCAGAAAGTACATGGTAACACAAAACCTTTTAGTCTAGCAATTTTCTAAGTTTATAACATGGATATTTGAAATTAGTCCCTATTTCTGGGAATCTATATTGGCTTTGTCCATGTTTTTTATGTGGTAAGATTGAGAGCTATAGTGAGAACTGAATTCACTGAATATGTTTGGGGGCTGTATTCCCCCATTATTGGCTTTGTTCAGGTGTTTTGTGCTAAGAGGTTGATAGCTATGGTGAGAACTGAATTCACTAAATGGTAGCCATTTAAGCTTCAGTCTTCCTCTCTTTCACAAAACAGATGATTTGGCATAGTGGTATGTTACGCTGACTGTTTTGCACAGGGTCCCCTGGGTTCAAGACTTGGCAGTGAAATGTATGGTGGTAGCACAGCATTTTAGTCTAACAACTTTCCAACATTACACAAGCAATGGTTAAAATGTATCCCTGGTTTTTGGGCTCTCCCCCATAAATGCTGGCTTTTTCCAGATTTCTTGTGCTGCAAAATTCAGTGATACAGCTGAGTATCAAGTAGATTTTACAAGGAGTTGAGAGCTGCCGGAAAACAAAAGTTTAGTGCTGCTCATGCTGAGTCTGCTTGCATTGTTATTAGCACAACAGGTAGTATACTTGCTTTTGATGCAAAGGCTGTGGGTTCTACTCCCTCAATAGGTAGATGCATTGCTGATACTGTACTGTGTTGTAAAGGGGTGGATGCTGCAGTCCTTTTTGGCAAAGATACCTAGTAACTATGAACCTGTTATCAGTTTGTCATGCATTCCCTATTGCGATATTACTAGCTTATCATTTTTTTAATGCAACATAGGCAATGTATTCCTCAAGGGCAACTGGCACTTTATTTGTAGATGAAATAATGACATATAAAGCTGTTTGCTAGCAGCAACCTCTTCATTAGTTACAGATTTCTTTAATGTGGAATTATTTAGATGACTTTTACTTCTTCAAAGAGTGTGCATATTTACTGATACTGGTGGACTGTACAAGTCTGAGTAGACTTTTTATGATGGAAATGTTCTGAATTGGGCAGTTTTGTCATTAATGGTGCATGCATTTCGTTTCATTGTTTACTGGAAAAATGTTTAAAACAATAAATTTAAAATGCCCTCTAACAACTGTACTGTATTGTACAAGGAGTATAATTTAATACAATCAGGAAGGTGTATCAAAGAGCACATGTATGCTTCGTGTTCAAGGGGCCCATGATTTGAAAACAGACCAAAGTTAATCTTTATCTGCCACTGGCAAAATGTATTTTCTTTGAATGTGGGTTTCAATGCTGTTTCAATGAATGTGAGTTTCAAGGGCTGAGAAGTTTTAATGCTAAGTCTATTTTCATTGTGAGACTGCATTGCTTTGTTTGCCAGATATCTATTAAAGTTTGAGCTGCAAAATGCAAAATAAAACTTTCAAATGAAATCCAAATAATTGCAGAAGTAAAGCAGTATGCACATTACAGTGTTTATGGTAAATGGGGCGAAATAACCAAGGAATGGGACATTGTAATGGCTGTAGGGGGAAGCTCCATTCGACCATGATTTTGTGAGGGGGGAAGGGCAGCAAACTCAAAGATGGCCCCAGCTGATCTATACCTCTCAACTGTCAAGATTTTTGCAGAATGAATAGATTTTTGTTTCTTATTTTTAGTTTGTTCCTCATAAAATTTGTGGTTTTCTGGCAAATCATTTAGGAATGAAGTCACTAAATAATGACAGACATTGAGTTTCAGACATCATAACCTTCAGAAAAATGCATTCTAAAGCAAGACCTGTTATTCTATTAACTGTCTTAGGTTTATACAAGAGCAATTTTTAGTACTGTTTGTATATTCTCCCAATATATTTGCCCTTGTCCAGATTTCAAGCATTAAGAGGTTGAGAGGTACGTGCAAATAAATTGCTTTATAGAATTAGGAATATCCAAACCTCTCAACTGTCCCCAATTTTGGCTCAAAATGTTGCTCTCCCCCAATAATCCCTCTGCAAAAATGGCAATTTTGGAAGAAAACATGGAGGGTTTACAATTATAAATAGCTGTAATGATCAAAGTTATAGATTACTTTTATTTCAGAAATGCATGTAGATGCTCTTATTTTGACAGCTGCTCAAGTTAACAGTACTAATATTAAAAAGGTGTCCCTTTGACAGGTTCCCAGCTGTATTGTGTGGCAATTTTATATTTTTGCATCACATTTTTGGTCTGTTTTTCATAAAATTGTGGTTTTCTGGCAAATTAGTGGCAAATCATTAAAGACTGAAGTTAGAAAATAATGACAGACATTTGAGTTTCAGATTTCATATGCTTCAGAAAATTCATACTAATGCAAGACCTACTACTTTCTACGTTTATAAGAGCAATATTTAAAAATTGTCCTTATTTTTGGGCCTGTGTCCCACTTCTATGTATGGCTTTGTCCAGATTTCTTGCTCTGAGGTTGTGAGGTATGAGTGTCAGAGCCATCACTGTCAGCCAGAGACATTTCAAATTGTGACATACTTGTTGCACCCCACTCCCCATTGTAGTGGCTCTGGATGTGTCCAAGCAAGGCAAGGAGCAGTTATGCAGTGTAAGTGTGCAGAGTATTCCCCCATCCAAGGCAGACCACAAGTATGACCGTGGCTTTTCATCTGTCCTTGATTTTGCAGAATGTTCTGGTTTTCTGTCATATTTTTATACTGTTGATTTATGCTTCTTATTATTCAGAAAATGCATGCTGTCTCAGTATCCTGTTGCTCTGTGTTTAAGTAGCAATGCTTTAATGACCATCAGGTAAGCTTGTCGGAGATTGTAAGATGCAAGTAAGCTTTAATAAGCATACTGTTAAAGAATTATCAACATTGAAAGCCTTTTTGTTGTTGCTATGCAGAGAATATTTATATAATCAGATAACGTATAAGCCTTAAGTATTGAAATGCATATGACAGTATTTGTAATAAAGGACAGGATTACAGTATTTTCAGAAGCTCATTACATTTGTTAGAGACTTGCAGTCATCTTTCCAGGCTTTACCCATAAACGTAACAGAATGCCAATCTATCATGTGTGGTCCATAACTTGTGCAGTAATCCTTTAAGCAGTTTATCTTGAGCTTGTTTCTTGTTTGCTGTTCATTTTTTACATTGATCATGTTTTCCCCATGAAACAAGTAGATAGTTGTTGTTAGGCAGCAGGTCTTTTTTTGATAAGAAACATTTTTACAAGTGGGGGTATCACACAGAGATTGCTACTTTCAGCATGTTACTTGATAATTTTATAAAGCTGAATATAAATTATAATTAGAATTGCAGTGCAAGGAGAAGTGGTTTGAGTTGAGTGCTGCTTGTTTTTTTTTATACTTAATTTTGACTAGCATTCCAGTAATGTATTTAAAAAGTAATTTATTTTTTCATGCATCATAACCTGTGTGTTTCCATCTAGATATTAAGTAAGTTGTCATGTAGCCAATGCATTGAAATATTTTTTTTCTTCTGCACTTCATTTTGTCTTGATTGGACTTTTGTAATGATGGTTTGGCACCCAGGGCAGCGTATTTAATTAAAGTTCCAGTTGTTGTGGTTGTGAGCATAGCTCCACCCCTTTCTAGTTGGCCACACCCCTTCCCATTGGCCCCACCCATTCATCTGTCTCCTGCAGCCCCCCTTTAATTTGAAGTCACCAGCCGCCACTGACGTGGTAGGTATAGGTACAGGACTGTAAGCTATAACTAGTTGGAAGTAGCTGAAGTGATTATGTAATTGGTGTTGTTCTTTCTCCTCTTTAAGAAAAGTGAAACTACTATACAAATTTAAAGCTTGTTTCCCATTGATGTGCAGAAAAATGGCATATTGGACTCTTTCAGAGAGAATTCAAATGCATTACGGAGTAAGTCAAATTTCTGGAATCAGACTTTTTACTAAATTGCTTTGCAGTGACAGGATTCCTATTGTTTCCAGGGGATATATTTTATTCTAACTGCAGAGTCTATCATTTTGCTTCCAGACACACAAATCTTTGAAAACAATGTTTTATTCACTGCTGCAGATGCATTTCCTCACTTCTGCAAATATACTTCTGCAGATCTGCAAACATTTTCCACTTTCTTACTGTGTGACATGTATGTTTATCATAATTCTGATTATGCAACAAAAAAACTGTGGATATACTTCTAATCCTCATGAGATGTTTATTCAGACTATATTTTAGTAACATGAAGCTCCTTGATTCTACTGATTAGCATATTTAAACTGTACCTGGCATATACTGCAGTCCCCTTGAATCATCTCTTGAAGGATTACAAGTAGTTTGGGCTAAGGCTTTATTTGTTAGATAATACCTGCACAATTTGTGTTGACTCATGGTCTGTGAAAGAGGAAGAGCTGCATTTTGAATTCATGGAAGGATCTGTGACCAATGGATGAAAGACTGGGCATATATATATATATATATATATATATATATATATATATACATATATATATATATATATATTTATATTGTTCCCCTTCACAAGCTCAAATTGCTGAAAGCTCGAAATTCATAAGTTCGAGCCCAGAATCTTGAGTTTCATTAACTCGAACTTGTGAAGGGGAGACAACAAAAAAAAAAGGAAGTTTACTGACATGTATGCAGGGGCAGAGTCCCCCTGCAGTCTCCCTGCTGAAATATACCAGTTCCGTGACTGCACTCTAGTGGAGGAATGGAAATTCTCCCATGTGCACTTCTGTATACAGTGCAGAATGGGAGATTTCCCTCATCCCCGTTGTAGTGCGATCTCAGAGTTGGTATATTTAAGTAGGGGGGGTGTGGGGGGCACAGCCCCCAATGTGGGGGGTGCAGGGGGGCTTGCCCCCCCTGCAAAAACAATGTAAAGACATGTTTGCATATCTTTTACGTCCGCTTTAGAATTTCGAGTTGCTGAAAACTCGAGATTCTGGGCTTGAGCTTATGAATTTCGAGCATTCAGCAATTTGAGATTCTAAAGGGGAACCATATATATATATATATATATATATATATATATATATATATATATATATATATAATATATATATATATATATATATATATATATATATATATATTGACTGTCTCAAAAAACTCCAGCTTTACTCCGTCACATATCGCCTACTCAGAGGTGATCTCTGCCTAACATACAAAGCTATGTCAAACCCAAAGCTGCTGGACATGCTCCACTTAAAGAAATCCCAATCCCTCCGAGCTACACGCTCTAGGGACCTAAACCTTGTCACAACAATAAACAGAACATGCCGGAGGGATAGATTCCTGTCCCAGAGACTTCCCATACTCTGGAATAAACTACCTATCTATATCAAACAAAGCTTCTCATTAGCACCATTCAAGAAAAATCTTGATGATTGGATGGGAAATAGGAAATTCACCCTGGGGATCACCTCTGTGGCTCTGCTCGTCAGTGGCACAGGAAAATAATTTTCTTGGGTGGCAAAAGCCAGGGTACCTTTTTGGCTGGGCTTGTATAGGCCCCAGGACCAAAAGCCTAGTACCTACCTATGAACCGATGAACCTATGAACCTATGAACCTATATATATATTTTACTTTTAATGAAAATTAGAGTCTTGACTGCAGGATTACAATATCTGGGACTTTGTGTGGCAGCAGCTAGCCTGCTGCAGCTTTCCCTCCTTGCATGCCAGAGTCATACTGCCTGGTTCCATGGCATGATACAGCTTTCAGAGTTTTTTGTAGGCTTAGAGTGCCCACGCATGTCACTTCCCCAATAGATTTATTTCAGCAACCCTCATTTCCAAAATTGGTGAATCCTTGCAGTCCTGGAGTTCCTTCATCTTTTATTGGGATGGTACACTTTTAGGGTGGTTATGTGGCATACAAGGTAATGTTTGTCCTTGGTCCTGGAATATTTCTGGGGTATGTCATTGCTGGATTTTCCATTCATTCCTTACTTGTGTTCCTTAATTGGAGGAATCTTTACTTTGATGTTACAGCTGCCAGGAGGGTTGTCTCGTTATGTCAGCCCAAGGCAGATAGGAATGACTGATCAAAACACACCATTGTTGGTTTCTTTATTGACTCAGCAAGCCTTCAGCCTTTCTGAGTCCACATACAGTCCCCTCTCAGCTGACAGACAGGGTTTCTCAAGAGTCAAGAGTGTGACAGGACAGGCATGAAGTTATATTCTTATGCTCCACTGGGCTTCTGACCCACAGCTGTGTATCTCATCATTTCAGGCTCCAAGTCATCCTCATGAAAGCTGTTTTGACTGTATTTAAGATCCTATGTGATTCTGGGATCAGAGAAGATCTCACCTTTATCCTGTCTACTCAGCCTCAAAGCTACTCCATGTTTTAGGTACTGGGCTCATGTCTTATAGCAGAAGAACTCCTCTACAACCCCTTCTTAGTGTAGTTGTTTCACATTATTATATAAATAATATAAATATTATTATTTTCTTTTTATACACATCAGCACATGCATTTTTTATGGTCTCACTGACTTCCTTTATTTTGATTGTTTTCAATTATCTGCACTATTTTATCTGGTTCTTGAACTTTTAAACTATTTTAAAAAGAAATGGAAGGGGGGAATGTCGTTAGAGATTCTGAATTCATATATTATTTTGGTTGAAGATTTTAATATGCATGTTGTTCCTATTAATATGTATGAAAGGTTCAAAATGATTGGTTCTTTTAAACTTTAAATAGCTGCTATTAACATTTTTAAATACACTCTGATGAAGTCCCATTTATTTCTGTTAGGGAAGAAAATGCTTAGTATTGGAATAAAAGTTGGTTTAATGGTTTGATACAAAGTTTGACCTGTTTCTTTTCCTCCAGCCATTTGTTTTTTAGTTTGTTTTTTGTGTTTGTGGAGGAGGTGGAATTCTTCATTACATGTGATTATGAGTTCAGGATCCTGTGTCACTTCTTTTTTTGAATAATATTTAGTTCCTGGGGAGAGAAGTGTGGGGGTGTGATGCAGGACTGAAGTTTAACACTGGGTACTTATGCAGAGAACAACATTCTGTCCCTTTATGGAGAGGCATCTCTTTTGAAAATCTTAAAGTTCTTTCTGAACTGGTTTGTCTGAGAGCTGTTGGGTATGTTGGTCCTTTGAAAGTGAAGTGCATGCATGGGAAATTTCCTTCCTAGTGACTTGCCTGTTCTGGTTGTTCCATTTTTGAAGGACTTGGTGGATGTTCATGTCATCAGAAAGTAGTCCTCATTCTTGGACAGATCTTTCTCCCAAATCTTGCAAAGGCAATACCTTAAAGGGCTGCTAAAGCAATTCAGTCCACAGTATGGTGCAGCATTCTTTGGTGCCTTCCCTAAATGTGCAGGTTTTGGTTTGAATGGAGTTGTGGTTTGTCTCTTGACACCTTGTGGATATGTTTTTATAGTTTTCTTTGCCCATGGTGAGTGGTATTCTCTCTCTCTTTCTGCTGTTGGACATTCTGGCCTCTGGCTGGCTCATTATGAGTCGACTCTTCATAAACGTAGCTGTCTTCAGTGTTTCTTTGTCTACAACTTGCAGGTCTGGTCTTTCTGGGCCTATAGTTATGTGAGATTCCCTTCATAAGCTAACATGTCAAGCCATGACCATAGAGTCAAGCTCTCCAGCTAGGTGTTCCAGAAAACTCTGTCAGAGGGCTGTACCATACAGTCCTTGCTTTATGCATCCTTCAGCAATATGGAAGCTTCCTTAGTCAGTACAGTAGTTTGTTTTACACTGAGCAGTGTCACTGTCCTGTCCCCCTCTCAGCTACCACATCACTTTATTTGCTGTCAGGTAACATGACTATGCTTGTCTATCCTTGCTGTTCTAACTCTGACAATGAACATAGGTTATAAGTACAGTAGATCCCCTTTGGTTCATTTCCGTTTGCCTGTGGCTTTTAAAAGCCTTAGAAATGTTTCTTGCTACACTAATCTACTGTATTCATAGTCTGCATCATAAAGCATCAGTTGCAGTAGTAAGCATGCCATACTGGCATGCATTCTAGACATATTCTTATCCTTCTGCCATTATTACAATGGATATTTGTTCTGTTATTAGTTCCTGATCTAAGGCACCATCCCTGACCACTGGTATTAGTCAGCAAAATGGTTCATACAAAAAAGTAGCCTTGCTGCTTCAACTTTTCTGGGAGGCACACATGTTTTAGAGAGTCCTAGTATGAAAACCATTGACACTTCAGCTGCAAGATATTCAGAATGAGCCTCCATATTAGCAGGCCACAGAAAAACTGTATTTTTACTGTATTTTAGATACAGACCATGAAAGGAGACATATCCTCCTCTTCTTTCACCTGCCTGTTATTGCTCACCTCATGCCTATATTTAACCATATGACTTGATTGAGATGAGCTGAAAGATTTTTCACCATAGGTGACTCTGATACTGGATAGAGAAGGGACCTCAGGTAATGCTGGGTAGTCACATCTTTATGGGCATCTTCCAAACAGCACTGATTGTGTTCAGCTATTCTCTGATACAGTTTAACCACTGTGTATCAAGACTGCTGCTGTTGGCATATCCTCAAACTCAAAGTCACAGTGGATATACTGAAGTGCATGAGCCCCCTGTTACAAGGGCTACCACTATTAGCACACCCCCCTACCAGAAGCCCTTCCCCCTGTTTTATCTGTGGTCTTAAAGATACATGTCTTGCCTTATTCCTTAGGAAAACAGAAAGCTCTGAGAAAGTTGATAAGCTATATATTATCTCCAGTGTACTCTAGAAACCATGTTCTCTTACCTTATGCAAACCAAGTAAAACTTTTCAGATGATACTCTTTTCGTCTGCTATTTTCCATTGAAGCTGGTCCAGCACATAGGTCCTTAGGGTTTCATAAAGCGTTCAAATAACTCTAAGACATTCCACTGCTTCGGCTCCCTTTCTGGTTGCAATTTGGTGGGGGAGGGCAGAAGAAGTTTCAACTCTTCCCTTAACCCTGTAGGGTATTTTTATGTCCTCAAAAAATGCTACTCTCCCTACAGCTTATCTCTTTTATGAGATCATAGGAAAATAGGAGCAATTCTAGGCAAGTGATCACAAAGATTATAAGATGCCTAGCCATATATGACTTTAAGAAAATATACTTAAACGTTTGTGCCTCTCTTTCCCAGCATGTAATAGTGTTCGTCTTCTAAATCAAGCAGGATTGTACATGACAGCCCTGTTGCAAATGTGTGCCTACCCATCCAGTCTTCAGGACTAACCTTAAAGGTAGTCAGAGAAGTACTTTGTTTGACATGTAGTAGTAACTTATTCCACAAGTTTGGAATATGTTGAGTTAGAAACCTCAAGTGAATCTTTTTTATTTGTTAATGTAAAATTAGGTCCTTAGAGTAGGTGTTTTCATAATCAATGGTTTTGGAAAGAAACAGGAGAACAAATAGGATTGGAGTTTTCGTGGCTTCAAAAGAGAGACACAGGTCACCTTGGAGTTGCCTGTAGGCTACTGTGTGTAAGAATAGTTGGGTTAACATATCAAGTTAGTTGAAGGATTTGAGGCCTTTAATTTTGTTGGCAAGGTACCTCTGGAACTTTTCTAGATGAGTGATTTGTTTGGATTTGTGCATACCAAAAGGGCATTGTATTCAAAGATGGGCCTGATAAAGGAAGAGTATATGGCAGGATGACTTCTTTGGATCTTGAAAATATTCACTTGGAAATTAATTGATCCAGACAGAAAGATTTCCTGACTATGGTGTAAACATGAAGGTTGGATGAGAGAGAATTGTCTATATAAGCAACTACCTATCTTATGTCTATGTCTGTCTGTATATGACTACCATTTATAACATATGAGGTGGAAACAGCTTTTTATTTATTTATTTGACATTTGTTTACTGTGAAAGTCCGACTAGGCATGAAAGCCATTTTCACCACAGGCCAGGGGAAAAAAGGGTCCATTGACAAGAAAATTATTAACAATAAATTTTATTACAAGTGTCAGTAAACAGAAGTACAATAAAATTGCAAGTTTCTGGTTGGAGGATATAGTAAAAATGTAATCCAAGACCATGCTAATTTACATAAAAGGAAGCTGTATATTGGGTCAATATAATTAAAGTAAAAGAAAAATCATGCAGAATCATTATATAACATGGTAGCTTCACTGAAAAGAGGCATACGGTGCAGTAAATGGAAAGTGGAGTAGATGACAGTGCAGATAAGAATACTCTAAGCTCAAAGGGAGATGTGAGGTGAAGGGAAAATAAGGTATAGTGATACAGGAAAAAAGGAAGGGTAGCAGAATAAGGAAGCTGTGCGATAAAGAAAAAAAGAAAGGTAGTGGAAAAAGAATAAGAATAAATGTTTTCAACCTGGTGTTTACAAATACAGAACCAGGATTTGAAGAATAAATTTCCCAAAGAATGTTTGAACAAATGGCTGCTGTGTATTAATCTGACATCCACAGGGATAGAGGTCCAGGCTTTGGCCACAGAGTTGGACTATAAACTGTGTCCACTATCCTTTTTTTTTCCCCAAATGCTGCAATGCTCCAGTTTTTTGCATTTAACTTAAGACTATTTTTAGTACATCATGTATGTGCAGATTTCAGCTCTTGCTGGAGTGGATGAGCAGATAACAGAGCCCATTTGCAGTCCACCTGCTCAACTGAAAGGTAGTGAGCACTTGGGGATAAATGGTCCCAAAGCTTGACCTCTTTGAACATCCTGGTTGAATGTCCATATTAAGTAAGGGGCATCATATTTAGTGAATTGTTTCCTCCAGTTTCTTAACAGGTACTCTTCAATTTTCATATTCTCAAACTACATAGGCAGTGGATAGTTATTTTATGGAGTCTGCAGGGCACCATCTAGACTTTGAGCCCCAGGAGAACAGCTCCATTAAAAGGGCCATGAACAGTGTAGTATCGGGCAGGTAATGTTGTTATTGTGCTGTGGGGGCGCTATGGGGAATTAACAACATGTAGTGTTGGTTCTGTATTCTCTGGTCACTCGTTGGTTCCGATGTATGTATGTTTGGCTATGGAGTTGTGAAGATGTAACATGGTGCGCACCTGGAGGTTCTGAATAAAGAAAGGCCTTACAACTCCAGAACCGTGTGGTCTCCTTATTTACCAGGATATAACATATTGGCGACGAGGATGGGATGCCTCCGAGTCCGTTAAGAGTGAAAACGGCGGGGTGCAGTTAATGTCGGACGACGAAGAGACTGGGGCTGCCGGAGTTATGTCTGTTTCCATGTTAGGGTCGCTGGTTGCATACGACTGTCAGACACAGACCTGGGAGGAGTATTGTGAAGTGTTGGAACATTTTTTTGAAGCAAACCAGATAATGGACACGGGCCGGAAGTGAGCCATATTGCTGAGCTCGGTGGGCAGCAAGACGTACAGTCTGATGAGGAACTTATTGAGTCCTGATAAACCAGGGGATA
Source organism: Protopterus annectens (assembly GCF_019279795.1). Taxonomy (NCBI): domain Eukaryota; kingdom Metazoa; phylum Chordata; order Ceratodontiformes; family Protopteridae; genus Protopterus; species Protopterus annectens. The sequence continues at coordinate 1,452,559,688 of NC_056737.1, forward strand.
AATCGTTCACGGAGTTGACAAGCTTGCTTCAGTCACATTATAACCCGAAGCCGAGTGAAATAGTCCAAAGGTTCAAGTTAAATTCAAGGACTAGACTAGCCAATGAAACGGTAACGGAGTATGTGGCAGTGCTGAGGGAGCTGGCGCAACACTGTAATTATGGTGACAGACTGACAGAAATGCTACGGGATAGGCTCGTATGTGGCATTGCAGATGACCGTATACAACGCAGATTATTAGCGGAGCCTGAGTTGTCGTTTGAAAAGGCCTTGAAGTTGGCACAGGCCATCGAGACAGCGAATAAAGACATTCGTGATTTACAACCAAGAGCAATGGACGGGGTTGGGAGCAGGAGTGCTACCCCACTGCCAGTGCATAAAGTGGTCATGGAGCATAAATCACAAGGGAAGTCTGGTCAGTATGCCTGTTACAGGTGTGGCGGTGAACATTTGTCACAGAACTGTCATTTCTTAAATGAAAAATGTCATGCTTGCGGAAAAAAGGGCCATGTGAAGAAAATGTGCAGGTCAACGCCCCCTAGGGACCAGCAGAGAAAGGGGGAGGAAAAGAACAGTATAACGGACAGGAAGGGAATCCGGAAAATAAAACGGCAGTATGCACACCATTTGCGTGAAGGTACAGATCAACAAACCAGGGAAGAAGAGGAAGTGTTTACTATGTTTAACATGAAAGAGGCAAGGTTGGTAAGAGTCGATCCCATTACAACCCAGTTGGACTTAAATGGTAAAATGGTGCAGTTTGAAGTGGATACTGGATGTAGTGTGACAGTGCTGTCAAAGGCTGAGTATGGGAAGTTATGGTTAAAAGAAGCTCAGGAGCTGCAGGACTGTTCAGTGACTTTGAAAACATATACAGGTGAAACAGTTCCCACACTAGGGATGGCAAAAGTAACTGTAACACATAAAGAGAAAGTCAAACAGTTGCCAGTCATGGTGGTGGCAGGTAATGGACCAAACCTGTTAGGCCGGGCGTGGCTAAAGGAGCTGGAAATGGGCTGTCTACAGCTCCATAAAGTAGAACAGCATATGCTGACATTGCAAGATGTGCTGGAGAACCACGAAGAAGTGTTCAAAGAGGAACTGGGTACCTGGAGGGGTCCACCAGCAAAGATACACGTCAAAGAAAATGCAACGCCAAGATTTTACAAACCCAGACCCGTACCATACGCAATGAAGAAGAAAGTGGAGACTGAGTTAGAGCGACTCACCAAGCAAGGTATAATTGAACCAGTAAAGTTTTCGGAATGGGCGGCACCCATTGTGCCAGTATTAAAGCCAGATGATACTGTACGCATATGTGGTGACTACAAGCTAACAGTGAACCAAGTTTCGAAGCTGGAGCAGTATCCAATACCAACGGTGGAGGATGTGTTTGAAAAGCTGTCGGGAGGTGAAAGGTTCAGCAAACTGGACCTCAGTCATGCATATCAACAAGTTGTTCTGAAGGAAGGGTCAAAGCCATATGTCACCCTTAACACACACAAAGGTTTGTTCCAAGTAAATCGTTTACCCTTTGGTGTTTCCTCTAGTCCAGCTATTTTCCAGAGAATAATGGAGGGACTGGTGGCAGGAATTCCGAAGGTGGCTGTGTATTTGGACGACATCCTGTTGATGGGTAGGAACAATCGCGAGCATCTGGAGACTCTGAACGAGGTGCTGAGGCGACTGCGAGAGACTGGTCTGCGGGTGAAGTGGAGTAAATGTGCTTTCATGGAAAAGGAAGCCGAGTTCCTGGGTTACAAGGTGGATGCATCGGGCCTACACCCTCTGCCAAACAAGGTAAAAGCCATCCAACAGGCACCTGCACCCACAAATGTTACAGAGCTGAAGGCCTACTTAGGCTTACTCAACTATTATAACAGGTTCCTACCAAATCTGTCAACGCTGTTAGCTCCTTTACATAAACTATTAAGGAAGGAGACCCTGTGGATGTGGCAGGAGGAACAGGACAGAGCGTTTGAGCAGTCCAAGAAACTAATGCAGTCCTCAGAGGTTTTGGTGCACTACGATAGTCATAAGGACTTAATTCTGTCATGTGATGCCTCACCTTATGGGTTAGGGGCCGTGTTGGCACACCGTATGCCAGATGGACAAGAAAGACCCATCGGGTTCATGTCACGAACTTTGACACCAGCGGAGTCCAACTATTCCCAGCTAGACAAAGAGGGTTTGGCTGTAATTTTTGGAATTAAGCGGTTCCACAAATACCTCTATGGCAGGAAGTTTACTGTTTGCACCAATCATAAGCCCTTGTTGTCACTGTTCAACGAGATGAAAGCCGTGCCTCAGATGGTTTCTCCCCGCATTCAGAGATGGGCTGTAACATTGAGAGCTTATGAATATGAGATTGTTTATAAGCCCGGGAAACACCATAGCAATGCGGACACGCTGAGCCGTCTGCCGCTACCGGGGCCTCTCCAGCGAGAGGAAATGGAGGGCCGAGTGTTGCTGATGGAGGACATCACGTTGGTGTCAGCGACAGAACTGAGCGAATGGACACGTAAAGACCCGGTGTTGGCTCGAGTGTTTCAGTGGGTCCAGCAAGGCTGGACAACACAACAACCTGATCCAGTTTTCCGGCCTTATGAGGTGAGGAAAACAGAGCTGAGTGTGCAAGATGGATGCATGTTGTGGGGGGCACGAGTGATAATTCCGCCCCCAGGAAGACGTGCACTTTTACAACAGCTGCACCAGGGTCATGTGGGCATCACCCGAATGAAGGTCTTAGCACGAAGTTATTTCTGGTGGCCAAAGTTGGACCACGACATTGAAGTCGCTGTGAAAGAGTGTAACATTTGTCAGCAACATCGCAACTTACCTGTGGCGGCACCACTACACCCATGGGAGTGGCCGAGTAGACCTTGGCAGAGACTTCATATAGACTATGCAGGGCCTTTTATGGGGGCAATGTTTTTGATAATAATGGATGCTCATTCTAAATGGATGGATGCCTATCCAGTTAAAACAACCACTTCCACCACTACCATTGAATGCCTGAGGAAGAGTTTCAGTAGCCAAGGACTACCAGAGACTATTGTATCGGATAATGCTTCATGTTTCATGAGTGGAGAGTTCAAGGGTTTTCTGAAAAAAAATGGCATCGTACACGTCACATCAGCACCATACCATGCGGCTTCAAATGGCTGTGCTGAAAGGGCTGTCCAGACCTTTAAAGCAATGATGACAAAGGCTGGAGACGGAAGTATGGCAGCAAAAGTGTCAAGGGTGTTATTCAGCTACCGCATTACACCCCAGTCTACCACCGGATTGTCACCTGCCGAGATGTTGCAAGGACGGAGATTAAAGTCAACATTGGATCTGGTGCATCCAAACATCCGAGCTAAGGTAGAGAGGACACAATGGCGGCAAAAAGAACATCAGGATCGACGACGGAGAGGGAGAAGTTTCCTGGTGGGAGATGCAGTGCTGACTCGAAACTTCAGCTATGGACCTAAATGGATTCCAGGGTTCATTGTAAAGAGGACCGGTCCACTGTCGTACCAGGTGAGGTTGAATGGAGGTTTTGTGGTCAGGAGACATGTGGACCAGATTCTGCAGAGCGAACAGGAGAAGGACTTCATGGAACTGCAAGCCCCGGAAATACCGTTAGTTTCGGGAGAAGGGCTCGCAGCGGCAGGAGGATCTCCGATCTTGGGGGCCGAGGAAGACCATCGGGACTTGGAAGGAGAGGTTCCCGAGGACCAAACCTTTCCAGGGATGGACACACCGGTACCAGAGGTGGTAACGGTGACACCGGAGTCACCTAGGGTGGTACCATTGCGCCGTTCTAAGCGTACACTGGTTAAACCTAGTTACTTGAAGGACTATCAGTGTTAAAAGTGTATGTATAGGTTAGAAGAACAACATAACTTGCTTGTATGGTATCCGTTTAATAACTTGCCGGTTATGTAGAAAGTAAGTGACTGGAGGGATTGTTTTTTTTGACTTGCTCCCTCGTTTCTCTTATGTAAGGAGGCGTATGTCAATAGCTTAAGAGGGGAGGAATGTAGTATCGGGCAGGTAATGTTGTTATTGTGCTGTGGGGGCGCTATGGGGAATTAACAACATGTAGTGTTGGTTCTGTATTCTCTGGTCACTCGTTGGTTCCGATGTATGTATGTTTGGCTATGGAGTTGTGAAGATGTAACATGGTGCGCACCTGGAGGTTCTGAATAAAGAAAGGCCTTACAACTCCAGAACCATGTGGTCTCCTTATTTACCAGGATATAACAAACAGTTAATAAGAACTGAATGCTACTGTTTCCATCTGAGTTCTTTTGGAGCTGGATTTTACATAATGATAGTGTGGCAGATCTCCAAGCAAACATTCACTCATACACTCTGAAGTGAAGCGATGGTAAGATGAGATTTGTATGAAAGGGAAACCTAACTGCAGACCACAATGGCTGAGCAGCTGCACTCTTGATATTTCAGATTGGCTGTACATTCCTCCAGGCAAAGTGTTATTCAGAACTAGGATTTTCCAGTCAGTGATCCTATTGCTTCCACATTGTTAAAAGTATTTTCTTCATCCTCCTGGGAAAATGGGAGAGTTTATTGATACAGAATTCACCCAATGGAGTCAATTCAGTCTCATTTTTTAAATTATTTTTTAGTCTAAAGCACCAAACTCCAAGTCAATGATTTGAGCTTATGTTTATTGGCTTATAATGTATTTGATATTTGATTTCTGTTGCTTAAGAAACTTCTTCTAATTCCTCATTTTGAGCCACATACGTAAAACCTGTTAGATCATCCCTTCAGATAGAATTGATCTAGAACACCGCTGTGCCATATTAAAGCATAATGCTTTGATTTCTTCATTCCAAATGCACCTAGTGTTCAAGAGCTTCCTTCTGTATAGCCCCATTTAACTATTTATTGCTACATTTTTGGTCACTTGATAAATTGGGTTACTATCTGCAGGTACCACTTTTATGTTAATAACTGTGTTATGTGCTGTCTTTGACCCCACTTTTGTGGAAATATCTGAAAGAAGCATTCCTGCTGCAAACCATCCTTCAAGCCTGCAATGCCTATGGAGACTTGCTGGATTAATAGGTTATTTGTCAATTTTCTTCTGTGAAGTCTTGAGAACATTATCTTTCATACTGTTTAAATTTATATTGTCACTGTACATACTGTTTCACAGTTCTGCTACTGTATGACAGGCAAATGTCTGTGCGAAATATGAAATATAGACAACTCTTTTGTTTCCTGCATAGCAGACTGTGAACATCAAAATGTGATTAAACTGCATGTCTGCAGGCACAGAGGGATGGAGTTCTTGCTGCAACCCAGGTGACCAGGGTTTAATTATCAGCGTAACTTCTGGAAGACCAGCAAGGAAGGAGGGGTGAAGGGATATAGCCCATTTGCCTTGCCTGGGGTGGGAGAGGTTCAGGTCCATTGAGAGGATTTCTGGGTGGTAAGATCTCTATAAAAGAGACTAGAGAGCGAGAGAGACATTTACTTGTATTCTTGAAGGGGGAGGCAGGACTACATGGAGGCAGCACCCCTTGCATAAGTGAAAGGATATCTCCTGCAAATGGACCACTGAATGTCACTTTCCAGCACCTAGCTGGGAAGAAAATAAGAAAAATGCAACCCACTCCTGATGACTGTTTAAATGACAGCCTTGCCAGTCAACCCGCTCTGGTTATGGGGATGATGAGGAATGAATGGGCCATCTGACTGGGTGGATGCTGGTGACTGACAGACAGCAACAGCAAACAGCCTTCCAAAATTGTAATTAAATTTTGCCTTTCAAAGTAAACTTCGGGTCTATATTATATTACAGAACGCTTAAAAAAAACGAACAATGAATAATCGATCCCATGTAAGCAAAAGCTTACAATCTCAAAAGCTCAGAACAGTGATTTTTTTCCAAGGGAAAAAAAATCACTGTTCCAAAAAAAAAAGAAATTGAAAGCATACATAAAGTGGGGGGCTTTGCCCCCCCGCCCCCTACTTAAGTATAGAAACTCCGAGATTGCACTTCAGTGCCGAAAACGGCAAAGTAATGGAAGCGGCTAAGCAAATTCTTTCCCTGGGAAAGAATTCGTTTGAAAGCCGCTTTGCTATTTTGCCTTTTTGTTGTTTTAAGTTTGACCAAGACGCATTCGATAGAATGTGTCTTCGGTCATCTAATAGAAACCCTAAACTTCTATTAAATTACCACTTTATTTCAAATATGGCCGTCCCTAAAAAAACATTCCTCAGTGCATTATTTCAGAACGTTCTCAGTGTCCATGACTTTCTGTAATTCTTCTTTGGATAACTTGTGGACATTTGTTATTAGAAATCATTTTCAAAGCATTACATCTTACGCATGAACCATACTTTTCCTTTCTCCTGAGCAATGATTGCCAAGAGAGTGCTCTATTAGGAAAATCACTTAGGAAGTTTGAACCTGCGACTCTGTTCTACATTTTTACAGCAGCCATAGACTACAGTACCAAATACAAACATGATCAATACTCACCATAATGCAGGATCTGTGATGAAAGCTGCAGCTGCAGGCAGCATCCTGACCTACATCACCATGCCTTCTCTTTCTTCTTTTTTTTCAGAACTGAATTAATGGGGCAGGGTGGTGCATTTGGAGGTCATAGGTGGAATGTTGCAGCCTAGGGAAAAATGTAAGCATGCCAAGTGATTCTAATGTCTGTGGCATTGGTCCTTCTTGCTCCTGCAGTCAGGTGTTAATCATAGCTCAAGCTTTATTGAGACTACCTTTGATTTTCAACTTTGACATATTTGTTTAGCTGATGACAGACCTCTTAACTTTCAGTGATGTAAAGTAGCTAGAAGAGAGGAAAAAATTTGCACTACCTTTATGAATCAGAATTCTAAGCTGTTACTACTGCTAAATAACATCTTTAAAAGGTTTATTGGTCCCACATTGATAGTAACAGAAACTATCTGGCCCATCCTAGCCATGGAGCTTAATACAGCTTATGTCACCAGTTAATTGGCTCAAACTTGCACTGTAACCAGATGCACTAAGTGCTGTAATCTGGATACTTCTGGGCCAGAAGGTCTGTGTAAAAAAAGAATGCATCCTATTTATCATATTAACCATGTTTTAAGATGCCAAAATAAAATCTGAAGGGAAATGGGAAATAATAAATATGCTGTTTCCTGATGTTCATCATTGAAAAGTTCCCAGATGTGATGCCATAATACATGTTTTTAACTATACTGCTCATGCATGAGATACATGTGTGTGTTCTGGAAGTAAAAAGCAGATCATGTTAATGATGTTTCCTAACATGCATTCTGGAATGTCTCCCACATTTGATGCCTTAATCACTGAAACCTTCCAACTGTTCCTTTGGTTACCAGACAAGGAGATGAGTACCATAACAGAACTGTCTTGTCTTTATTGCCTGGGAAGGGATCCAAATTTAAAGCATTGCTCTAAGTATCAGCCTTTTGACATTGCTCTTCATAGAAGAAAAGGCTAAAAACCTGGTTCTTTCCTCATCTGTACCAAAATGGCTACTATGGAAGATGTTCAGTAAAGGATCTTTTGCTTGATATCAAGCTAGTGTTGGATTGGCATGAGAAAGCAATGGAGTTGGAGAGCAGATGTCAATTATATCTTTCTTCTGTAAAGTCTGCTCACAGGGTAGGTAATGTGTCCTTGTTATGCAGATATGTAAAGCTGTGCCTTTGGACCACACGACCTGGGTTCTTTTAGTAGCTCAGAAACAAGACAAACCATCTGGAGATGGATGGGAGTGAGCATCTGACATCAGCTTGCCACTCACTGAGGAAGGACTTGGCTGAGGCTGATATACATTTTCCATGTCCACAAGAATCGAAGACTCTGGTCCTAGCCAAGAGGTCCTTGCACTCTGTGTAAGCGTTCTGAATGTTTGGAAGCATTCATCTATCATGGGGTTTGGTATAGCTGTCACTCTTGCTGAACAATTGGATGACGGTTTTAAGCTGAAATTTCAAAAATCTTAGAGGTTGCCAAGGATGATGATGATGATGATGATGGTGATGATGATGGTGCAGCCAGACTTTCATGATTTCCCTGCTTGTCTGACACATGGGATGTGATGTTTCTGCTCCTGAATTTTCCTCTCCTGGCAGCAGATATTATCTGGGAGCAAGCCAAGCTTATTGGCCAGAGGAAGAAGGAGTTGTTGGGTGGGACCTGTTGATCATAGTGCTTCTGCAGCCCAAAAAATTAGATTGGAAAAAAGGTTTGCCCACCATGTGGCTTTGTAGCCCTTGTAAGATACATGATGTTCATCATAAAGATTGTCACTTCAATATCACTCATTATGCTTGAGAATTACTTGCAAGTGTGCATCTGTACATCCAGCCTGACTTCCAGGGCTTTGGACAGCCCTAGATGGGAAATGTTCTCTTCTCTAGGCAGATCACATTCAGTATCAAAGAAGGAATAGCCCATATAAGTTTCTATACTTTTTAGATGCACAGAGCAATTGTCCTCTTTGGTATCTACTTCTTTGAGGATAAAGCAGACACCAAGGGCAAGTTTGCCAATGACTGCAAACATGGAACTGTCATAAATACTCCAAATGCTATATTTATTTTCAGGGAGGATCTAACTGCTGCTAACAAATGGTGCTTGGACCACCGCCTCAAACTAAATGCCAAAAATGCAGTATTATATCTTTTGGCAAACTTTTGCTGTCATTTTCCTATCACATAGGTGACCCCCCCCACTAAAAATTGACTTGGTCATTACAGACTTGTTTTTAGGAAATTATTTTATATATAAACAGAATAATCACCATGGGCATACATTCTAGATCCAAGGACATCACTGCCCCCATAAACTCCTCCATTATGCCCTCTTTGGTATGTACTAGGCTAGGCACTGACAAAACTTGAGAGACAGCAGTGTTTGGTTACCACAAAATCAAGGGAATTCTCTCCTTTTTTAAACATGCTTATTGAATCATCACTTGTAACACAGGCAAATTTATATTTATACAAAACTAATCAAACTGTATTAACAAATTAAGATTAACTAACATTATACTTCACATATATTACAATTTAACAAATTAACATTAACTAACATTATACTTCACATATATTACAATATATCAATTCCTGTCCCCTTTTTTTAAACAAGAAACATCTTTACTAAACCATCATTTATGACATAAACAATATATATTTATATACAGTGGATATAAACTGTTTATACACCCCTGTTAAAATGCCAGGTTTTTGTGATATAAAAAAAAATGAGATGACAATAAATAATTTCAAAACTTTTCCCACCTTTAATGTGACCTATTACCTGTACAATACAATTGAAAAACAAACAAGTCTGTTAGGGGAAAAAATATAAAAAATAAAAAACATAGAATACGCTGGCTGCATAAGTGTGCACACCCTTAAACTAATACTTTGTTGAAGCACCTTTTGATTTAATTACAGCATTCAGTCTTCTTGGGTACAGACCTGTCATCAATTAAAGAGACTCTGATTAATCGCAAATAAAGTTCAGCTGTCCTAGTAGGATTTTCCTGACATTTACTCAGTTGCCTGCAACAGCAAAAGCCATGGTTCAAAGAGAGCTTACAAAGCATCAAAGGGATCTCATTGTTGAAAGGTATCAGTCAGGAGAAGGGTACAAAAATATACCATGGAACACAGTGAAGACAGTCATCAAAAAGTGGAGAAAATATGAGACAACAGTGACGTTGCAAAGAACTGGACGTCCCTCCAAAATTGATGAAAAGACAAGAAAACTGGTCAGGGAGGCTGACAAGGGACCTACAGCAACACTGAAGGAGCTGCAGGAATTTCTGGCAAGTACTGATTGTGTACTAAATGTGACAACATTCTTCCATATTCTCCATATGTCTGAACTATGGGGTAGGGTTGCAATACGGAAGCCTTTTCTTACACAGAAAAGCATCCAGGCCCAGCTAAAATTTGCAAAACAATACATCCAATCTCCCAAAAGCATGTGGAAAAATGTGTTATGGTCTGATGAGACCAAGATTGAACTTTTTGGTCACAATTCCAAAAGGTACGTTTGGCACAAAAACAACATTTCGGATCACCAAAAGAACACCATTCCCACGGTGAAGCATGGTGTTGGCAGTATCATGCTTTGGGGTTGCTTTTCTTCAGCTGTAACTGGGCTTTATTCAAGGTGGAGGGAATTATGAACAGTTCCAAATACCAGTCACTTTTGGCCCAAACCCTTCTGGCGTCTGCCAGAAAGCTGAAGATGAAGAGGAATTTCACCATTCAACACGACGACCCCAAGCATACATCCAAATCAAGAAAAGGATGGCTTCACCAGAAGAAAATTAAAGTTTTGGAATGGCCCAGCCAGAGCCCAGACCTAAATCCAATAGAAAATCTGTGGGGTGACCTGAAGAGGGCTGTGGACAAGAGATGCCCTCACAATCTGACAGATTTGGTGCGCTTTTGCAAGAAAGAATGGGCAAATATTGCCAAGTCAAAATGTGCCATGCTGATAGATTCCTACCCAAGAAGACTGAATGCTGTAATTAAATCAAAAGGTGCTTCAACAAAGTATTAGTGTAAGGGTGTGCACAGACAACAAAGTATTAGTTTAAGGGCATGCACACTCATGCAACCAGCATACTGTACGTTTTTTATTTTTTATATTTTTTCACCCCTAACAGATTTGTTTGTTTTTCAATTGAATTGTACAGGTTATAGTTCACATTAAAGGTGGGAAACTTTTTAAATGATTTATTGTGGTCTCATTTTTTATATCACAAAAACCTGGCATTTTAACAGGGGTGTGTAAACTTTTTATATCCACTGTAAATAAAAATGAACCACACCGACACAATCCTAACTGCAAGCATTTTACATCACAAACCATACCGACACACTCCCAGATGCAAACATTATACATCATTTATAATCTACCCAGTCATTTTCAAACATTACATAGTTCATTTAAGTCCTGCCTTATTTTAAACCTCATTCCTCCCTTGTATGTATTGTTTCCACAGTTGCCATTTTTTCCTGTGTAGTTTGCTCATACCCTTTTCTAAAGATTACAATTCCATTTATCTCTGTTACTATATTCACTACTTCTAATATAGTTGGTTTAGATTTTAGTTTCCATTTTCTAGTAATTGCTTTTCTGGCAACCACCATAATTAGACACAGCAAGGCCTTACCATGTGTAGGGAATTCCGATTCTGTATCATAGCTCAGAAAAATCATCTCCCTCGTCGCACCAATTTACCCACCCAGCATCTCCGACAGATCATCCTTCAGGTAATCCTTAAAGACTGCCGACCCACTACACTCCCAGAAAATATGATTCCAAGTATCTCTTTCTTCCCTGTCATACCTCTAACATTTGCTGTCTACCAGAGGAATTTTTTTCTGGAGTCTACTTGGAGTATAAAACTCTGTATGTAAGCATTTCCAAGCAAAAAAGAGAATTCTTTCCTTGGGTTACCATGAGCATCTTAAAACATTTGTGCTCTTTTTTTTGTTCCCTAACAGCTATTAACAGGAAATCTCTACCTTGCCTGCAGAGCCTCAAAAGATCTAGGTCTTTGTAACATCTTAGACATCCACAAAAGTAATACCACCCTAAACACCTGCTTAGGAGACCTAAACTACCACCTAAACATAAATAAGGTCTGCTGGTTGGACAAATATCTTTTGCAGGGAATACCTCTTTTATGGGATAGGAACTGCGGTGGTGGTGCTGCGGTAGCGTTGTCGCCTCACAGTAAGACGTTGTCCTGTTCAATTCCAAGCTAGAGCATCTTCTGTGTGGAGACATGCGTGAATGGGCGTACCTTCGTTGAAGGTTGTGCGTCAGGGCCGGCAACTCGGCACATAAAAATCTACTGCCAATCATTAGTGGACCGGAGTTCCGCTGTGGCGACCCCTAACCGGGAAAAGCCGAAAGACACAACAACAACCTCTTTTATGGGATAGACTCCCCTTAGGAGTAAAGCAGAGTAGCTCCATGACCCTTTTTAAGTATAACCTGGACTACTTGATGGACCTGGTCAGTCCCCACTAATCCTTTTGGGAAGGGCCAAAACTAAATGAGAGTCTGGTATTAATTTATGTGTCAGTAAATTGGTGGGATTATTGGCTAGGCTACAGATAGTCTGCTGGATCAACAACCTAGTATGAACCTGTGAAGCTATGACATCCCCAAAAGATATCTAGAACTGTTGGGCATTCAAGAGCACAAAGCAGTAATTTAGTCTTTCCATCAATCTCCTTTGAGAATGTTCCATGAAGAGGATTCACCACCCCTATCACACAGGAAGCCTGATAGATTTATCAGATTGGAGAAAAATGTAAATATTTCTGTAAAAAACAATAGCAGATTCTGTAGTAATTTGTTGTTGATACTGATAGAAGGTCTATGCTGGCAACAGCCAATAAGACACTCCCCAGTGACAAAGAGAGCTGTATCCATGATCATTCTGGGGGAAAGGTGTACACATGCTCCACTCTGGCAGTCAGAGAAATTAAAGTGCAACAATATCCTAAGTGCAATGTTTCCTTCTTCTGGAGTGTATTTCATTCTATACTGAATAATCCCCATGTTTCCACATATCAAAAACCACCCATAGCAGTTTTTTGGTTATGTCACTGGTTCAACAACAAATTCACCAAATGTTGATAATCTTAAGTCATTTTGTTGAAGCCTCTTTATGTGAACATTGGAGTAAGTTTTTTTGCAAGGGGCAAGCCAAAGTAGCAGTATAGATTGTTGCATGTGTACAATATGCAGGGCTCTGTGTGTTAGGTTGTTGTGTGTTGTATATTGTGTAAAAGTGGTCAGCATGTAGGCGTGGAGGGTTGTGCCCGGTGGCCAGTGGCCAGTACTGTTGTTGACAGTGCCAAGTTCTCACAACTGCAGTGCCAAACACAATGCATCCCAGCAAGACACAATCCAGCAGTAATCCATACTAATTGTTCGGATGTAACATCTGTCACTATCTGAAAGATGGGCATGGCATGAATGTGGGCCCAGACATACAAAAAGTACACAGGTGGAAGTACCCTAGACAGAGAGTGTATAAAATGTTACTGTCAAATGGACACACCTTTGGAATTGTACATACAGGTTAGCAGCACATTAGTTGGCTGTGTAGTATGGAATACTGATGTAGTCTGGCCAAACACTGGCAGACCACAAAAGGCACAGGTATGAAGTACTGAGAAACCGCTGATGTCCCTGCACAAGCCAGCATAAGTGGAATGCCCTATGTATATCTGTGAGTCAGCTGCAAGTAGTTTCCATAGCACACATGCACTCAGCTCACCCCACTATCAGCCACAGGTACCTCACAGGTCATATCCCTGCTGTTGGGAATGAGTACAATATGACCCTCACCTCTGTATGGGAATAGCCACAGAATGCAGCATGCTGAAGAGGTGTCCCATGCAGGTGTGTCCCTAGCTGTAAGCAGCACCCTGCCAGCATCTACACCAATGGATCAATAAGGGCAGAAACTATTGACATTAACACCTTGCACACCTACCCTGTCATCCCAGGGGAATACAGTGATTTGCAGCCTGGGACTATAGAAGTGACACAAGGCACTGGCCTGCTAAAGATGGCCTGCATCACTACCAAATGCCCTGCAGTCCTCTGTCAAAGGCCTGTGTCTCACTCGTACCACCAATATATGTTATCTCATGGACTCCCAAATAACGACATAACACAGTCCACAGAACACAAATGCAAGGTCATGTCGACAAGTCCCAGTAGCATGTCCACCATGTCCTACTGCATGAACTGTGGAACAACCCCTAAATACTGCTGGGATGAAGTGATAACTATGGGGATACTTATCAGATATCATTTGCATAATGTTCAGAAGAGGATAGAATAACAGGGGGGGAGTAGAAACATGGACGCCATGGAGTGTGTGAAGTCTGAAACTCAGATGTGTGCACATACTATCCCCTGCCTGCAAACACAGGTGTGGGTGGCTACAAACCTTCTCATAAACCAATATGTGAAGGGGTAATGACCAGAAATATGAGTCCTGCCTCTGGGTAACCTGTGTGAATCTGTACAGCTGTGAGGTATGGCCACAGCAGGATATGACCATTCTGTTACGTTGATAGATGTACAAGCATGGAATTCTCAGCCACCACAGCACCAAGGTGCTGAACCATTTACACAGACCCATCAGCAAGTGTCTGCAGCTCCCCCTCCAGAATGGCATGATTGTGCAAGAATATGTAGGCTGCAGACCACAATACTGGACATAGCTTCATTCATCTTGTGTTCCCCAGGAAATTACTGCAGGCAAATACGTATACCTGTCAGTAGTTGATGACATTAAACATCACAGTGTAAAACAGTACATATGTCTGAATATCTCTGTTAACACCAAAACCATGTAGCAGAAGCAGCACAGACACAATTAGTTACAGTATCCCAGTATCCTTTGTACATTGTGACCCCATATTGTCAACCAATCTCCAGATATCCTGCAGAAACAGGTTGCTAGCTGTAAGTGTAGAACACAAATGCCTGCACTGGAGTACAACCTACCTGGAATGGATTCACACATTCAATACAGAAGGTCATACTGGGCATGTTCCCACATGAAGCCCATGTCTGCAACAACAGTGGACTATACATATCTGTCATAAAGCCCATGTATGGCAACAACAGTGGACTATACATATCTGTCAGTCGCAGATGTCTGTGGACACACTCCACATTGCACACCAGTCATGCTTTGCACACACATTGGATAGGAATACACACATATATCCAAGGACAACACACTATAATAGGCCAAACATACCATACATAGATGTGTGGAAGAAAGTGACAGATAGTGACAAAGAGCTTCCACAAGGGGGGATACACCTTGGATCCTGGGAACTACTGTCCCATCAGTCTGATGAGCCTGATTTGCAAGGCCATGGAACGTATTATTATGGAACTTATAAACAAAGACACTGGCAACCTTCAAACACTGGACCCCACCCAGTCTGGGTTTGTGAAGGGCCGATCTTGTCTTCTGAACCTGATTGACTTCTTTGAATCAGTCTCCAGTGCTGTGGATGAGGGTAAGGCGGTCCACACAGCCTATCTGGACCTCGCCAAGACCTTCAACACCATCCCCCACTCTGAAATCATAGATAAACTTACTAAGCTGGGCATTAATCTCTATGTCACTCGATGGGTTGCCAACTGGCTTACTGACAGAACCCACACTGTAAAAGTAGCCGACTCCAAATCCAGCTCCAGACAAGTGACAAGTGGAGCACCTCAGGGTTCAGTCCTGGGACCGCTCTTGTTTGGCATCAACTTCTCTGAAGTACAGGCTAACACTAAGGGACTCTGGCTAACAAAGTTCACAGATGACTGCAAACTGGGAGCCATTATTGAATCCCCAAATGATGTGGATATTCTACAAAAGGGCCTTCAAGAAATAGATGCTTGGTCCCAAGCCATGGGCTCAAGCTCAATGCCAAGAAATGGATAGTTATCCCCTTTGGGAAAAAACATGTACCCGTGAATTACCACATAGGTGGCAGTACACTAAACACCAAAAGTATGATAAAAGTCTTAGTGACACAGGTGGACAGTGGCCTCACCTTCGATAACCACATCACCACAACAGTCAGGAAATCCTTTTATGTGGCACACCTCATCACTAAGGGCTTTTCATCCAGAAAAAATTAGGTCATTGTCCCACTGTACTCATCCCTCATTAGACCCATTATAGAATACAATGCCCCATTTGGTATGTACCTCTCAAGACATCTGCAACAACTGGAAAGGCAGCAGAAATACCTCACTAAAAGAATCACAGGCCTAAAGCAGATGCCCTATGCTGACCATCTAAAAAAAACTCCAGCTTTACTCTGTCGCATATCATCTATTCAGAGGTGATCTCTGCTTAACATACAAGGCCATGTCAAATCCAGATCTGTTGGACATGCTACACTTAAAGAAATCCCAATCCCTCAGAGCCACATGCTCCAGGGATCTAAACCTTGTCATCACAATGAACAAAACATGCTGGAGGGATAGGTTCCTGATCCAGAGACTCCCCGGACTCTGGAATAGACTGCCCATACATGTCAAGCAAAGTGTCTCTTTGGCCCTCTTCAAAAGGAACCTTGATGATTGGATGGGAGATAGGAAATTCACTCCAGGGATCATGTCAGTCACACTGCTAGACAGGGGTCCCAGAGAAGTAAATATTGTGGGAAGAAATAGCCAGGAAATTGTTATGGCTAGGCTTGTATAGGCCCTAGGGCCAATAGCTTAGTACCAACCTATGAACCTATGAGGCCTGGCCCACCCAGCACACATCCAATTGGCCAATACTACATGATGTCAAATGTCTATCATTGTAGACATTTGCTCCTGGTAACCCTCCGCACTATAATGTCTGTGGTGCTTGTGATAACTATGTAACATGACTTTACAAGTCATTATTCATCTAGCAGTTTTATACACGGTCCTGTTAAATTTAAACCTGTGTGCGACTGAGTGTTGTGTGTGCGCTTCCAGATGAATGGTTTATGGCCCATTCACACACACTGCACTCCACATTGCCCTACTTTGGCAAGCCTGCTGATGTCATTCACCTTGCAATACACCTTTGGAGAAAGGCTAGTCCTATAAGCTCTGTGGTGCATGCTATAACTGAGTAATGCTGTAATGTGATGTAGTAGTTAGGTAGAAGTTTTAATCCCAGACGTGACAACTTTAAGACTGTGTGTGTGCAGGGATCAATGCTTTTGAGGCTAGTCACAGTCACTACACTTTCCATTGCCCTACTTTCGTAAGCCTGCTGATGTCATTCTCCCTGAAATACACCTTTGGGAAAAAGCTAACCCTATAAGCTTCATGGCGCATGTGATAAATGCAATACACTGTAGTAGCAATACATAGCTAGGTAGGGGTTTGAATCTCTGTACTGTCAAGTGTGCGTGTGTGTGTGTGCGTGTGTGTGTGTGTGTGTGTGTGTGTGTGTGTGTGTGTGTGTGTGTGTGTGTGTGTGTGTGTGTGTTTGTCATCAGTATCCTGTGTGGAGGTTGCTGTGATTGTGTAATAATAGGACTCATTGTGGTGTGGGCTTTGCAAATTTCTTATATTGAGGACCTACTATATGTCACAATGCCCACCTTACAAGGACAACAGATGTCAAACAGCAGAGAGGCTGGTCTAGACAATCCATACGCCTACATGTGACATTATGGATTGGTGAACAATATAGGCAACCCTTGTATTACCCAGAGAACACTCTCCACCCATGTCTCATACACAAGCACACTTGGCTAGGCAACAACGACTATATTGGTAGTTCCATGCATATTACCCATAGATAGTAACCACAGTGTGATTGCAGTGAACTACAGAGGACATGGCACCCTGTTCCATCCTTACAACAGGCAAATAATTGCTTATGGTGGTCCTTTGCTATGTTCCCCATTGGACACCTGCAACAACTGTAGAGTCAGGAAATGTAACCCACAAAGGAAATACCATGCCTTATACACATGCCCTGTATGGACAGATGCCAATAACACCAGTGAATACCTGTATCATGCTGTCAATGCAGGGGCAGGCACAACCTCAGTTCCATAGCCAGTTATCACCACATGAGGTCAGGAATGCCATATCAGATGATAACAATCTGTCCACACAACATGCCCCAGACACCCCAGGTACACTTCCACATGTCACAGAACATGCATGTGGGGCATGTGCACAACCCAGATACTGTCCATGTTATAGAATATAGAACACATACATGGCAAGCATTGCACAGCACTGGCCACCCACAATAGTAACCCAGATGAGTGGATGGTGAATGCAATACCCACCTGTGTGGGCCAATCCAGGGACTACACCCCTGAGCCACACTGCCATTGTCATGTGGCCTGATGCCAGTGTATACCCTTTGCCTAATCTTGTACAGCCTTCTGGCACAGTCAACTTCTACACACCTGTGAAGCAATGAACCCATGCATGTCAGTACTGGCAAATCTGTGTCTGTGTGTGTGGAGATTAATGATTTGGAAGCCATTCCACTCACTACACCTCCCATTACCCTACTGTAGCATGCCTTCTGATGTCAGTCACCTTGACATACCCTTTGCCCATATAGCAGCCTGATAACATCTGTGGTGCATGTGGTACCTGCATAATACTGTAGTGTAGCAAACTAGTTAATTATGAATACTAATCCTGACCCTGACAACTGTGATAATGTGTGTGAGTCCCTGAGAGAGTGTGGTTGTGTCTTCCTTGACATCTGCTTTTGTGGACTGACACATGAACTACACTTACCTTATCCCTCCTTTATTACTGTTGCTGATAAAACTCACCTTCAAAGATACCGTTGGACAACTCTCCAACATGTAAGCTCTGTGGTGCATGCAGTAACTGCATAAAAATGTAATAGCAATACATAGTCAGGCAGGGGATTGAAACCCTGTACTGGTAAGTGTGTGACACAAACATGCTTAGCTCTCACTCTCCTACCCCCTTCCTTTGTCTCTCTCACTCCCTCTCTGTTGGATGTGGAAAAGTACACCTGCTTTGCTTAGGCAGCAGCTTTTGTTTTGTAAGTGATGCTCATGATCAACTGATGGCCTGTGCACAAATTGCAGTTCCCCCACTAGCTGATTGCATGTAAAACAGCTGTGGTATCATTCCCATAGCCAATTGCATGGAAACACACTCCTATAACTTAGAACTTCATGTGGGCGTTGGCCCTTTTCATTCACTGTGAGCAGGACTTCATATCGGTGTTTGGCAAACAGCATCACAAAGGGTATTGGTATATACCTCTTACAACATACACTGTGGAGACAGGCCAACAAACAGGAGGGGATGTTCCAGACATGAGGACAGAATGTAAGTCTTACTCTTCTACATTTGAAGTAATGTTGGTTTAACAGGGTTTGTGTAGATATGGCTGGCCTACATGATATAATATCTGTCATGACAGTGTTATGTGGTTGAGGAAACTCTCACCTGTAGGGCTATCTGCAGACTGGCCAGTGTTTGGAGTCTTACATGTGTTGTGTTACTCACACATGTCCTATGTTTAGAAATGCAGTAGCATACTCTGAGGATTGCAGTCAGTACATGGTGACAGCCATGTGAGTTACTTGACTTCATATCCCTCAGAAGACATATGTCACAACAAACCCTGTTACACCAGTAAATGTATGAGTTTATCACAGCAACATGTCAATATTGTCCCCGTGTTTGTGCCTCCAGCCACAACTTTGTCAACCTTTGTGCATATGTCATGCAGTAAGAGGTGCATATATTCAGTACATCATTATTTACTGACATCATACCTGATAACAAGCCAGTGAGATATCAGACTGCTAGACATGTTATGTATACTAGGGCTTATATTTGAGGACAAAACCTAGATATTCTGTTGTAGTGTGTACAGTAGTGAGGTCTGTGTACTTATGGTGATTGTTGGCAGAGTGTGCATTGTGAATATGTACCTTGGCTTGTGTACAGACTGTGGTAGATGTCATTGTTCTTGGTCCTGTTCTATCTGATGTTGTATGCTGCTCCAGTGTATGGTACCCTATCGGCGTACATGTTTTTAGGGCCAGATCGACACATGTCCCATACCACAGTTGGCCCAGTATATGTAGGGTTAGTGTGTGAGTGGCACATATGAGGATGGTGTTGATCACACTGTCCATATGCTGTAATATTAAGCACGCTTACCATATGTGACTGTGGCTGTGTTCAGATTGGTTGTGGGTATGCGCTTTCACACTGGTGTCTATTACTCCATGCTGTTACATGCCTATGAAGCCTGCTATATTTGCAGGTACATGTGTATTCCCCCATAAGAAATGTAGGCCAGTGTTGTGGCAGTCTGCCTGTAGTTTGCACAGTGCTTTGTGACATGCCTAGCAGCTCAGTATACTTACCGAGTGTGATGTTATGTCCAGATATTTGTCAGATGTACTGTTGCCGGGGCACCATAACTGTTATGTATTTCTGACAAAGCAATGGGATGCTGTACAGATGTATGTCACTAACTAGTGGGTAATATGTGGGCTTGTGACCTCTGTTCCTCTGGTTATTATGTGTCAGGACAGACAGGAGTGTGTGAATGCATAAACTATGTGAGCTTATCTATTCCAGTATTTTCGTGATATCCCCATTTACATGGCTGTAAACATCCACTTTGTCAGGCTTGGTCCACACGTCTTGCACTAAGGAGTTCTGAGTATACCTCTGGACTGACCAGAGTGTGTCAGACTGTCCAAATTTATTGGTCATATCTCTGCTGTATTCCAGAGGATCATTACTGTGATTTCTGTGGTACTGCACTATGATGATCTTATGATGTCTGTCAGTAACTGATGGCGTACATGTCAATATCAGATGTGACTTCCCACACAACATTTCTGTTAAGACAACCCCTATTACAGTAGCAACTGTCTACATTTATATCTGCAATACTTACATGACATCCCCTTGCACTAAGAGGTTGTGACTATTGGTGCTGAGGTATGACTCCACTACATGTGTTGGACATATGTTATACATATATGTGTGTGTGTGTGTGTGTGTATATATATATATAAATATATATATATATATAAATATATATATATATATATATATATATATATATATATATATACATATACACACACACACACACACACACACACACACACACACACACACACACACATATATATATATATATATATATATATATATATATATATATATATATATATATATATATATATATATATATATATATATATATATATACATATACATATACACACACACACACACACACACACACACACATACACATATATATATATATATATATATATATATATATATACATATACATATATATATATATATACATATATATATATATATATATATATATATACATATATATATATATCTATATATATATAATGTATACATATATATATATATATATATTATATACATACATATATCTATATATTTATATCTATCTATATAAATATATATATATATATATATATATATATATATATATATAAATGCAATATACAGATGTATAAATCAGCTAGTGTTCCTAGACCCAAACGGCGGCCCTGACCCTTGTGGAATCATCTCCTCCAAAAGCAGCCCTCCAATTCAGAAGGACGCTGCAAAGCTGAATTTAAAACACAGTATAGCTGCCTTGAGCTGCCCCATAAACTCACGTCCTGCCAAGGAATCATCCCCTCCAAAAGCAGTCCTGCAATTCAGAAGGACGCAGCAAAGCTGAATTTAAAACACAGTGTAGCTGCCTTGAGCTGTCCCATTAACTAACGTCCTGCCAAGGTTAATACATCCTAATTCTCTCTATTAATGTCAAAGTGGCTTGCCTGATTCTATAGCACATTTAGTTATTAGTTAGCCCGTTTACCCCATTATACCTAACTAACCCCCTAAAAAAACTAATCCAATTTGGACAAACTGAAGTTCTCCCTACTACTAAGAAATTGAAGGTTTTAAGAATTTATTCACTATATTCCAACAAAAATTGGAAGCTATCAAAAAGTGTACTCTAACCCCTACCACCTGAAACTGTTCAGTTTTACTAATTTAACGTCTAATTCAAACAAAAAAAAGCCTTACCTAAAAATATACACCAAGCATATAGCTGCAGGTTCAAAGATCCTTGAGTCTGTTTTGGCCCTGCTCTGCTCACCCTCACTGTGCTCGGGCTCGCTCTGCACCCCTCTCTGTCTCCAATTTCCACCCACCCCCACTATGTCTAGCTTTATAGCCACAAAACACACCCGCTCTAATCTGATCAAATTAGGATTCCAGCTCCCTTTGGTATCGACCCACCCCTATTACCTATCATTTCCTCCACATAACCTATCTGATCCAATCTGCACTCCACTGCTCAATTTAACCCGGCCCATCACCCCTCCACCTAGTTTCTGGCCTGCCATCCATACTATACTGAGGACACTACACTTAATATAGTTCCTAAGCAGCAATGATGTCACCATGCAAAATAATGTTTCCACTCTCTGTTAACCCTTCTGTTAATTACATGTCTCCTCTCCATTTACGAAAATTGGCCTTACCTTGGTTATCACTACTCAAAATATCACTACTCAAAATATCAAACTTCCCCAGACTGGTCAAATATAACAGCCCACCCAATAGGAACTCCCATACCCAACTCCGTCTCCACAATAATACAGCAACCTAACCAACCTAAATACATTAGCTCAAAATATAAACATTACCAAAGATTCATATACAAATTCCAGAAACTAATCATAAACCCTCACAATAATCTTACTATGGATGGCGATATTCACCCAAACCCCGGTCCTTCTGCCCCAGATAGCTCAACCTGTCACTATTATAACCCTACCAATCCTCCTTCTATCACAAGGTCCCCCAACTCCCTCCTCATTTGCCACCTAAATATTAGGAGCATAAATAATAAGGTACATAATCTACATGCCCGCAAATTCAATCCCCTGATATCCTGTGTCTAACTGAAACCTGGCTGAAACCTGGAACCTCTGATAATGAAATCCTACCACCAGGGTATAATATACTTAGGTATGACCGTACAACTAGGAAAGGGGGGGGTGTTGCTGTCTTCTTCAAGTCCACCTTAAATGTTACCTTAGACCCTATTTAACCACTCCAGATCAATACAGCTGAAATACTCTCTACCAAGTTACATATTAACAAAAATAAAAACATTAACATTGTCTGTTTGTACATTCCCCCAGGAAATAATATTAACACACTAGAGGATACCCTCCATTGATTAACTGACAACTACCCTCAAGAAATCGTAGTTCTCGGATTAACATTGACTGGAACACCTGCTCCTCACAGTCTCCCACCACTCATGTAAACCTGTATGGGTTTACACAGGTCATATCCACCCGAACCAGATTAGACAAATGTAACCAAAAAGACAGTATACTAGACTGGATACTTAACAATAGCTGCCCCCAAATGTATTCATCAGGGACCATCCCTGATGACCTCAGTGATCACTTTCTCACTTTTATTTGTAAACACAAAACCCACAACTCTCATCAGTCCAACTACAGAACCATACGTAACAATAAAAACGTCAACATCAGAATATTTCAGGATGAACTCAAATCATGCAACTTCCTCCCTAAAATACCTGCCCCTTGCTGATGCTGTGGCCTACTTTAACAATAAATTCCTGTCCATCCTAGATTCTCGTGCACCTGCTCGCTCCACCAGGATTAAAACTAAAGTTGCCCCATGGCTATCTAAAGATACTAAATCAAAAATCACAATCAGGAATAAAGCGTGGGCTACCTGGCATGCCACAAAACCCCCTATAGATCAAATCAAATTTCGGCAAATAAGAACTGAGACTAAAAAATTCATCTTACTGGATAAAAGAAACTATTACATAAATCTCCAGAAAAGAAACCAAAATAATCCTCAAAGATTCTGGACAGGTATAAACAAACTACAACACTCAGGTCAAACCACCACTCTACCTCCATCAGTGTCAACCGATAGTTTGCCACAGGATGTTGCCAACACCTTAAATAGTTTCTTTACGGAAACTATCCAAGCCCTAGCTAGCCAGTTACCTTTGAACCACACTAGCACTCATGACATCAATCCCAATACCCAACCCTCCTTTAGCTTCCAACCTGTCTCCACCTCTTTCATTTGCAATCTAATCAAAAAACTAAAACCTACCACCCTAGCCGCTGACCTTCTCCCTGCTGAATATTTACAAAAATCAGCAGATAGTATAGCATTCCCCATCTGCATCCCAATCAATTGGTCCATAGCTGAAGCCAAAGTCCCCTCCATATGGAAAATATCTCGTGTTATACCTCTCCATAAAGGTGGCTGATCTACCGAATTATCTAACTATAGGCCCATAGTCATCTTGTCACCATTGGCTAAAATCCTGGAAAAATGCATCCACAAACAACTTCTACACTTCCTAACCCAGAACAATCTACTGGCTAAATCTCAGCATGGCTTTAGACCACATCATAGCACTACCACAGCCCTCCTCTCCTTCACCAATGATATCTATTATAACAGAAACAATAACACGTTCTCCTCAGCTCTATTCTGGGATCTTTCCAAAGTGTTCGATATGGTTAACCACCAGCTGCTAATCCACACTCTGACCAATATGTCCCTAGGTCACTACTCCCTTCAATGGTTCCAATCCTATTTACACAATAGACAGCAAGCAGTACTATGACAAAATAATCTATCTAACCTCCTTCCCAACACCCTAGGTGTCCCCTAGGCATCTATCCTGGGTCCACTGCTATTCTCTATATTTCATCCCAAAGGCCAACTGCATACAGTATGCAGATGACTCTATGTTGATCTGCACTGGTGCCACCCAGGATGAGCTACAGGCAAGTACTGTCAACTTTGAACCTAGTTAAAAATTGGTTTGCTGACCATTGTCTTCTTCTAAACCCCAATAAAACTAAACTGCTATTTTTCTCTCCGATGCAAAAATCTCCATTACCTCTAAAAATGGCACTATTATCTCCCCAGATGTCCACACAAAACTACTTGGGGTAATTGTAAACAACAATCTTAAATTTGATGCCCATGTAAATAAAACAATAAAAACATTAATAAAAAACTGGGCTTACTATATAGAATAAAATCATTCCTAACCCCACCAGCTAGGACTGCTATTGCCCGCTCCCATCTCCTTTCCACCCTCTTCTATGCCTCCTCTATACTTGCCAACTTAAACAAAACGGAACTCAACAAACTCTCTGCCTGCTATAATAGCATAGCTAGATTTGCCACTGGGCTGCCCTACAGAACACATCACTGTATAAACCTAACAAATCTAGGCTGGCTAGAGCTATCAAGGCAGATTCAGTACAGCCAACTTATTGTGGCTTTCAAAATTCTTAACCAACCTGATACTACCCTTGCTTTAAGAAATATCATCAGTTCTCTCACCAACCAAAGATCACTTAGATCATTCAATAGAATTGTAGTGCAAACCACTAAAGCTAACAACTTAGCCGGGAACTCCATGTTTGCCAACTCTGTAGGCAAAGCTTGGAACTCATTACCTCCCTAAATTACAATAAACACTACCCTTTCTAAATTTAAGAAAGCCCTCAAGCAGTACTTCATGGCTCATTGGCTTTGCCCCTGTGCCAGACCTGATTACATTCTTGGTAACACTGGTACACCTGTATCATATTAACAATTGTTTTTGCAATTAATTGTCAGTTTAATTCTACTGTGTTGTAAAGTAGCTTTCCAGATGTAAAGCATGCTATTACAGCTAACCTATACTCCATGTGGCAATTTGACTTATTTAATGTACTTTAGTTTGTTCTATATAAGTTTCTATCTCTATATTACTTCCTTTGGAGCTTTTCTCCCCGGGCCTCCACTGAAAATGGACATGTATCCAGTTGGACTATCCCAGTCAACAAATGTAAAATTAATAAATAAATATAACTACATATATATATACATATATATGTGTATGTATATGTATACATATATATATATATATATATATATATCCATATCCTTATGTGTAAACATGACTGTTGTATATACCTTCCCAGATGTGTCACACCATATTTATCTGATATGTGTATATTTAGATATAACAACATACGTAATTCAACACTAGTATCACTAACAAGTACTACACAATTGTAGAAGTCATAGCAGATGTTCAGTACTATTCAGTATACATACTAACAGACATGTTGAAAAAAGCAACAACTGTTTTCACAGCTGTGATGACTTAGTTGTTAACTGTTGTGACTATAGTGTACAGGGTCCTGGGTTCAAGGGCTGTTTATATTTTTGCTGGGCAGAACAAGGGCTGTTGGATACAGACTGAATAAGGCAGCTCTGAGCAGCTTTAAGTGGGTTTGCATGATGGTAAGCGCTGCTAATGTATGGTTAAATGTATAGCTGCTTACACCATGTAGGCTTCACTTACCACTGCACAAGTCTGCTTAGCAGTTATATTTAAATAATGCTTACACCTGCTAAGCATAGCTCAGCCCTGGGAACTAGTGATAATATTCCAGTCTGATAAAATAGCAGGGTAATGACATCTTTAAAAAGTGTATTTACTTCCATGTACATAACATGCATCTATGGGCTGTCATTACAGTAGCAAGGGGTGTGAGTCTACTGTCTGGGACACCTGAGTATATATGGCTTGTAAAACACTCTTTTCCATTTTAATGTGTATCATACATGGGTAGTATCCCAGGTTATATGCAGTCAGACTGTGATGTAGTGTATCATTACGTTACTACTGTTGACAGTGCATTTTCAAGTAAGAGTAGATTGCAGATTGTAGTACTGGAACCAAACACCCCTGCATGCAAAGATGGACTCTGAGTCCTCACTATCATGTTCTTGGTGTGTGAGCTTTGTGTCATTAAGTATTTGCTACTGGATATTGATCTGACATGTCGATATTAACTGTAGACTAACAAACAAACTGTTGTGTGTATAGGACATGTCATTGAGGGCCACTGTCATGTAGTAATGACATACCTATCAGTGTCAGACGTCTATCTGTCAACACAGTCATCCTACTGCATAACCAGTTGGCTAGCTGATGTCTGTCTGTCCTTTGTACCGATGTGCATATGTTGGGGCTCCGTCTTGGCTGCTTACAGGCAATCTATGCTTGAGTGACACTGACATGTCTGCCCAGCTGTGTTATGAATGCCACAGCTAGGAATCCACACCCTGTATGCACCACATGCCATGGATGCCTCAATTACAGGGGCGGCTCGTGGTATCGGACTGCCAGACTGCAGCCCTCCCACCTAGAAAAATCTTTAAAACTGAAAAACAAACAGAAAAAAAAAAAGCACGAGTCCAGACTGCCTTTATCAGCAGTCCGGATATAGATAGACAGGTACCCAGCAATCGTTGCTGCAAATTCACCCAGGAATCAGTGCGGGGATGACCACACAGAAGAGGAGGTCTGGACTGCTTCAGCTGCAGGCAGATCCAATCAGGACTGAGAGAGGTGAGCTGCTCTCACGGGACTTTCATTGCACAGGCTCATTCAGGAGGTAGGTGTAGCAGGTTTTGGTCACTGGCTGGATTGCTCCATGTCACAGGTGGTTTTTGCTGCTTCAGGTCGCTGGATTGCTCGGATGGTTTTGCTGCTTGGATTATTCAGGTCACTGCTGGCTGGATTTAGGTGTTTGATCGCTGGGTGAGACATACATCAGGTAGGTGTGTGTGTGTGTGTGTGTGTGTGTGTGCGTGTGTGTGAAATGCCCCAGTTACTATATACTGATGGCTAGAGAGAGCAAATGGTGGTGGATAGAGATACTCAGGCTTGAATCCTGTACCTTAGATGCAGGTGGCAAGGACCTGAATTCTCTATCCATCACCATTTCTAAAAAAAACTTGCAGATTTTTGCCTTATATTTGCTCTGTTCCTCATAAAATTTGTGGTTTCTGTATCTACATTTTTCCTTGCAAAGTCTGTAGTGTAGTGGTGCACTGGTACCATTGTTGCCTAACAGCTACAGGTTCCCTGGTTTGATTCTTGGCTGGGGTGCCTTCTGTGTGGTGTCTGCATGTTCTCTCATCTTGCAAAGATGTGATTGGCATTTCTCTCTGCTCTGCTGAAAATTGTCTTTTGTTCCAAGTCAGACTAGTTTACTGGTTAAATGTTTAAAAAATAACAGGCATTTGAATTTCAGACTTCATATTCTTCAGAAAGTGTTCTAGCAGTTGTCTAAGTTTATAACATGGATATTTGAAATTTGTCCCTATTTTTGGGACTGTATTCCCCATTATTGGCTTTGTCCAGGAATTTGTGCTTGAGAGTTATCTATGGTGAGAACTGTATTCATTGAATGTTTGGGGGCTGTACCCCCCCCCATTACTGGCTTTGTCCACATGTTTTTTGCTAAGAGGTTGAGAGCTATAGTGAGAACTGAATTCACTGAATATGTTTGGGGGCTGTATTCCCCCCATTATTGGCTTTGTTCAGGTGTTTTGTGCCAAGAGGTTGACAGCTATGCTGAGAACTGAATTCGCTAAATGGTAGCCATTTTAAGTTTGTCTTCCTCTCTTTTACAAAACAGCTGATTTGGCATAGTGGTATGTTTCTCTGACTGTTTTGCACAGGGTCCCCTGGGTTAAAGACATGGCAGTGAAATGTATGGTGGTAACACAGCATTTTATTCTAGCAACTTTCCAACATTATACAAGTAATGTTTAAAATGTGTCCCTGGTTGTCCCCCCCCAATAAATATTGTTTTTTTCCAGATTTCTTGTGCTGCAAAGTTCAGAGATACAACTGCGTGTCGAGTAGATTTTACAAGGAGCTGAGAGCTGCAGGGAAACAAAACTTTAGTGCTGCTTATTCTGAGTCTGCTTGCATTAACAGCACAACAGGTAGTGTACTTGCTTTTGATGCAGAAGGCTGTGGGTTCTACTCCCACAGTAGATGCATTGCTGATACTGTACTGTGTTGTAAAGTGGGTGGATGATGCAGTCCTTTTTGGCAAAGATACCTAGAGTAGTAACTATGAACCTGTTATCAGTTTGCCATACAGTCCCTATTGCGATATTACTAGCTTATTTTTTTTTTAATGCATGCAACATAGACACTTTATTCTTCAAGGGCAACAGGCACTTTATTTATAGATGAATAAACAGTGACATAAAAAGTTGTTTGCTAGCAGCAACCTCTTCATTGTTACAGATTTATTTAATGTGGAATTATTTAGATGACTTTTACTACTTCAGAAATTGTGCATATTTACTGATACTGGTGGACTGTAGAAGGTTGAGTAGACTTTTATGATGGAAATGTTCTGAATTGGATAGTTTTGTCATTGGTGCATGCATTTTGTTTCATTGTTTACTGGAAAAATGTTCAAAACAATAAATTTAAAATGCCGTCTAACAACTGTACTGTATTGTACAAGGAATATAATTTAATAGAATCAGGAAGGTGTATCAAAGAGCACATGTATGTTTCATGTGCAAGGGGCCTATGATTTCAAAACAGCCCAAAGTTAATCTTTATCTGCCACTGGCAAAATGTATTTTCTTTGAATGTGGGTTTCAATGCTGTTTCATTGAATGTGCATTTCAAGGGCAGAGAAGTTTTTAATGCTAAGCCTGTTTTCATTGTGAGACTGTGTTGCTTTGTTTAGCAGATGTCTTAGTGTTTGTGCTGTAA
The DNA here is from genome assembly GCF_019279795.1 of Protopterus annectens. NCBI lineage: Eukaryota > Metazoa > Chordata > Ceratodontiformes > Protopteridae > Protopterus > Protopterus annectens. The sequence goes on from NC_056737.1 coordinate 1,452,588,954, forward strand.
AATAAAACTTTCAAATGAAATCCAGATAATCACAGAAGTAAAGCAGTATGCATATTAGTGTTTATGGTAAATGGAGTGAAATAGCTAAGTAATGGATCATTGGAATGGCTGCAGGGGGGAGGGCTCCATTCGACCATGATTTTGTGAGGGGGAAAGGTGGCAAACTCAAAGACAGCCCCAGCTGAACTATACCTCCCAACTGTCCAGATTTTCACAGAATGAATAGATTTTTGCTTCTTATTTTTGGTTTGTTCCTCATAATATTTGTGGTTTTCTGGAAAATCATTTAGGAATTAAGTCACTAAATAATGACACTTAGTTTCAGACTTCATAACCTTCAGAAAAATGCATGCTGAAGTAAGACCTGTTCTATCAACTGTCTCAGTTTATACAAGAGCAATTTTTAGTACTGTTTATGTTCCCCCAATATATTTGGCCTTGTCCAGATTTATTGCATTAACAGGTTGAGAGGTACATGCAAATAAATTGCTTTATAGAATTAGGCATAGCCAGACCTCTCAACTGTCCCCGAATTTGGCTCAAAATGTTGCTCTTCCCCTAATAATCCCTCCGCAAAATAGCAATTTTGGAAGAAAACATGGAGGGTTTACAATTTAGAAATAGCTGTAATAATCAGAGTTATAGATTACTTTTATTTCAGAAATGCATGTAGATTCTTTTATTTTGTCAGCTGCTCAAGTTAGCAGTACTATTAAAAAAGTGTCCCTTCTTTGACAGGTTCCCAGCTGTATTGTGTGGCTATTTTATATTTTTGCATCACATTTTTGGTCCATTTTTCATAAAATTGTTTTTTTTTGGCAAATTACTGGTAAATCATTAAAGATTGAAGTTAGAAAATAATGACAGACATTTGAGTTTCAGATTTCATATCCTTCAGAAAATTCATACTAATGCAAGACCTACTATTCTATTATCTTTCTAAGTTTATAAGAGCAATATTTAAAAATTGTCCTTATTTTTGGGCCTTTGTCCCACTTCTATGTATGGCTTTGCTCTGAGGGTGAGGTATGCCAAATGTGTCAGGGCCATCAGTCAGCCAGAGACATTTCAAATTGTGACATACTTGTTGCACCCCATGTATTGACTCTGGATGTGTCCAAGCAGGGCAAGGAGCAGTTGTGCAGTGTAAATGTGCAGGGTATCCCCCCATACAGTGTAAATGTGCAGGATATCCCCCCATCCAAGGTAGACACAAGTACTACAGTGGCTTTTCATCTGTTCTTGATTTTGCAGAATGGTCTGGTTTCTGTCATATTTTTGTACTGTTGATTTATGCTTATTACTCAAAGTGCCTGTTGCTCTGCGTTTTAAGTAGCAATGCTTTAATGACTATCAGGTAAGCTTGCCTGAGATTATAACATGCAAGTAAGCTTTAAAAGCATACTGTTAAAGAATTGCCAACATTGAAGCCTTTCTGTTGTTGTCATGCAGAGAATACTTAACTAGATAATGTATAAGCGTTGGGTATTGAAATGCATATGACAGTATTTGTAATAAAGGACAGGATTACATTATTTTAAGAAGCTCATTACACTTGTTGGAGACTTCCAGTGATCTCTGAGGGCTTTACCCGTAAATTAAAGAGAATGCCATTCATGTGTGGTCCATAACCTGTACAGTAATCCTTTAAGCAATGTATCTTGAGCTTGTTTGCTTTTCATTTTTTACTTTGATCATGTTTTCCATGAAACAAGTAGATAGTTGTCAGACAGCAGGTCTTTTTTGGATAAGAAACATTTTTACAAGTGGGGGCATCACAGAGATTGCTACTTTCAGCATGTTACTTGGTACTTTAATAAAGCTGAATATAAATTATAATGCAGTGCAAGGAGAAGTGGTTTGACTTGAGTGCTGCATGTTTTTCTTATACTTGATTTTGACTGGCATTCCAGTAATGTATTTAAAAAGTAATTTATTTTTTCATGCCTCACAACCTTTTTGTTTCCATCTAGATATTAAGTAAGCTGTCAAGCAGCCAATGCATTGAAATATTTTTATTCTTTTACACTTCATTTGTCTTGATTGGACTCTCATAATGAGGGTTTGGCACCCAGGGCAGCATATTTAATTAAAGTTTAGTTTTTGTGGTTTTGAGCATAGCTCCTCCCCTTTCTAGTTGTCCACACCCCTTCCCATTGACCCCACCCATTCGGCTATCTCCTGCAGCCCCCCTTTGATTTGAAGTCACCAGCCACCACTGCTCAGTTACACTACCACAGTCAACAGAACATGCTTGAGTGCAGGTCTCCAAGATAGACACTGACCATGTTATGTAATACATATTGCATACATGTCAACTGAAGCACCTCACTGGCCCTCTGCAAAAGGCAACCAGATGATTGGATGTTGCATGTAACTCTCACCCTGAGGATCACCCCTGTGGTATCTGTTGATAGATGGCCTGCTGGCACATGGCAGGTGGCATTATACCACTGTACACACATCCCTTACACTTCCCATCTCTCCATGGACAATAGCCTGGTACACAGCTATGAACACCTGCACCGATGGACCCCAGTACTGACAAATGTGTACATGTGCATTACTGAGAATAAAAATGACAGTTTGTAGATCTGTAGTTGATAATACCCTGAGGCCCTTCGCATTGACCGCACCCCCCATTGCCATAGTTAGATGTGGCTGCTGCTGTACTGGACATTATATGTACCTTGTTACACTCTTCACCCTATGGGATACCTGGGGCTTGCTGTACCAGCACAACACTGTTGTATAAATGGGTTGATAGGCATGGGATACCCTCTGAGTTCTGGCAAGTATGTGTATGTGTGCAAGTGTCTATATTTGTAGGATACAGCATTCTGAGGCCACATTCTCCTAATATAATACACCTTGCCACACAGTATTAGGGATAGTGATGTTGCTGACCATAGGAGAGCCATGACAATGCATCACCCTACTATCCCTGTGGCATGTGCATTAGATGCATATCTCTGTAGTAGCACTCTTGGGATAGACAAGGGGTTGTATTGCAGTCCTGGTCAATGTGTGGTGGTGGGTATGTCAGAGTATTATCAAGAGTTTCAGTGCATACAGTATCCACTGTGGGGTGTGAGTGCTGGGTATACTGTCTTTATACCATGGTACCCCCAGTACATGTCCCTTGTTCCACTGTATGGGGGCCACTGTCACCATCAATCATACAGGTAACTGATAACACTATCCAGCCCAGTTATGCATGTGCTGTGTGCAACTTATCTGTATCAGAATGGACACACTGACAAGGTAGTTAGCACTGATAAGCCCAGGTCTCTCAGATGTGTATAAGACTGTTATGTGATTGTCAATGTGTATATGACAGTATGTCACTTTATGTATTGCCCATAAACAACCAGTACACCCCCCATTACCATACTGTACAGGGCCTTGGGATGTTCTTCATGTAACATGTAACCTGGAACATACCTCACCCTAAAAGCTGTGTGGTGTGTGCAATTAAGGCCACACACATCAGTTGCACTACATACCTAGATAGGGGTTCTAGTCCCAGTGTTGCCAAGTAAGAATGTGTGTGTATGTAAAGGGATCTACTTCTGTTTGCAGAATATACATGTCCCAGGAGGTCATCTGTCCAAGAACTGCCTGGCAAATGCTAACATTTCACAGGTATCATCCTGTGGAAATACATTCCATCACAACTAGTAGTAGATGTGTAAATGCCCTCTTCCCCACTGTATAGGTGGGGTTGGTATATATAGCTGGGTGTGGCTCTTGTGGACACAGCCACCATCATTGCAGTTACTGTTGAGTGTATCCCCCGCTTAACTGGCTGTAATACATAACAGTTCATGTTAACAGGTTAAGTAGTTGTCAATCACACTATCTGCGGTTCTACAGCACCTCACACCCTCCAAAGGGTAGGGCTGTACCACCACACCAGTACACACATGTTTACTGAGTTGAAGATTGCACTACATTGGGGAAGAGGACTTATACCATGCCAGTACCATCGTCAATGACATTAAACTAGCAGACTGCTTATTTCCCAATGTGTTGTTGTGCCTATTCTGTCTTGGTGGAATTACATAGGTTAAAATGGGTTCCTTGCACAAGTACATACATCCATGTGTACAGTATTCTATGTGTATTGCATCAACACCAAAGCCTCTGTGTGTGTTATACACAAACATGTGGTTTGTACCACCCAGTACACTTACCATTGTCCACTGTAGAAGGGCTGCTGACATCAGCCACCATGCACTCTCCTGTATACACCTCCAGACCTATCAGCCATGTGGCACATGTAGTAACAGTTGTACAGACCTGTGACATATGTTCACCTGTACCCAGGATATGGCACAGCCAAGGTGTCACCACAGTGCCATACCCCTTGTAGGAAACAAAAGCAGACCAACATCCTGCTGACACATGGACACCTACAACACAAACGGAATACGTTATGGAGACCACAATCACTCAGTGTTAATAACAGCTATAATGCATCATGGCTGGACAGCTACTCTTCCTGACATGTAAGCATTAAACTTTACCGCTGACAACATGTTACACAGCATTACATTGGTACACCATAGTACAGTCACCCTGTGCATCAGAACCATATTAGCCTGTCCATGCATCTATATAATGGATGACAGGGATGTGGCACAGGTATCATCATATGCACAGGGTGTGTTGTTGGTTTACCAGAGAACTAGGCTTTGCCATACATTTGACATTGTGTGTGTGTGTGTGTGTGTGTGTGTGTGTGTGTGTGTGTGTGTGTGAGTGTGTGCACGCGCATGTGTGTGTGTGTGTGTGTGTGTGTGTGTGTGTGTGTGTGTGTGTGTGTGTGTGTGTGTGTGTGTGAGGGGTTTAATTATTAATTGGGCTGTTGTGATGTGGTGTGTGTAGGTATGGGGTTGCCCTAGCTGTGCTGGTGATGTGTGTATATATGCATGCACACAGTTCTGCCATGTGGCTGCCTATTCAGGGGTTTGTTGGACAGCTGCAGACCATACCTGGCAGGGTGTGCAGTTCATCGTCTCCGGCCATGGACATGAGAAGTGTGCCTGCCAGGAGTTCCACGGACACCACCAGGTACAAGCTATGATATGGTACTCTCCCCTGATGATGACACGTGTCTGCTGGATCCAGGTCTCTCTTGGAATGGGCCAGGGCTATCACCATCTCACCCAACCGTCTATCCATGACCTCTGCAAAATAACGGTGGTCACCTGCAAGAGCATGGATGTTGTCAATAACAGCTAAATGAGTAGACCTCTGCAGCCTCAGACCCTGCCTGGTATACCATTCCATATGTGCCTGCACCTCTATGATGGCCTGAAACATGCGTCTGGTGGCATCTCTGCCAGGTGCATGATGTTCAGAAGCCCTCCTATGAGCAACCCTATACATCTACCTGTATGGTACCCCACCGGATATCCGGCTATGGCTGCTGTGTCCAGACACATGTGCCCTAGATACCACATTGTCCTGTCCCATGCCACCAACCGCCAACTGTCCCTCAGCAATGGCCACTGGTGATGGGGTATGTATAGGTAATGTGACTGTGTGAGAGGATGGGGTGGATAAAAGTGGGATGTCAAATGATGGTGCAGCTTTAGCCCCTGAAAACCCCGCCTGTGCCTCAACATGCCTATCATCATTATCAGTGTCTGTATGGACACCAACATCAGATTGCCTGCAGGAGGGACCCTGACCCACTTTGCCATCTGTGAGGGGAAAACAAGAAATGTACTTTAAGAACTGTACATCATTGCTTAACAGTATACACACACACACACACGCACACACACACACACACACACACACACACACACACACACACACACACACACACACACACACACACACACACACACACACACACACACACACACACACACACACACTTACAGGTGAGGTTGCACAAAGATATTACACACAGACCTCTCATTACCCATCTGTGAACATGCATGACATATGGCACTCAGCATGCATTGCAGCTATAGCCAATCCCTGTTATCAACATTATACATCTCTGTAATGCATGGGTTGTTGGTGATGCCACTTTCCCTGGAACACACTGCACCCATGTACACAGTATTGCTGTGCACCTGTTCAGCACCCTGGCATGTACTGTGCACCATACCTCACAGGTGTACACACCATTGCTGAATGTGTATATGTGTGTCAGTTATTTTTGCTCTGCTGCTCACAGCCCCTATGTGTTTGCCTGACACATATCTGGGATGATATGTGGAGAGATATAATTTGTGAATGCCTGATGCCTGATTTACAGATCTCATCATCAGCGGTGCATGTGTGGCCAATAAAATACAATTACACTGACAACCCTCAAACCTTACTGTGGCTATTGGGAGTGTACACACCCTTATTGACATGGCACTGTCTTCCCTGATATGCCATGGGGCCACATTACTGCATATGTAAACATTGCATGAACCTGATATGTGACATATGACCTGTGCAGTCAAATGCAGTATCAAACAAATGTGTTAGTTGTGCAAATACTGATTTCAATTAATACAATTTGTGGGTGCATAAGTGTGCACACCCTTAAAATGATGGTTTGTTGCACCAACTAATTGTACTGCAGCAGTCACTATTCCTGGATGGGGTGTACTAGCATGGGCCATCCGCATTTGCCAGTATTTGGTCACTCTGTCCTACAAATGTACCCCAACTCTGCATGATTGCAAGGTCAACTCATGTGCACAGCCCTTGGAGGTCACACAGTGCCGTCACTGGAGTCAGGGTTATGTCTACCACAATTCATGACTTCGACTGTGTGCAGATACAGCCATTCTTAGAGAGTGTTTGATCTCTGCTTTAGTTCACTGTTGCGTTTCAGGATAACACCCCCTCCCCATCCTCAGCCTTTTTGCAGATGCTTGACAACTATGGCCTACACATATGTGTCATTTTGCAGTGTCCCAAATTCTGAACACCATGTGTACCAGCCTAGTCCCTGCTAATGAATGGCAAACATACAGGTGTACACTGTCACCAGCAAGGTACAGCTGGGGATGGTGGGTTTGAGGTGGGGTGAGATGTTGGTTGTGCAGCACATGTATCTTAATTGATACTGTCTGTAGGTTTCCAACTTGGTCTTGGTACACCAGTACACATTGCAACACATGCCTTTGGGGGACTTTTGATGTTATGCATACGCTACCTGTAGAGAGCCTTGTGGAACAACTGTCCCATGTGATTACTCTAACCCATGGGCCACACTTATGCAGAGTCCAGGCAATTGCTGACACAGGTACTACACAGCCAGTACTTGCTAGGCATTTCTGCAACTCCCTCAGTGTTGCGGCATGTTACTAGGCAGCCTGCATGACCAGTTTTGCAACATGTGTCATCATCTGTCTTCGATGGCCATCTGTTTATTTTTTACATTAATCCTGTCCCATACATCCTCGCCACATACATGACTGCCTGCACTATTTGCCATGGTATATGCAATGGTGAGGTAAGGCTACATGTCCAACTCCGGGTTGCTACCTGTTTTGTATGGGATCCATTCCATGGCTTGTAAAATGTGTACAAGCCATGGCTGCCTCTGTTGCAGGTAAGTGGACACATTTGATGGCCAAACGTTTTGGACAGCAGTCCATTTCTTGGTGTGACATTGAGGACCTGTACTTGCTGGAAGGTCCATACGCATGAAGATTGCATGCTGTCAGTACCTCAAAAGCTGCTTCCACAATATGTTATTTGGAGTGTATGCACACATATGCTTCCAGTGTTTGTTAAGGTATGTATTCCCCATATTTGCTATCCTAACATAGGATTCCATATTACGCATTCATTGCTCGTGTTAGGACCACATTACAGGTTGTAAGGGTTATGGAATGCAGTACTGTGATATGCCACTGTGTAGATATGTAACACTTACCATTGTAATAGTGGTCTATACACTGTTGTAGCACTGTATAAGAGTGATGTTTCAGACATGTCCCTACTGTAGGCCATTTGTCCCACCATTATGTTCATCTCTGTGCACACATCTTGCAATGCCAGGTTGTTAGTTATATTGCAGGACTCTTACATACCCTTCAAATACGCCACCATGGTGACCACTGTGATGCAGTGCAGTTAACAGCAACAATAAGTGAACATGTACAGCATGCATTATGGATAGGTGTGTTAAATGTGTGCATGGACTATATCATGGCCATAACATGGCCGGTGTATTGGCAAACCTGAACAAACACCATACTCACCAGCTACAGGCTGCTGCCCCAGAGGTATACCAGAGGGACCTACATAGTTCTGTGAGAGATGTGATGTCAGTAGCCACACCTGTGGCATTGGCACAAGGTGGGAGCAGCATTACAGTACATCAACAGTACAAACCCACAATACTACAGATTATGCACATCTGTTTATTACTACAACACAGCAGCAGACTATATATATATTTCATCTCACATATGCATTATTAAACTCTACAGATGCAGATGGATACACAACAGTGGTCCACTGATCTGCCCTGTGGCTTTACCTGCATGCTCCTCATCCACTGTGTGGGTAGCACCCACCTTCACAATGCTCTTCGCCGGATCTTGTGTTTGCTGGCAGGCAGGTACCCTGAGGCTGGCGAAGAGCTCCTCAGCATGTGTCGGGGGGTGCTGGATGGCATGACCCCCCCTGTGGCTAGCTGGTCCCTCCTAACTGCAGCAGCATGCCAATGGGCATGGCAGAGTAGGTCAGTGCACTGATGTCGGACCTGCTCATAACTGCAGTTATGCAGCCCAACATAGTTTACCCTATGGACAAGATCGGTCCAAAGGGCGGTCTTCTCCTGCAGATCATGGGCTGTACATCTAAACAGGGTGTGGTAGTGCTGCACCAGGTGTTGAATGATCACATCATTCTCCTGGGGGGGTGTACATCAGTAATCTCTCCCATGGCATGGTGCCTGAAAGACATAAAGAGGAAAAAAGGTCTGAGAACTTCCTAGTGCAAGGATATAATAGTTGTTAATACACATCTCTGTCCCCCCCCCCACCATATCTGCAACAACAATCTGATCATTCAACTCAACGGGTATGTTTACAGCAGACCTATTGTTGGGACACATATCGTATTGTACAACAATTTGTGCAATGTGTTTGTAGTCATGTTCCATGTTGAAACACTATCATTGGTGGCCTGTTATGAATAATGTCACCTGCATACCATTGTAAAGGCTACTATGGTTCCATATATGCATGTGTTCTGTTTGCTATGTGACTGCTGCAAATCTGGTGTTTTGTGTTAATGGGGATATCTATGCATGCTGTTAGACATAATCCTGGAATGTGTGGACTATTACTACCCACATGTGTTCTATAACTGTGACACAATAGCATGTTTGGGAAGACAGTTGCCAGCAGAACCACCTCTCCCACCTCATCTGGCCATGTTAGCAGGCCACATCACATCTGCGACCCACCTCGGGACCTCATCATCTTCTGGTCCTGCACTACCTTCAGGTGGAACCACCTCAGGGGATGGCGTTCACCCCCCCTGGGAGTACACACAGACAGGATCCTGTCACCCAAACTCAGGTTGGGTCTGGTGCATAGGGAGTGCCACAGAGACTTGGGGGATGTGCTACACCACCTTGAGGCCCTCAGTTTACAATCAGTCAGCATGCTCCTCCTGCTCAGCCCCCAGCCCACGCAACTTCAGGGCCATGAAGATGCAGTTGTGACTGCCCATGGGTGGGGACATTGGTCCCATTGTTTCCATATGGGGGCTCATGGGCTTCCACATTCCAAACACCACTCCCCATCCAACGTGTTTACCCACCACGTGTCATATACTGCCCCTGTATGCTGTCTTGTCTGTCTTCCAACCCAACCTACCTCCCCAAATATACCTACTATCCTTACCCAAAATACCAATCCCACCTTTATAAACAAGGGCAATGTGTTCCAAACATGGATTTCACAGCAGACATAACTGTCCATTTTGTACCCACTTACTACTGTATATATATATGTGTGTGTATAGATATGTGTGATGTTCTCTCACACATATCGTGCAGCACTGTCATTCAACAGTAGGGGAAATGTAGTTTTATACATATATATATATATATATATATATATATATATTTTTTTTATATATATATATATATATATATATATATATATAGACACACACACACACACACACACACACACACACACACACACACACATATATATATATATATATACACACACACACACACACACACACACACACACACACACACACACACACACACACACACACACACACACATCTCTCTCTCTCTCTCTCTCTAGATATATATATATATATATATATATATATATATATATATATATAGGGTGCATTCAAACATCAGGTCCTTCACAGCTGCACTGTTCTGCCTTGCTACAACACAGACAGGTGTCATATGTGGACACAGACTAACATTAGGGGGGTATATATAGGGACAGATTGCAGGTAAGCCTATTACACACCTATGGTGTTTGTGCATGCTACATTACATGTTGACAAGACTGTCCTGCAAGTGGTGGTGTCTGAAACTCATGTGTCTATCATAATGGCATTACTTCCACCACCAGCTATTTGCCACACTAATATACATGTCTTGAGGTACAGAACACACACTATGATGGCTTACATCTTGTCATTCAATGCTGATCTGCACAGTTGACATGTATGGCCCACTGCCCACTGGGACAGACACTGTTGTCCATAGCAGTTGTTCAGCCGGACATCATTACAACTCCTGATGGCACATATAAATCTTTCCACATCATCTATTGCATTATTATAGACCAAGTACTACATTTAATTACATACATATATGTTTCACATACCTGTTGTTGGACTGTCATCTCTTCTGAATACCGTTTTATGTGCCCCCTTAGTTATGTAGGGTTGTTTGTAGGTTTAGTTGGTGTAGATACTTTTTTTCCTGGTTGTTTGTTTGTTTTTGGGAGTAGTCTCATTCATTGATATCCTGTCACTGCCTATTTAAGTGGTACATTTTGGAATATTTTCTGCTTAAAACCTCAGCTTTGGCTGGCTAAGATCTAGCTGTATTCAACTGGACGTATAAGAGAATTTAAGTACCTTTTATCTGCACTTTTTCAAATAATACAGCATTTTAATTGATTTATTTGTGTTGCATTGAATATTAACTGAACTGGAAGTTTTTACTCTATTTTTTCAGTTAGTTCCCCACCCACTCTCCCTGTTTTTGTTTTGGTGTTAATCTTGGTGGCTTTGAAACTGCCCACCCCTCTTGTAAATTTGTGTTTGGATACTCCTTCTGGGCCCATCTCATTTGCTCACTCAAATGAGTGCAGTAAGATCATATTCTGATTTCAGGCACTCCTACTGTGTACAAAGAGAGCATCTGGGAAAGAAAAAAAAATTAAGCTTGTTTCCTGCCTTTCCTGTAAGTGGTCTTGACTGTTTGTAGGCTTTTGAGCCCCCAAGCCTTTCTGTGTTGCAGGGACGCCTTCTAGCTTAATTTTGTTTCTTAGAACTAGCCAGTTTTCTAGTTTCAGCACTCAAATCTGTTTCTTTGAACTCACCACTTGTTCACAACTTATTGTAAGCACTAAATAAGCTGCAAATTACTACAGCACTCAACTTTCCTCACTTGTCTAGAGGAAAGCAGTTCTTATTACTTAATAAATAAGCACCTATCCAGGCATGTCTAAGAGTCAGCTCTCGGTGATTTCTCCTGTCTACCTGATAAATCTGGCCATCTTGAGGCAATGTAGCAACTGCCTCATGTACACAGACAACCCTCTCCTCCTATCATCTAACACTACAACCTGTGAGAGATGCACTTATATAGCCAAACTGGAAGCAAAGCTCTCTTCACCCAAGACTGGACTAGACAGTCAAGAGGAGAAGGCAAACACTTGCACCACACCACACTCATCACATAGTCCCTCAAAACCTACACCACCAAAATACACACATAGAAACACAAAGCACACACCTACATTCACGGAGGCTCTCAATAAAAACCTGCCCAAGCATCAGGGACCTCCAAAGCAGAAACGCAAGCAAACTACACCCCCAACACAACCCAGATGACACATAGCCCACAAACTCAGTGTTCCACTCAACCACAGCCCATAAGGCATAACAATGTACCCGACACTCTAGTCATAGGTGACTCTATAGTTAGGCACACTGATGTTCCACTCACCAGGCTAAACAAGGAGAAAGTTACTGTCAGCTGCCTGTCAGGTGCCAGGATCAATCACATAACACATGCACTCAGGCCACTCCACAACAAGTACAAATATGACACTGTCATTGTCCATGTTGGTGTGAATGACCTAAGACATACCTCCCTGGAGTACATGAAAAGAGACATGGAGGAGCTCTCCGATCTTGTAGCCCAGGCAGGTATGACCCTAGCCCTGAGTAGCATCCTGCCATCACCCAGAATGATACCACAGTACAAGGACAAAATGATTGACTTCAACAATTGGCTAAGCTTCTGGTGTCATTCTAAGGGGATCCAGTATTTGTCTGCCTGGGACGACATGATCGACAGACCATGATGCTTTGCCAGAGATGGTCTGCACCTGTCGCTCTTGGGATTCTGGATACTGGCTAAGACTCTTGCCACTCCTACAGTGCCTTTTTTAGGCAAGGTTTAAATGACAAATTCACCACTGTAACAGGGACAAGCAAGCAAAATCTGAGGGTAATGCTACTCAATGCTAGAAGTCTAATCCTCAAAAATGCACTCACTCGAGGCACTCCTTAAAATGGAGAACATCGACATCTGTGCATTGACAGAGACCTGGTTCAAAACTCCAGAGAGCACCCCTGCATTACCAGGCTATAATTCATACCACACCTTTCGGCCACCTAACCCGGAACAAAACACTAAAGGTTTAGGCGTGTCCATATTCATTAAGGATATCCACACCTCCAGGCTAGTTGCACAGCATAATGCATCCGAGATTATCGAAGTGCAACTAACTCTGGGCAAGACTGCAATCCAAATTGTAGCTTCCTACAGACCCCCCCACATTGCCCCAGGATTCCCACTCCTCATTTCTTGATACACTGGAAAGTATTAGGGTACAACCCAACACCCTAATAATGGGTGATTTCAACTACCCCACCATTAACTGTGAAAACTACTCATGCATCAACTCTTTTGCTCAACGTTTTCTGGAATTCATAAATTCCAATGCCTTGGATCAACTTATTCATACCCCAACCAGGCGCAGCAATATCCTAGACCTGGTCATTACCAACATGGGCAACCGGTGTTCCACACCAGAGGTCAATTCCTCGTTGGTCAGACCCGACCACAAGCTAATCTCCCTAGACATCCACATCCCGCCCCCACCCCCAATTAGGGAAACCACCATAAAAACCTTCTCCAAAGCCAACTTCACACTTCTTAAGACAGAAGTGGCAAACTTCATGACACCTATGCAGACGGACAATAGAGGTACGACTGCTGAATCCTGCACAAATGCACTTTTTAAGCACTTACACGAGTGCATGGATCATGCTATTCGTAATAGAACCAAGATGCTATCCTCCAAAAAAAGGAAGCCAATCTGGTGGTCCTCTGCCATAAACAAACTCTACAACAGAAGAAAGAAACTGTTGCAAAAAAGAGTAAAATCCCATGACTGGAGGAACTCCCTGGTCAACCTCAGTAAGAAGCTGAGATCCCTCATAAAATCTTCCAAAGCTAGTTACGAAAAGAAAATTGCCACTGACTCTAAAGACAACCACAAAGCATTCTATAGCTATGTCAAGAATCTCAGTGGCAACACTCAGATCTGCTCTGAGTTACTGCACAATGACATTAAATATACAGAACCAACTGATATTGCCAACATTCTGGCAGATAGGTTCAGTGCTAACTTTAACCCTGTCTCACCCCCTAGAGGGCCCATCTCTATATTAGAAGAATGAAAAGTTCCTGTAATCACGGCTGCACAGGTAAAAAACACACTTTTAAAGTCAAGAACACAGCATCCATGGGACATGACAATATCTCAGGCTGCTTTCTACATGAACTACAGAATTAACTGGCACCCTACCTAAGTACCATGTTCAATCATAGCCTCACCTCAGGCTTTGTGCCCACTGAATGGTGCACCGTGATGGTTATCCCACTCCACAAAAGGGGAGCCACGACTCACCCTGGGAACTACCGCCCCATTAGCCTGACGAGCCTGGTCTGCAAGGCCATGGAATGGATCATCATGGAACTCATAAACAAAGACATTGGTAATCTCCAAACTCTGGACCCTACCCAATTCATATTTGTAAATGGCAGATCATGTCTCCTAAATCTGACTGACTTCTTTGAAGCAGTCACCAAAGCCATAGATGAGGGTAAGGTGGTTCACACAGCTTATCTAGATCTCGCCAAGGCTTTCGACACTATCCCCCACTCTGGAATTATAGATAAGCTCACTAAACTAGGTATAAATCCCTATGTCACAAGATGGGTTGCCACTAGCTCATGGACAGAACCCACACTGTGAAAGTAGCAGACTCCAAATCCGACTTTAGACCAGTCACAAGTGGAGTACCACAGAGTTCAGTCCTGGGTCCTTTCCTGTTTGGTATCTACTTCTCTGAAGTACAGGCTAACACAGAAGGTCTTTGGCTAACAAAGTCTGCAGATGACTGCAAACTAGGAGCCATAATCGAAACTCCTAACGATGTGGACATACTACAAAAGGGCCTCACTGAGACAGATGCCTGGTGTTAAAGCCATGGCCTCAAGCTCAATGCCAAAAAGTGTATTGTCATCCCCTTTGGTAAAAACTCTGTACCCATGAACTACCACATAGCTGGTAGTCTACTTAACACCGAAAATGTGATAAGAGACCTTTGGACACAGGTGGACAGTAGTCTCTCCTTTGATAATCACATCGCCACAGTGGTCAGGAAATCCTTCTACGTGGCTCACCTCATCACAAAAGGTTTCTCATCCAGAAAAAAAGAGGTCATTGTTCCCCTCTAGTCATCACTCATTAGACCCATTATAGAGTACAATGCCCCTTTTGGTATGTACCTCACAAGACATCTACAGCAACTGGAAAGGCCACTGAAATACCTCACAAAGAGGATTAATGGCTTCAAACAGATGCCCTATGCAGATGTCTCAGAAAGCTCCAGCTTTACTCCGTCGCATATCACCTACTCAGAGGCGATCTCTGCCTAACATATAAAGCTATGTCAAATGCAGAGCTGTTGGACATGCTCTACTTAAAAAAATTACAATCCATCCGAGCTACACGTCTAGGGACCTAAACCTTGTCACCACAATAAACAGAACATGCTGGAGGGATAGATTACTGTCCCAGAGACTTCCCATACTCTGGAACAGACTACCTATCTATGTCAAACAGAGCTCCTCATTAGCACTCTTCAAGAAAAATCTTGATGATTGGATGGAAAATAGGAAATTCACCCCAGGGATCACTTCTGTGGCTCTGCTCAACAGGGGCACAGGAAAATAATTTTCTTGGGTGGCGAAAGCCAGGGAACATTTTTGGCTAGGCTTATATAGGCCCTAGGGCCAATAGCCTAGTACCTACCTATGAACCTATGAACCTATATCATGCAGTAAGAGGTTGTGTTAAGTAGTGGCCTATCATTATGTTGTGCTGGCATTCCTGCCATCATTTCAGTGATGTTGTGGACCCCCACACATAATGAGGGGTAGGGTCCATATATATGTGGGCTGGACAAAACGTGAGTGTCTTTGTACAGTCCAGAGGTCAGTGTATGTAACACTGTTATATGCCCTTGTAAGTCATTGTATGAGGGAGGGGTATGCACCATTTATAACCTAGGCTGTTACAACATGTGAGGGATATCAGTAGTAAGACACCTTAAGGTATATGGCTGTACATTTTCATACATTTCACCATGGGAACATTGGTGGGCTAGTGCTTACTGTCTTACAGACAGTTCTGTTTGTCAGTGTGATAGTGATGTTTTAAGTTAAGCATTGTTATGTAACAGATACATCTTCATTGTTACAACTTAATTCTTTTCCCCCTAGGGGTTGAGTACAGAGTGTAATTGGAGGCTGCTGAACTACATCTGCATTAATTAGTGCTGATTGATTCTTATCTTCCAGGCCAGTGTTTCTTTACTGTTGTACTACTTGAAGGCCTTGGCCTGGACAGCAACATATGTTATGGTTTCTGATTACTTTATAAAATGTTTTGCTTGTGAGTTGCATTACTCACTTAGTATGTATTTCAAACACCTAAGTGCTATATGAAATGGCATATACAACTGAAATAGTACACATATAAACATTTCTTATGTATGCGAACCTGTGTGTGGTGTCATATCCTTTGACATCTCTGTGGGTATATGTTTCATGCAATAATTGTCTTTTGTATGGGAGAATCAAACACTGTCCATTTTAAAAGTGGTAACTGTAGGAATACTGGCTGTTCAATATGCTGTGCACCCTCTAAATATGTATCTTCCTATACATATCTATACATAGTAATATATGTATATGCATGTGTATATACATATGTATCTATATATATATGTATATATATATATATATATATATATATATATATATATATATATATGTATATATGTGTGTGTGTATATGTATCATTGGAATGTTTACTGCTTCCACACTGTACATTCCCTAGGATAGACAGACTGTTCTGCATGATATCTTATTGATACCATCCTGATACCATACAGGTGAGATGGATTACTGTTAACATCTTGTGGCTATGTTGTGTAAGGTCCTATGAGACTTGCAAGTGTTGCAAGGCAGATGTGTTCAGCTGTGGAGGAAGGGATGATATCAATAATTACAAGAGGTACTTAAATTGGGCCCCCTCACCCCCATTAATGCTGCCTTTGGTCATATATGTATTTGTTGTGTTCTTTTATAGATATATATATATATATATATATATATATATATATATATGTTTACACACACACACACACACACACACACACACACACACACACATACATCTGCATATATAAATACATTTTCTCTACTGTTGAATGACTGCGCTGGATGATATGTTTGAGAAACCATCAAGTTTATTTATCTTTGATATGGCTTAGTAGTAAATCACTTTGGTTATAGTGTGTAGGGTTCTGGGTTTGAAACTTGCAAGGGTTGATTATTTTGTTGCTGGGCAGAACAAAAGTTGTTGGATACAGAGTGACTAAAGCACTTTTAAGCAGTTGTAAGCGGGTTTGCATGGGTTTGCACAATGGTAAGGAATGCTAACTTCCGGTTAAATATTCTTACAGTCATTTAGCCTCTAAATTGCTTATCCTGTGTAGGCATTGCTTACCCCCACGCAAACAGGATTAAACCCGCTTACTACTTCTTGAACGTGCTTACTTCCACTTACCCTCGCACTAATTTCTTTAAAAGAAAAGAAGAACGGGTGATAGGAAAGTGATGAAAAAGGGGCACAAATAGGGAAAGACAATCAGGAAAATAGCTAGGGATGTGCAAGATGGGAGTATGGAAGGTCCATAGCTGCCCATTTCTTGTTCAGCAACAGCTGTGCGTATACACTGAATTTGGAGGTAGATTTGGACACTTAAATCCCTGAGAGAGGGGTGAGGACAACAATAATATGTTGTGAAGCCAATTACACCAGATTACATGTATCCAGTGGACATATATGCGAAATGGACAGCTATGTATGGGGCGATTGTTTTTTGGGGAACAAATTGCTTTTTTTCTTTTTTTTAAGGTGAGAGTGGGATGTTGGGGAATGATAGTAGATATATTTAGGGAGGTAAGTTGCATAGGATGACAGACAAGACAGACAGGACAGCATAGAGGGGCAGTATATGACACATGTGGGGGGTAAATACCTTGGATGGGGAGGGGTGTTTGGCAGTCGGAAGCCCATGAACCCCCAAATGGAAACAGTGGGACTGAGGTCACCACCCATGGGCAGTCACCACTGCACCTTCACGGCCCCAAAGGTGGCTGTGATGGGGGCTGGGTAGGTGGGGCAGGCTGACCCTCTAAATACGCCATGCAGCTTTCAAGCTGGTTTAGCAAATCTCCAAACTCCCTGGGGAGCTCGCTATGCACCAGACCCTGGACCTGACAACGGGTGACAGTTTCCTGTCCATGCCCGCTTTCGGGGGGGGGGCGAGCCCCATCCACTGAAGTGGTTCCACCCAAAGGTGGTGCAAGACCAGCAGATGAGGAGGTCCTGCGGTGGGCCCCAGACAGGCTGGTGCCCAGTGCCATGGCCAGATGATGTGGGAGAGGTGGGTCCACTGGGACCGGCCTTCCCAATCGTGCTATGGTGTTGCAATTTTAAAACATATGTGGGTTAGTAATCAACACATTCCAGGATTAGGTATAACAGCATGCATAGATAGCATAGCAAACAGAACACATGCATATATGGAACCACAGTGGCCATTAGAACAGCATGCAGGTTACATTTATGGCAGCATACCAACAATGTGGGAATATTTCATCATGGCACATGCATAGAAACACATTTCAATATTTATCAAACAATAGGACATATGTCCCAACAATAGATTTAATTGTACACACACCTATTGAGTTGAGTATTTAGATTATTGTTGCAGATATGGTGTGGGGGGGGGGAAGATGTCAATTAACAACTTGTATATCCCTGTAGTTCTTACAACTTTCTTAGTCACTGCTGTAATCTATACCTTACAGGTATTATTACACTTCCCTATGGGCTTAGTTTGGACAGTGGTATGTTTGTAGAATAGTATGTACCTGAACTGTGTTTTACCTACAGTATACACCTCTTACCTGATATACCTGTGGAGGTATTGTTTGTTAACACTACCTGACTGTTTCTACACATATTCCCAGATTACAGGTTGATGTTATACACATACCTCTCAATCTCTTATTGCACACACTCTGGTCAAGGCTTGACAACATTCAGATGGAACTGGGACATATTTTGACAATTGCCCTCATAAACGTTTGATGAGTTGCTACAATGACAGGTTTGTTTTTATATACATTTTTTGAATATTTACAGGTCTGACAATCAGTTATATGTCACTAAAAGCTGCCTAAATTTCAGAGATCATCACACCGATTTGTCAGGGAGACAGGGTAACAGGCAACGGATATGGGCTAATTATCTGGGCATTCTGAACAAATCTGTACAGTTGAGAGGTATGATTATGCATACAGCTTACTACCACTCGCAGGATTTGAACCATGGCTGTGTCTGCTAAAAATAAAACAGTGTACATCACATCTATAAGTCTTCCATGGTTTTACAATCTGACCTTGTAATTACAACAGTCTTATACAGGGATTCCTAGACATTTTTATTTTATTGATTCTCACATGGGGTAACTGGCTAGGCTTCAAATGGCCCAAAAAGGAAAGTTAGCCTAGTACTAATCTATGAACCTATGAACCTATGCAGCACAGTGTGGGTGACAGTGATGACTAATACATTATTATTCAGAGAAACTGCAACACTAACAATGCCATACAATATCAGACTAAACAGTACCAGTCCAGGATTTCAATCTTTATTTCCAGGCACAGTTTTCTTATCTGACAGACTATGTGGAGGGAATGTTTGTTAACACTACCTGAATGTTGCCACACATGTTACCAGATTCCACATTATTATTATGCACATACGTTTCACTCTGCTACTGCACACACTCAAGTCATAGCTTCACAACATGAGAGTAGAGATGAGGCATAATTTGCATATTACTCTCATAACATTTTTGTGAGTTGCTAGAGTGACAGGTTTGTTCTTATATTTATTAATTTTATATTTGTTGACCAGGTTTGTCCTAATGGGCTACTAATGGCAAATGCCCATTTTCAGCGGAGGCCCGAGGAGAAAAGCTCCAACAGAAAATATAAATGTTACATATTGAATATATATAGAAATACATTCATCAGTACCACAGATTACTGCATTACAGTGCCACACATTACATTCATCAGTACCACACATTATTGCATTACGGTGTCATACATTAAACTGTGGCAAGTGAAATACATAGAAATACATTCATCAGAGGGATACATTCATAATTACATATTATATACATAATAGTGCAATAGTTACATTTCTGATGGTTATGATGTCTGACAATCAGTTGTATGTCATTATTTGCTGCCTAAACGTCTTGGATCATCCCACTGATTTGCCAGGGGGACAGGGTGACAGGCAGAAAATTTAAGCCAATTATCTAAACTTTCTGACAAAATCTGTACAGTTAAGGGGTATGATTATGCATACAGCTTATGACCACTCCCAGGATTCGAACCATGGCTGTGTGTGCTGAAAATATAACAGTTTATGTCACAGTAGAGTGTGCTATTTGGATTTTGCTGTGTATCTTTTCACTATTTTCTAAGTCTCCCTCAGTTGTACAGTATGACCTTGTGATTACAACAGTCGTATACAGACATTCCTACACATTTTATTTATGTAGCACAGTGTTGGCAACAGTGCTTAATACAGCAGTACTATTAAGAGAATGCGACACTACATTACCATATGATACCAAAGTAAACACAAGCAGTCCAGGAGTTAGACCTTTATTGCCAGGATGTTATGCTTTTATTTACATACAACCTATATGAGACTCTTCTTGCCATATTGTCTGGTTTATTCAGTACATTCCATACAAAACACAGGTTTTATACTGGCAATTAACTTTCTACTACTTTTAGATTTATTTCTTATGACAGTACATGCAAGATTATTACTAACCTGCCTCACGATGCAGCCTTTGCAGCCTACACTCATGGGCTTCCTGATTCACAGCCCACTCCACTGCAGCTGTCAGAGACATAGAGGAATATTTAGCCATACCTATCCATAATATACACGAGCTAGGCAATTATTAAACAGTTAGTAGAATGAGTACTTACACACTGCTGGGACATCACCCTGCCTTGCTCCTTGGATCCACTGATCCAAGAGCTCCCTCCATTTCAGGTCAGCGTAGTGATGCCTGACCTGCTCACCCGTTCAAGGGATGCCAGTGGCACTGGTGAGGTCACAGGTGAGATGGTCCCAGGCTTCTACTTTATATTGGGAACCCTGGTACTAGCCCTGCAGTAGTCTCTCTTCATGGTCTTTTACCAGGAGTCCTGCCATGACCTTAGACTCCTGGATGCCCCAGCACTGCACTCGGAAGTGCGATCCTTCCCCAACACCAGCCATTGTGCCTACAGAAGGAAGCTGCAACCAGTTATGAGATGTATTCCTGCTTGTGGAGTTTAAATAGGGCCAATTTCCTGCACTTTGCCATGATTGGATGGTTTTGAAAATGCTAAGCTATGGGCAAACCTGCTTACCTAAGGTTGACATTACTTAAAGGGGCATACTAAGGGGCAAATCTATTTAGCTGGGCTACACATTACTTACACCTGGAAAGCAGAGGTGTGCAATGCTTAGTGTTGCTTATTTTTAAATTTGCACACTTTTTGCTGTTTGGCATTGATTTATCATTCATTACATGTTATAAATTTGTTTAGTATCCGTGATTCATGTGTACGTACACTGTATGGGGTACTTGTGTTTATCGGGGGATTTCACTACTTTATTACAATGACACCTCACATCTGGACTTAATGCAGTACTCCACTTCACAAATATATGTTATTTAGCAGGTTATACAACAAAAGAATTGTTTATAAATTCCTTTCACATGTAAAATGTGGTTTTGCTATAGTGAGAATCTGTTTGAGTATACCTCAGTTTTATGTACAGCTGATATGGCATAGTGTTAACTAGCTGTAGCTATGGTATGTAGGGTCCTGGTTTCGAGACTTGCAAAGGCTGATTTTTTTGTTGCTGGGCAGAACAAGGGTTGTTGGATACAGCGTGACTTAAGCACTTTTAAGCAGTTGTAAGCGGGTTTGCATGGGTTTGCACAGTGGTAAGCAATGCTAACTTCCAGTTAAATATTCTTACAGTCAGTTAGCCTCTAAATTGCTTATCCTGTGTAGGCATTGCTTACCCCCACGCAAACAGGATTAAACCCGCTTACTACTGCATACAGATGCTTACTCCCGCTTACCCCCACACTAATTTAGAAAGAAAAGAAAAATGGGTTATGGGAAACTGGTAGATTTGGACACTTTATACATTTTTTACACTATTTGCTATATGGTATTAATTTATCATTCATTACATATTATAACTTTGTTTAGTATCCCTGATTCATGTGTATGTATACTTTATGGGGCACTTGTGTTTATCTGTGGATTGAACCACATTATTACAATGACACTTCACATCCGCACTTAATGCAGTACTCCAGTTCACAAATATATGTTATTTAGTAGGTTAAATAATTTACTATAGTGAGGATTGAACCGGGAATGACTGCTCACAAAGCAGATACTCTAACTACTACACTATTGCAGTACTGCTTCTACTGAATGTACCTTGCTATTTACCTTCTTGTGCCATTTTAAGCTAGAGTATGCGTAGCTAAGCAATAGGCAAACCCACGTAGCTATGGTTAAATTTAATCAGTTTGATAAAAAAATATTTGTAGTGTTATTTTATCTAAGAAGGGACATGTTTCACTTATTGCTGTGGATTTCTGCGTGCATCTGCACATTTGACAGAAATCCTGGCGTGTTTGTGTTGCTATGAGTGTAGGGTTTTCCTGAAAAGTAGGGCTTTGACCTTTGCAATGGCTGTGGGTGTGTTTTGTCCTGCAACATGTCACGTTTGTACACTAACAGTCCCACTTTGGGCATTTGAAAAGGTGGAAACCCCCTATATGAATGTTCTTGTTCATTGTAATTGCCAAACGGCAATTCTTGAGTGCAGGGATGTGTATATTGTGAGAGCTCTGCTCTCAGACACACCCCCTGCACTCATGCATGCTCCGTGTCTGTTTAGGAGCAGTGGCAGCGCGCCTTCATCACTATGCATGGTGCACTGCCATGCTGCTCTTAAATGGTCATTTCCATGCAGAAATAAGCTATTCCTGCACTGAAGTTTACTGAATCCTGAGGATAGTCATCATGAAAATATTCAAGTCTATTAATAACAAAGCAATGTTAATTTTAAACAAAAGTCTTACTATTTAAGAGTGTAGAGTATGGTGCACTTGTGACTTGCTTGCAAAAGGTCTGTGGCACTTGTCTGTTAAAATTTAGACAGTACAAAACTGAGGCGTTAGCAGGTTGTGCATATCCTTAATTTTATAGATGAAATTATGGCAGATACCCAGCCATACATGACCGCCATTATTCTGAGTGTAAGAATCACAGATGTGTGCAGTCATGAAACAGTAAATCTTTAAAACATATTTTTGTGGGGGGCGGGCTGTACATACTGTAACCCACTAGTGAAAATCTTCACATCACATTCTTAACTGCTATATATACTAACTCTGGGCTCACTGCATCTCAGCGTAAGGGCAAAAGAGTGTTTTAAATGACTCCTGGTTTCATGAGTGTGAATATTTGCAGTTCAGCAGTTGAAATTATACTATCAGTGGAACTATATAGATATCTACTTAAAATATGATGTCTTGGATGTTACATCTCCCTAAATGGCATTAATGAAATCTTTCACCAAGAACTGAAGTCTTATCTTTTCTGAAACTTGGAAATCTAGGGTTTAGCAGAAATTCTAGTGTTTTGTTAACCTATTATTGGATCTTGTATTCAAGTTAATGATCATAATGAAGAAAATGGAGTGGTCTCTCTCACCTTCATACAGACAATATTGTGTAAGGTATTTCCTCTGCAGACAAAGCTAGCATCCCTTTGTCAACATCCGCTCTTGTTTCATGATCAGGCACCTTAGAATTTTTAACCAGAAATGTATTTCATTTTGCTATGGTGTATATTGGTCTTTCTGCTTCCTTAGCAATAAAAACAGATTTTTAGACATTTGTTTATTATCCATATGATATCAGGGGTCATATCCTTTCTTTGCACAAAACCCTTGCTTCTCTCACATAGCACACTTCTAAAATATACTTAATACATAAGGAATTTGTATAAATGTACCACAAATTAGCAAACCTCATACTAAAAAGCATTGGAGTACCAGGAGAAAAGATCACAGGAGAGGAAAATGTAAACTCACCATCCCATTTAATCATATTTTCCCTAATATGAATCAGTCCAGG
This sequence comes from Protopterus annectens, assembly GCF_019279795.1. NCBI lineage: Eukaryota > Metazoa > Chordata > Ceratodontiformes > Protopteridae > Protopterus > Protopterus annectens. The sequence continues at coordinate 1,452,613,122 of NC_056737.1, forward strand.
CAGGGTTATAAACATAAAAAAGTAAGGCAAGCTTTTTCTACCCATATCAGATTCTATGAACATTGCCTAATATGCTTTCTTGAGTTAAGCCTAAAATATTACTTAGATTTCATTAAGCTGTAATTGAAAGGTATTTCAAAGAGAAATTATATTGTTAATAGAGAGGAAGTGGATACTGCTGATATTCAGTGGTGGCTGTCATCTGTTCTGTTCACTTTTATTGTGAAATGACACAGGACCAAAATGATCCAGGAGAAAATCAAAATGTTTTACCTGAAGACACATACAACAATTGTTGTTGTGTGGCTTAATTCTTGGCTTTGTTTGACATTTTGCATTGTGTCAACAAATATGTAATATGTTCTTTCTCTCTATAATTCAGAGATAAAGTACCTAGTACTATAGTACCTAGCACTGATTCATTTCTGAAATGTATTTATTTATTTATTTGGCATTTCTTTACTGGGAAGGTCTGACTGGGCATGAATCCCATTTTCAGTGGAGGCCCAGGGAGAAAAGCAGCAACATGCATAGTTCAATTAATAAACTACATAATATTATCACATGAAGTATGGTAAAGAATAATAGAATCAAAATACAGGCTAAATAAAGTGAGATCAGAAAATCATACAGTGAATATTAAACAACAGTCATAGGATATTGAACACTTAGTAAAGTACAATCAATAGTGACAATCAATGGTAAAGATGTTAAGCATTTGAAATATGGGCAAAATACTAAGAGAAAGGAAAACAAATTTGTAGTTGGTGAGATTAGGAAATGGAGTCAAAGTAGGGAACTATTGGAGAAATAATTGGTGCTTTGGCTAATAAGAGAAAAGAGGAAAGGAAAGGGGGAAAAGAATAACACGGGAAAGAGAAGGAAGAAGAGAAAAGGAAGGAAGAAGGAAGTGAGGGTAGAAAAAGGAAGAGTAAAAAGGAGTAACAGATAGTGTCAGCTTGGTGTAAGACATGTACAGAGCATAAGTTAAGGAGAAATCTCTTTAGAGATTGTTTGAATATGTGACTACATGGCATCGCTCTAAATCTGTAGTAATACTGTTCCAGAGCTTGGCTGGTAGGTTTCATGAAATTATACTTTACTGTGTGTGTACTTGTCATCCTCCCAGTGTGTATGCCAACCACTGTTGCCAGTGATGAGGCTTGAGGCTCCTTGATTACTTGGCCAGTGCAAGGGCGTCACAGCATATATAAAGGAGGAAAAATAATAACGAGAAAGGAGTTTAATAGGAGGCAATAGTGAGTGTAAACAATGAGGTGGAGGCTGAGGGGTCCTGTGGAAGAGAGGTATAACTAGATAGCTGGAGCCTCAAGGGAAGAGATATGAGTAGTATGATTTGGGTAATGGGTATTAGGGACAGATGAGGGGTAGCAGAATGATAGGTTGTTTGGATAGAAGAGGAAGAGTTATGCAGAGGAAGAGGAGGTTTTGTGTAGGTATAAAACTAGGGATAGTGGGATGGGTGAGATTTGGGGGTAGGGTAGGGGAGCAGGAATTTAACAATCACATTTTGTGCAAAGAATTTCATGTATTGTGCTTATATAAGTATTTACATGTTTTAATGTCTTTGTCTGATGAAGTTTGCTTAATACAGTAAACAAAAACGCTAATTTTTTATTACTTGTGGCTTGGAGTCATTCTTCTTTCATTTAGTGTTTCAAAGAATGTAGAGGGGCAGATCAGAAGAAAGATCTTTTTATGTAAAGTATGAATTTTGCACAATATGATGAAATAATTATTAACTGAAGTGGGACGAAGACTATGAAATCATATTGCATTACTTTGGAGCTTTTCTCCCTGGTTCCCTCTGAAAATGGGATCCAACCCAGTTGGACTTTCCCGGTAATCAAATGTCAATTAATAAATATTGATATCACATATAATTCCACTAGCACAAAACACTTAATGTCCATGAGAATACAGCAACTTGTGTACTGCATTGCTTGGGATAAATACAGAAGAGGATGACTAATGTAATGATTTCAGTGTTATGGACAAAGGGCTGAGATTATGAATGTGGACTAAGACCAATATTTTAATATTTGCTGAACAATGAGAAGATATTCAGACTACCAAACACATAAAACCTGCTAGGCTTTCTGATTATGCAGTCCCTTCTATCTTAGCATTTTGTCACAATAGTTTGCATGTCTACAGTGGCTGGAAGAATGTCAAATATTGCATGCATAAAAACTCATGTTTAAATGAAATACAATGTTTAAATATGGTTCCTAGTCTTTAACAATGAAACCATTCCAGATGGGGATGAATACTCTGGAGAAACAATGCTGAACGTTACTGTTCATCTATCAGCAAAGTAAGATAGTACCAGCTGCTGAAAGCACTTGCTTTCCATTATAGCCTCATAAACACAGAAATCCCTCAGTGAAAGGCATTGCTTATCACTTCTGCTCACCTCCCAGCACTTCCTTTGGTCTTAAAAGAAAGACATATTGCTGTGGAGAAACATTGTCTAGTAGTATTACCACTAGTAGGCTGTGTCCCAAAGTCTAGATTAGGGCCTTGTGTATGGGTTAAATCTTAGAAGAGTATGAGACCATACTACAGTTCTACTCAGACATCTAAAGTACTGCATGCTGCTTGTGAAATGCAACCAAGATCTAGTCTAGCTATTTGCATACTTCCTTGCCTCTTTGCTAACCTCCTTCCTTGTAAATTAAACCTGTACTAGCTCTGTACATAACCTTTTCTGCTTTTCCATTCCTACAGAGAACAAAGAATCATAGTCAAAAAAGATAATGCATCATTACATAAAAAAGAACTATAGAACACAACACTACATAAAAAAAGAAAACAACCCTGAAAGAAAACAAGCCATAAGCTATGGAATCTGAAAAAAAAAAGAAATGAAGACTAAGACAAAAACATAAAAGAAAGCAGTGAACCACTCATAAACAAATACATAAATAATACAGTGACATTATTATTTAGCAGAGTACACCATATATTCTTCTGCAAATTGAACAAACTAGCAATAAAGACTAAAAACTACACTTAGCAGAATTACTAAATAAGAGAATGAACTAAATGAAGAAATTGCTATTCCCAGTTCAGTTATTTCCTGACAGAAGTACAAGTCCCAATAATATGACTCTTTTTTTTTTTTTTTCAAAATTTAAGTGCAATTGTCCCAGAATATGAGTTGCTTTGAAAAAAATCACTGTTTGGCTTTTAACACATGCTTACCCCTACTCCCAACATGGAGGCTGTTCCCCTACGTCCCAGTTATTGTAAAACATTGGTCAGGCTTGACCCAGCACACAGCAGATAGTCTCTATGTTGCTCTCAGCTCACCTAATGAGTATAAAACCAAAGGTTTCAGGTTGAGGGTGTCAGTTTAGCATAGTGTGTGGCAGTTCTTTTCAAATAATACGCAAATGTGTGAAATGAAGCAAAATATTGTAAACTATACTATTAAGTACAATGTTGCTGTACATATATTATAGTTATTGTAAACAGTGATGTTCTTTTAAGGAAAATGGGCACACATTTTGCATTACCTAGAGAGGATTTCCCCAGAAATTGTTATTAAAAGTCAATTATTCTATCAGTGTGGTATAGAAAAAGGAGGGCTATGACCCTGTTACAGAAGTTGACCTCTTGGTGCAGGGGCAGTTTGTGTTTAGAATGAGTCCGTGGAATGAACCGCAGCAAAGGAGAAGACATTCCTGAATAACCTGAAGTACCCTGCACATCTTCCTGCAAGGAACCCTGAGAAGAAAACACACTAGACTGTGTTAGAACCTGCAAGAGAGATTGTATTTCTGGGGACTTTAAGAAAACACGTATTTTATGTTTGAGAGCAGACTTCACTAGCATTTTTTTCTGTTTAATAAAACCATGTTTTTTTTTTAATGAACTGGTAATTTTTGCTGCCTTTTCTTACTCCGGTTGGGGTAGCTTGTATTTACAAAGACAAAATGAGAACAAGTGAAAATGACAACTGCAGCCAAGCTGTGCTAGTCTGTATACATGAATAAATTTCATGCCTTAAGATGTCTAATCAGAGCATTTTACCCTACAAAGAAAAGAAGTGTGATTGACTAAATCATTCAGATGCTTCTTTCCCCACTCAACAGCTAAGTTAAAAGGAAACCCCGATCCCTCCAAATGATATTGAAGTATGTCAGTCTAGCAGAATAAACCATGCTATGAATGTAGCAAATTAAGACAGAGTCAGCTTTGCATAAAAGAAAGTTGCTAAATATTGCACATGGAGCCAACTTAGAATATTGAGTATAAAGACCTGCCCCACCCCCACCCCCCAATTAGCATGCATTTTCTGAGGTTGAAAGCTAATTCAGCAGATAAACATTACCAATGCAATGATATTCTGGTAAAGAAAAATATAATACCAGCTCTAGTTGTATTCATATAACTGATTTCTCACTGGCATGTGAATCTGACCAAGGAAAGAAAATATAAAAAAAAATAGTGTGCGTACCTTTCTTTATGTCACCATTTGAGTGGAATTACTCTTTCCTTTCAGGATTGTGTAAAAAAATCAAGAAATTGCAGTTACTTAGCTGTCAGTTATAACTAGATCAAAAGTTGTGCAATCAGGTTCTGATTAAAGTAATTTCATACAGTTTCAGTTCTTATTTCTCTACAGTCTTTCTTAGTCAGTATTTGTCTCTTCAGCATTATAAATCACATTGCATCAAGGCCAGCTGAGTTAATTCACAGTTGAAGATGTGCATCTTGGGGAGAGAGTTTTCTTATTTTGTATGGCAGCATATGTTAATTTTTAAGTTGCTAAATGCTATTGCCAATCTGCTTATAAGGAACATTTCCATTTTTAAGTGTTGGTTGTTACGAAATGAAAGTAGACTACTCTTAACATTTTTATTCTTTTTGTGCCCTACAATATTCTGATAGCTTGAATGTTTAAAAATGGCTAAAGTAATGTTGTTATTAAAAATCTTTAATTATTGTGATTCCTCTGTGATAGTGTTGACCCGAAGAACTGCACTGCCGATGTTACTTTTGTGGCATTGCTGTTACATTGACTTCAGCACTCTAGCCATCAGATATCATAATTTGCATCTTTTCTCAAATAACTGGGTAAAGGCTTATTATGTTTTTATAAAAACTGTAAAAATAAATATAACACCCTGATTCACTCAGCACAATGTAACTGTGTAAAATAAACATGAGTATGCCAATGGTGAATGTTGTTTCATTGCTGGTGAAGGTAGATGTAATTAAGAATGTGCAGTGAAGAAGTGTAAATGAAACTATATCCCACACAATTTGTAAATATTAATTTTATTTAACTTTTGTTAACCAAGAAAGTGTGACTAGGACAGAGCCTATTTTCAGTAGAGGCACGCTTCAGGCACGTCTCTGGAGTGTGGGAGAAAAGCAGAGTCCTCAGAGGAAACCCATGCAAATGCAGGGAGGACATGCAGACTCTGCACAGAAGGCACCCCAACCAAGAATTGAACCAGCAAATGTCTTACTGTGAGGCAGCAACTTTAACCTCTGCACCACTGTACCACCTGTATCTGTATTATACTAGACAGGTTATGTGTTACATAGACAAACATTTCTCTTGTGATTTGTTTTTTTCATGTTAACCCTTTAAGAACGGGTATTTATATATACTCGATAAGTATACTAATGTGTCTTTTATTCCAAATGAAAACATTGTTTGTTTGACAACATTACAGAACTCAAATTTTGAATAAAACGTATTGCTACAGTTTTAAGCATACCAATGCTGAAACATTTTCATTTTTTGTAATTGTTTTTATTATTTTTGCTTTCATGATTCTTTGCTTTTCAGTCTGATTTTATTTTGCATTAAAAACAGAGTGGAGTTCCATTGCCTTCATTGTCTACAACTAAATGCAGAAATATGTATTTAACTTTAAACCTCACCTCAGTGACCTTACAACAGTCACAAATCACTTAAGTTTGCATAGCAGGCACTGTTGATCTCCTAACTGTAAAATATTTATGCTTCTCTAACATACAGTCTCCCTCATCTCTTACTGTCTTCTCCACCACATCTTATCGCTTACATCTACTACTCAAACGTCTTCCTACTCCTCACTCACGTTTCCACTGACAGTCTGCCATACCTAAGACATACTTATCTCACCTGTTCATAATCTTGTACACAGTACTGTCTGCTCACTGTGTGCATCTCATAGCTTAAACTGCTTCTTTATTTCATTATCCTGATTTTAAATTACTAACTATTGATTGTATAATATTTGCTGCTTTAAAATCTTGCTTGTATATTATTAGCTACCTCTAGGGGTAGGGGTTATCCTGAAGGAACAGTATGCCAAGAGTGTTTTGGAGGTGAAAAGAGTGTTGGATAGAGTGATGTTTATGAAGCTGGAAATTGGGGGGTGAGATACATGAGAAAGAAAAATTTGGCATGAGTTGGACGAAGTGGTGGTGAGTGTACCCAAGGGTGAGAGACTGGTGATTGGAGCAGATTTCAATGGGCATGTTGTTGAAGGGAACAGATGGGATGAGGAAGTGATGGGTAGGTATGGTGTTAAGGAAAGGAATGCAGAAGGTCAGATGGTAGTGGATTTTGTGAAAAAGATGTACCTCTCAACCTCTCAGTGCAAGAAATCTGGACAAAGACTAACAAAATGGGGGAGCAAATGCCCCAAAATAGGGACATATGTTAAATATTACTCTTATAAGCTGAGAAAGTTGTTAGAATAACAGGATTTGTTTTAACATACATTTTCTGAAGGATTTGAAACCTGAAACTCAAATGTATGTCATTATTTAGTGACTTCAGTCCTCAGATAATTCTAGTAATTTGTCAAAAAATACAGATTTTATGAGTAACAGACCAAAAATATGAGCCAAAAATCTGTACATTCTGGGAAAATCTGTACAGTTGAGAGGTGTGTACGTATTTTAAGAAGCGGGAGGAGCATAGCGTGATGTACAAGAGTGGAGGAAGATGCACACAGGTAGATTATATCCTATGCAGGAGGGCTAGTCTGAAGGTGATTGGAGACAGTAAAGTGGTGACAGGGGAAAGTGTGGTTAGGCAGCATGGAATGGTGGTCTGTACAATGACATTGGTGATCAAGAAGAGGAGGAGGAGTGTGAGGGCAGTGCCAAGGATCAAATGGTGGAATGTGAAAAAGGATGATTGTGAAGTGGAGTTCAGGAAACAGTTAAGGCAGGCACTGGGTGGCAGTGAAGAGTTGCTGAATAGCTGGGTAACTACAGCAGAGCTGGTAAGGGAGACAGCTAGGAAGGTGCTTGGTGTGAAATCTGGACAGAGGAAGGACAACAAGGAGAACTAATGGTGGAATGAGGAAGTACAGGAGAGTATACAGAGAAAGAGGTTGGTGAAGAAGAAGTAGGATTGTTGGAGAGATGAAGAAAGTAGACAGGAGTATAAGGAGATGAGGTGCATGGCAAAGAGAGAGGTGGCAAAGGCTAAGGATGAGGCGTATGAAGAGTTGTATGAAAGGTTAGACACTAAGGAGAGAGAAAAGGACCTGTACCAATTGGCTAGACAGAGGGACCGAGCTAGTAAAGATGTGCAGCAGGTAAGGGTGATAAAGGATAATAAGGGAAACATACTCACAAGCAAGGAGAGTGTGTTGAGCAGATGGAAAGAGTACTTTGTGGGGCTGATGTATGAAGAGAATGAGACAGATAGAAGGTTGGATGATGTGGGGATAGTGAATCAGGAAGTGCAACAGATTAGGAAGGAGGAAGTAAGGACAGCTATGAAGAGGATGAAGAATAGAAAGGCTGTTGGTCCAGATGACATACCACTGGAAGTATGGGGGTGCTTAGGATAAATGGCAGTGGAGTTTTTAACCAGATTGTTTAATGTAATCTTGGAAAGTGAGAGGATACCTGAGGAGTGGAGAAAAAGTGTTTTGGTACCGATTTTTAAGAATAAGGGTGATGTGCAGAGATGTTATAACTACAGAAGAATAAAATTGATCAGTCACAGCATGAAGTTATTGGGAAAGAGTAGTGGAAACTAGGTTAAGAAGGGAGGTAATGATTAGTGATCATCAGTATGGTTACATTCCAGGAAAGAGCACTACAGGTGCGATGTTGCTCTGAGAGTGTTGATGGAGAAGTATAGAGAAGGTCAGAAAGAGTTGCATTGTGTCTTTGGGGACTTAAAAAAAAGCATATGACAGGGTGCCTAGAGAGGAGCTGTGGTATTGTATGAGGAAGTCGGGACTGCAGAGAAGTATGTAAGAGTGGTACAGGATATGTACGAGAGTAGTGTGACAGTGGTGATGTCTGCAGTGAGAATGACAGATGCATTTAAGGTGGAGGTGGGATTACTTTAATGATCAGCTCTGAGCCCTTTCTTATTTGCAATGGTGATGGATAGGTTGACAGTCGAGATCAGACAGGAGGCCCCGTGGACTATGATGTTTGTAGATAACATTGAGATCTGTAGTGAGAGAAATGAACAGGTTGATGACACCATGGAGAGGTGGAGATATGATCTAGAGAAGACAGGAATGAAGGTCAGCAGGACTAAGACAGAATGTATGTGTGTGAATGAGAGGGAGGGTAGAGGAATGGTGAGGATGCAGGAAGTAGAGTTGGTGAAGGTGAACGAGTTTAAATACTTCAACAGTACTGAGTAATGGTGAGTGTGGAAGTGAGGTGAAGAAGAGAGTACAGGCAGGGTGGACTGGGTAGAGAAGAGTGTCAGGAGTGATTTGTGACAGATGGGTACAAGTAAGAGTGAAAGGGAAGGTCTACAAGAGGGTTGTGAGACCAGCTATGGTATATGGGTTGGAGACGGTAGCATTGACAAAAAGGCAGGAGTCAGAGTTGGACATAGCAGAGTTAAAGATGTTAAGATTTACACTGGGTGTGATGAGGATGGGCAAGATTAAGAATCAGTATTTCCGAGGGTCAGCTCAGGTTAGATGGTTTGGAGACAAAGCCAGAGAGGCTAGATTGCGTTGGTTTGGACATGTGCTGAGGAGGGATGCTGAGTTTATTGGGAAAAGGATGCTAAAGATGGAGCTGCCAGGTAAGAGAAAAAGAGGAAGGTCTAAGATAAGGTTTATGGATGTGGTGAGAGAGGACATGCAGGTGGTTGGTGTGACAGAGCAAGATGCAGAGGACAGGAAGAAATGGAAACAGATTATCCGCTGTGACGACCCCTAATGGGAACAGCTGACAGAAAAAGAAGATATTATTAGCTACCTCTAAGCTTGACTGCACACTATCAGCTAACTCTGCTATCTTAGTATCTCTGAATTTATAAGTTTTATAGGACATTTTATTGTACTTTGTTTCTTTACCACATTATTTCTGTGTTTTACAGGTTATGGAGCTTCTCTCCCTGGGCCTTCACTGAAAAGAAGCTATTACATCCCAGTCAGACATTCCTGGTCAACAAATGAAAATAATACATAAATAAATCAATAAACTGGTAAATAAAGACATAATATCCTCTTTTTCACTACTATCCAGTGATCTTATCGGCCAGATATATTCAGGCTCTACTGTTAAAGCTTCATTTGTATTGTAGGTGGGCACTCAACATTACTAAGTACTTATTTTCCATCATACCTGCCCTGATTTCCTTTCTTCTGGATTACATTCTCAAGGTGACTCAATTTAATGTACCTCTTCCAATTATCTTCACTTACTTTTATGTGACAGTTTACTAAAAAAATAAATAAAAAAGGTAATGAAGTAAAATCCTTGAACAGACATTCTGCTCTGCAGCAGAATAAGATAAAGCTGCAGTGGTCTTGGTGGTCTTGATGAACTAAATAGTTCTTCCTGGCAGCTGTTTCAATGTTTCTGTGCAGAGTAAATTCATAGATTGATAGGTTCATAGACTGTTACTATGCTAATGACCTGGGGGTACCTTTCTAAGCCTAGCCAAAGGTTTCCCAAAGGAATAATGATGTCCTGAATCCAAATAGGACACTGAGGCATTTGCAAGCTACTTCTCTCCATAAGGGACATGGGTGCCAAGCCCCATGTAAATTTCCTATTCCCCATCCATTTGTCTTGGTTGTGCTTAAACTGGGTAATAGACAAACTCAGCTTCACATGGATGGGAAGCCTCTTCCATAGGATGAGCAGTCTCTCAGACACATATTTGTCTCTCCAGCATATTCTGTTTATGTGACAGACAAAATTCAGGTTTCTATACCTTGCATTTCTGGTACTGTTTTGACTTACAAATATGTAGGAGATTCATAAGTGTGGGGTTTGTGGTTGCCTTGTAAGCTAGACATAGATCACCACTCAGAAATCTATGGGAGACTGAGCAGAGGGAAAGGGCTTTAAGCCACACTGCATAAAGCAGGTTTGTTAAGCTTTGTATTCTTTGTGTAAGGAACTTTTGAGGTAGCTCTAGTTGTTGCATATGCCTGGTCATGTACATACCAAATGGAGCATTGTACTGTATTATTGATCTGATAAGGACAGAGTACAGTGAGATAATTATCTGTTTGGACCTAGATGCCATGCCATTACTTATAAGCTGTACAACATAAAATGATTTCCTCACCACTGTGGCCACATGGTGGTCGAAGGCAAGGCTACTGTCTACATGTGCACCCAGATCCCTGACCACTGGGTCGACTCTTGGGGGTGTATTATCAACATGGTAATTAGCCTGGATGGTTGATTTCCCAAAGGGTACAAGTATGCATTTCTTAACACTGAGTTTAAGACCATGGCTTTGGCACCATTTATTAGTCAGATACATTTTGAAGAATGCTAATATCTGTAAGGGAGTTGATGATAACATCCAGCTTGCAATCATCTGCAAACTTAGTCAGCCATAAACCTTCAGCATTTGCTTCCATTTCAGAGAAATAGATGCCAAAAAGGAGTGGGCCTGGTACAGAGCCCTGGTGGACTCTGCTAGTAACTGGTCTATTGGTTGAGGTGGCCTCACCTGTTTTGACCTCCTGGGTCCTATCAGTGAGCCAGTTGGCTATCCAGTGGGTGATAATAGGGTTTATACATATATTAGTGAGCTTGTCTATAATGCCTGAGTGGGGGCAAAACATTTTCTTATGGTACATAGCAATTTCATTGAGATATGTCTGTAACATATAACATTTTACTGTCAGTACTTTAAAACCATAATGTGCTGTTCTTTTTGTGCTTTTCATTAATGTATTGTTTTAACATTTGTTCAGTATCCAGACTTAAGTAGCTTCATCCAATAAAGATATTGATTGTTGAATGCAGAAATGTTTTTTTACACTGTTTTATGTATAAAGTCATTGGTTTGCCTTTGTGATGAGTTACATTTAAATCTAGTCTTTCCAAACCAGCTTGCCACAAAAACTTTAAAAGAGAATAAGAGCAACATACCAGAAGAACAGAATGTTAACGAAGATCAGATGGTGATATAGCTGAAGTGTATAGAAAGCAATGGATAACTGATCAGAAACTATGTGCAAGACTGCTGGACTCATTCTGAATTATCTGCAGACAAGTAAACAATAGGGAATGTCAGATCTTCGCTTACCAGAATGCCTCAAGAAATGAACACTGTTGCTCATCCAGTACATTAGATCTGTACTTTTCTACTTTTTAGTTCTGCTTCAGTTGTCTTTACTTCCTGTCTTGCTGTTGTGTTGCTTATCTCAAATGAACTGTCTTTCAGCTGCTCATTGCTATTTATTGTTCTGCCTCTGTGGTGATGCAAACTGGCATATGCATATTTGATGCTTTCGTATTCAACCAGATAACAAAACAAGAAGCTTAAAAAAACACTTCCGTGTTAAACTAACATTAAAAATGATAAGAAAATTACTGGAATCTATCCATAACAAAAGCAATATATACTGTATGGTGCACCCAGAACACTGCGATTGTTTTATAAGTATGCAGTTTGCAACTACTTGTCTTATATATACCTAAGTTACCTGCTTAAGGGTGGCCTTGCATATACCTCTTTTAAGGTACACCACTCTGCACGTTTCAGCCTGTCTGCCTTGGGCTCCATCCTTGTCTAGCCTTTCCCAGGATAAACAGATACACATTTGGCCACTAAGTTTCTATTGGGATCTTACCTATAAGGTAGTAAAACTTACACAGGCTCCTTTTGATCCCAAAGCTAGTACTCTTCTGAAACTCCTCAGCATGAAGACATCCCTTTTTTTAGCCATTACCTCAGTTAGGATGGTCCTGGAACCCAGGCACTAATGTGTACCCCACTCGTCCTAGATTTTCATAGAGACAGGGTAAGCCTCAGAACTATCCCATCCTTTATGCCTAAAGTGGTCTTAGAATTTACCCTCAACCAACAGGGTGGAAAAGAATTCTGCACTCTCTGGGACATACACAGGCAGCTCAGGTTTTACCAGGATAGGACTAAAGACTTCAGGAAACGTAAGCAATTGTTTTTATCCTTTGCTGAGAAAAAAAGGACAGCCAGTTGCAAGAGAAACAGCTCTAAGTAGCTCTGCCATTGCATTAATTTCTGCTACTACAACAAGGGACACAGCCCACCTGGTCCAGTGTAATCTCACTCTACCAAGCCAGCACCCATTACTATGGCTTTTACAGAAGAAGTGGATGCCAAATCCATCCTAAAGACAGCTACCTGGACCACAGTCCATATCTTCACCAAACACTACAAGATGGGCACACTTTCCAGGGCTAAAACATGATTTGCTAAGGCTGTCCTTCAAGACAGTCCTCCAAGGCATGGTTTGCAATGTCTTGCAAACAGCTTCTGCCAGACAGTCTTTCTAAGCTCTGCAAGTTGTCCCAGAAGTAGTGAATAATGCAATAGTGATATAAGTAAGAAAGAACATAGTACAATTTTGCAGGTAACTTATCATAGTAGTAGACATTCAAGAAGGTCACTGTTGCAATACCTATTCTGATCCAACATCCTCATCATTTTCATCTCTTATTTCATTTTGGGCATGGTTTCAGTCCCTAATTTTCCTTTTGCTTACATCTTTTCCTTTCCCCACTCTTACCTTAGACTATAGTAGAATTCTGAACCTATTTTGGGTCCTATCTGAAGTAGTACCTCTCCCTTATTGTTCCCATGACCTAGACTCTGACAGACAACTGTCACATTCTACTTTCACCTTTGTCCTAGGGATATCTAACTTAAGTTTGTATACAACGGACCTTCTCATGTTAGGAGGGAATATATCTCCTTATATCAGCATGTCCTTGCCTGCTTTTGGGTGGCTGTATGCCTGGTAGGGGACAGGAAACTGAGTTGTTGAAGACTGGCAAAGCAGATGAGGCACCATGGCTTGTGGCAAACTCCTACATAACTGTACTACATAGACAGACACACACACACACACACACACACACACACACACACACACACACACACACACACACACACACACACACACACACACACACAATGGTTGTGTTTGTGATGTATTGTTAGTGCTTTGTCACTGACAGCATAAGCGCTTCAGTCACCATGGGACAGTTTGAAAGCTAGAAGACTCTTATTTGAACTTCATTAGAGCAAAATAAACTATATCATTAAACTATAGCAAACTATATATAACTCTTAGAGTCCCAACCATCCCACATTTAGAAAGGAAGAGAAGCAGGTACCAAGAAAACTCAGCATTTGTATACCAGTGAGGATATTCTGTGTGATTAAGTTGTTTTTTTGTTTGTTTCTACCCCCTTTTCCTTCATACTTTCAGTCTTATACACCAGTGACCCCATCCATTGCCAGGTCTCCTGTCGTTCACTGGACTAAGACCATTTTTTTTTTCTGGAGGGAGCTGGTGTGGAACTTAAAGGCATCCTCGGCTGTCTTGCCAGCAGCTACTTCTGTGAGGGGGAGGGATTTTTTTTTTACATTATGATGTTCCCTCTTTTCCACCCCCTTCCCTATGCCTACGTAGAATCATTCAAGTGCTACTTCCCAGTTCATGGATCACATCTTCCCATCTTCCCTCAAGGAATACTGAAATTAATGCCCCTCCCCACTGAGATGCCACTCTTTCCCTGCCAAAACCTCCGATGCATGAGCTGCTAATTTTACTTGGGTTGCCTGAGCTGTAGTTAGACCTTTCCCTCTCTACACCTATAAACTGGTACAAGAATCTTCAATATCTTAGATGAGACAATCTCCTTCATTAAAAACAATAACATAATTTCTTGTATATATGATATGTACTGGATTTCATCTACCCCTAAAAAGGTCTTCAGAGAAATCTACTTGGTCTGATGTTAAAAGGAAGAAGCAGAAAACAGATTTAACTACTCACTCATATAATGTGATGCCATGGAATTAGCCAGTCTGTTATGAATGTATCATTGTATCCCAATTCATGGCATAACAACTTTAACAAAGGGCTTGCAGAATACATATTATTTTGTTTTGCCATTTATAAACTTTCATAAGCTGGCTCAGATTTCATCAAATCATTATCTTATTTTATTCAGAATAAGTCACAAAATAAAAATGCAAATTCATTCTACTTTTCTGGTACCTTACCTGCAATGGTTGCATCAAATTATATTGCTGTTGTCACTGCTGTCACTGTTATGCATCTTTTATATATATGACATCTGTATGGTTTACGTTTTAGCACAGTAAGTGTTATACACAAGACAGAGGCTCAAAACTCATAGTCAAAGCCTCAGTTCTGGATAAACCAATACAGCTACTCACTTAGGAGAGAATACCTTGGCATATATAGAAGCTACTAGAACAACTTAACAAGAAAGGAAAACGCCAGCCCTTAAGGATTGAACCCAGGGCCCTCTGCATTCTGTGCTGTGATAAATAAAATGTCTCTGAATAATAGCCTCACAATACTGTCATGGTCAGTACAAGGAATGCTTGTGTTGGCATATTTCTAATGACATAAAAGTTGCCATTAGGGCTGGCCTTGAGTAAACCTGATGCCCTAGCTGAAAAGGCTCCATAGCACCCCCCCTTGCTGCCCACCCTTCATGGCCTACTGACACTATTCAGATAACTTTTTAACTTTATTTTTTGTCATTGTTTGTCTTGCTTTTCACCTTTTTCCTGCAGCAATTAATTAATTCATTCAACATGTTATAGCTAGCAAGACTGTACACTGATAACTGTGGAGGGAACAATTGAGCCAGTTTTTTTTTCAACAAGATATTCATCCAGTGATTGCATGAACAAAAAAAAACATGATTAAAGAAAGAAATTTAGTCGTACTCAACTTTGTTTTCCCTACATTTTTTTCAGCACATCCTAACTAACCAAGTTTACAATGTAATAACTGTAGTGGAAATTACTGTATTAAAGCAAGGGTCTGGAAGCCTATGAGAGTTCTAAATGCTCCAAGATGCATTTTAGAGTTTTTTTTAAACAACATTTGCATCCTACAATGCCCTGAATGAAAACCATGATTAAGAAAAGAAATTCAGTCTTACTCCTCAGTTTTGTTTTTTCCTGCATCCTTTTAATATACCTTAACTGATCAAAACTATCCTGTAAGAACTAACTAAATTAAATTGGGGGTTGAGATTTGCTAAGGACCAGGAAACCTGAGGTTATGTATAAAAGTTGAATTTTGAGCTTTTTTCATACCTTTTAATCTATTGATGGCCTAAACAAAACTCAGGCACATAGAGAAGAAATCCAATCCTACTTTTTTATTATAAGGAAGAAATAAGTTATATCCTCATAGCTGACCAGTTTACAATAAAATGGGAATACAAATGCTTGTGAGAATACATATATCATATCTGGGAATAATATATGTCATCCTACTCGCCCATCTCAAAATAGGAGGGTACTTTCTGTGTATCCCTTCTGGTGTTAAATTATAATTAAAATGAAGGCATAAATGCCTGCAGTCATATTTTGAGTAGCTGCTGTCATATTTATATGCATCACGACTCATCATCCCCTACCTCCAAAAGGCAGCCACCTTCTGTATATACTTCTGATGTCAGACTGGGACAAAACTTAAAAAAAACAATGAGAACATAACATGTTTGCTGTCAGACATATATAAACAACATGCTTATTTACTCTCCTCCAAAAGACAGCCACCTGTCTATGCATCACATGTTTGATTGTGAGACAGTACAGTGCTCCCATAAAATCTACAGTGACTTTCTATATACCCCTCTGAAGTTTGTGAGGAAAGTTAAAGGAATATGACACACTGTCCCCAGCACAACACAGGATATAGTGACCTCTGAGGTTCTGAAAGAATGTTAAAGAAATAATGACATCATCCTCAGCCCCTGCACAGGTACAGAGACATTCTGTGTACACCTATGACTATGGCTGGCTTTAGACTATGTGGCAATAAGAGCAGAGGCAATTATCAAGCTCATTTCAAAATCCAGTTATACAGCCTTTGTGTGTGGGGGCCACCATCCCCCAATGTTTTGAAGATCTGGTTGCCAAGTATGAGAGTGTTAGGTTGGACCCTAATATTCTCCAGGGTGCTTAGGAACATGGGGTGTGAGTCTTGGGACATGGTTGGGGACCTATAGCAGGCTACAACTTGAATCGCTGTCTTACCCAATGTTAGCTGCACCTGAAGTATCTCTGATGTGTTATGTTGGGCTACCAGTCTGGAGGTATGCACATCCTTTATGAATATGGAAACATAACCGCTTTTGGAGCTTTGGTCCAAGTTCTGGGGCTGAAAGGTGTGGAATGAGTTATAGCCTGGTAGTGCAGGGGTGCTTTCTGCTGCCTTGAACCATGTCTTTGTTACAACACAAATGTCGATGCTCTCCATTTTAAGGAGTGCTTTGAGCGAGTGCATTTTGAGATTTAGACTTCTAGCATTGAGTAGCATGACCCTCAGATTGCATTTGTTTGTAGCTGTTACAGTGGTAATTTGGTTTTTGGAACACTGCCTAAAAAAGGCACTATAGGGGTGGTAAAGAGTCTTGGCCAGTATCCAGAAGCCCAGGGGTGACAGATGCAAGCCATCTCTGGCAAAGCATTGAGGTCTGTCAATCATGTAATTTCCAGGCAGACAGATACTGGATTCCCTTAGAATGACACCAGAAACTTAGCCAGTTGTTGAAATCAATAATTTTCTGCTTGTACTGTGGTATCATTATGGGTGATGGTAGGATGCTGCTCAGGGCTAGGGATATACCCGCCTGGGCTACATAATCCGTGAGCTCCTCCATGTCTCTTTTCATGTAGTCCAAGGAGGTACGCCTCAGGTCATACACACTCACATGTACAATGACAGACCTATTTGTACCTGTTGTTGAGGGACCTGAGTGTGTGTATTATGTGGTGGATCCTGGAACCTGACAAGCAGCTGACTGTTACTTTCTCCTTATTTAACCTAGTGAGTGGGACATCAGTGTGCGTCACTATTGAGTCACCTATGACTAGTGTGTTGGGCATGCTGTTTTGCCTTAGGGGCTTTGGTTGAGTGGCACACTGTTTAGGAGAGTTATTTGTCTTATGATTAGTGTTGTGTTGTGGTGGTCAAGTGCATTTATGCCTTGTAGGTCTCTGCTGTTTGGGAAGATTTTTGTTTAAAGCTTCCATGAAGGTGAGTGTGTGGTTTGTGTTTTTATGTGAAGGCAGTGCTGGTGTGTGTTCTGGAGGGCTATGTGTTCCATGTGGTGTGGTGTGTTGACCTTCTCCTTTTAACCAGCTATTCCAGTCTTGCCTGGAGAGTGCGTGGCTTCCAGTTTGGATATATAAGTGCATCTCTCACAAGTCTGAGTGTTGGGAGCTAAGAGGAGAGGGTTGTTGGTGTACATGAAGCAATTGCTACATTACCTCAGGATGCCCAAGTTCACCAGGTTAATAGGAGAAAGCACAGGGAAATGACCTTTAGACATGCCTGGAGGGGGGTGGGCATTAATAATAAGTACTGGAGCTGTTTCCTTGTAGAATGTTTAGTGCTGGTAGCACTTTTGTGTGCTACAATAATTGCTACAAGAAGTCTGGTAAAGTGGTAGACTAATAAGCTAGTAAAAGTGTAGTAGAGGCGAGACCTAGCAGATCTAAGGGAAAAATTGAAGAGCAGACTTTAGCACCTCTCAGAAGCTTACAGACAGTCCTGGATACAGCAAGTCTGTATTTGGACTAGACTAGTTACAGGAAAGGTGGGAAACAAGTGCAAACACAGGGTTTTAAACCAGAAAGTTGAAAGAGATGGAAAAACTGCCCAAACGGCCAATAAACTACAATTTCTAGACCAGAAACCACTCATTTTGTGGTAGATAGGCTACCTAGTGCTTACCACTCCCACTGAAAAGCTAGAAGGCTTCCCTCCAACACAGAAATGCTTGGGGGGCTCAGAAGCTTACAATCAGTCCTGGATACAGCAAGTCTGTATCTGGACTAGACTAGTTACAGGAAAGGTGGAATACAAGTGCAAATGCAGGCTTTTAAACCATTGCCAGCACTTTTGTAAAAACAGAAATAACACTTAGCTCAGTGCACTAGTACTCTCATCTAAACTGTCCACATAAACCCAAAGTCTGAAATATTTCCTAAAATATGGTAATCACTGCAGCATTACTGTAAGACTAGTAATGGCACTTATTTCACTGTGCTATTCCTCTCATCTCAACTGCTAACACAACTAAGAAAGTCTGAATATTGTCCAAAATATTTGGTTGATCACTGCCAGAATCCTTGTAGAGGTAGGAATAACACTTCTCTCACCAACATGATGCCTTCCTCTTCTCTATGTCTAGAATTCTACAGAATGTAGCTGCCTACATCCATTATACATCTCTCATTATTGCAGTCTGCAATCTATGGCCTCACAACATTTGAAGTGAACATAATGTGACTTGAATGTCAAATCATCTGGATTCTTACCTCTAAACTTCTCAACTTTCAAAATCACAGCAGGGGGCCATCAAAAATCATAACAGAAATTAGAAACCTTTCTATTTTTTAATTAACAGATTGTCGGGGAGTAATATTATTGGTTGTAAAATAAATAAAATCTTAAGTAAAATAATAATTTTGTTTAAAATGAATTTTCTTCAAAAACAAAGAAATTTTTATTCCAGTACTGAAGTTAAGGCTAGT
Source organism: Protopterus annectens (assembly GCF_019279795.1). NCBI lineage: Eukaryota > Metazoa > Chordata > Ceratodontiformes > Protopteridae > Protopterus > Protopterus annectens. Next base: position 1,452,632,143 of record NC_056737.1, read on the forward strand.
TAAAAACTCATGCAATTTAACTCATAACTGCTGGAGTAAATTAGAAATCTTAATTTCTAAATATGAAGATGTATAAAGTTAATTTCCTTTGAATATCATTTATATTGTTGTTGTAATATTTAATTTGGAAAACTGACATTTTCCTTTCTCTGTAAATTTTGCAAATATTTAGAAATTTCAATAACAATTATTTGAAGAAAAAAAAATCATAGCAGAGGCTCCAAAGTCATAGCAATCACAATTATTTGCCTATGTGTAAATGTGTGCCTCTGAACCAGGAGATGTAATGATTACATGTATTTTCTTTGGAGGGGGGGTTCATAAAAAAGAAAACGTTGGACCCTTGTGGTTCTGACAGATGCATAATTACATATCCACACAAGAACAACAGCAGCATTGCTTAAACATGCCTCTTAAATATTTTAATTCATAAGGAACTTTCAAAGTATCAAACATAAAAGCCCTAGTTAATCAATCCATCTGCTTTATACATTACAGTAATCACTTTTCAAAATGATATGAAGGAAGATCAGCTGAGTACAGTGAAAAAAATCAAATGATCTCTAATAGTACCCCTTAATCTGGAAAGTGACACATTATAGAGAGTATGACACCAGAAAAGATTCAATAAAATTAAGATGTCTGGGACATTATTAATAATGCTATAAAATATGCTATAAAAGCAAGGATATACAAGACAGCACAGAAAGATCTACACAAACTTCATAAAAGACAGTGGAAAAAGATCTACACATTGTTCAGTCCCATTTACTTTTTGAAACAACCAAATCATTTCACATGTACTTTATAACAGATCTAAAAAAGTACTGATTTTTACTATGTACAAATAAAACTGAGATAGTAGCTACATTCAGGGCCAGATCCAGTACTAGGCAACCTAGGCAGTTGCCTAGGGCCCATGTTGGCTGGGGGGTGCTGCATTCCCTAAAAAAACTCTCCTTGTAAATAAAAAAGTAAAACCCATCCACCATTAAGATTTTGCAGGAGACATGGCATGCCAACCTCTGTCACCACACAGCAACAGCATTAGGACCTTTCAGGACACTTAACAGCACAGCAAACCCCAGAAACATTAGTGTTAGGATGACTTCTGTAACACAAGCTCCATTAGGAAACAGCAGCAGCCAAGCCCCATACCTCTCAGCCCAAGAAGTATATGCATGGAGCTGTGAGTTCTCTCAGCAGCACACTGTGTGTATGCGTGTGTGTGTGTGTGTGTGTGTGTGTGTGTGTGTGTGTGTGTGTGTGTGTGTGTGTGTGTGTGTCTGTGTGTATGTGTGAGAGAGAGTAAAATGTCTGTTATTGGCACTGTCTAGTTAAGTGACATTGCTCAGAATCAAACCCTGCTCTTAGTTATTGGCAAGGAAGTGCCTTAAACCTCCACACCAACTGCTAGGTCTCCTTTAATTTTATTGTATCTGTTTGTTTTATAAATTACTGAGAATTACAGTCTGTTAATGTCAGTCATAGAGTTTAATAGTTGGGTTATTCAGTGTCAGTGGTACATCAGGTGGTATATTTGCATTTAATGCAGAAGGCTGTGGGTTCTGTTCCCACACCAGCTAGACTGATTGATGACAAACTCCATTTTTTAATGTAACATAGGCAATTTATTATTCTAGGGCAGGAGACACATAATTTGTAGATGAAGCACTGCAATGTTATCTGCTAACAGCAACCTCTTCATTAGTTACAGTTCTATTTAATGTGGAATTGTTCAAATTACTTTGCAGTTTGTGCATATTGACTGATATAGGTGGATTATAATGACAGCAGTCTGAGTGGCCTTTTATGGTTGCAAAGTTCTGAAATGGTATTTTTGTCATTATTGGTTCATATGTTTTGTTTCACTGCTTACTGGAAAAATGTTAAAAGCTACAAATTTAAAACACACTCTGAAAAGCGGAATATAATTTAATACAATCAGGAAGGTGAATTAAAGAACACATGCTTTTATGCATGGTCCGAAAATGTGTCTAGGTAGCTCATAGGTTCATAGGTTCATACTAGGCCATCTGCCCTAGGGCATTTATAAGCCTAGCCAGAATGTGTTTGGCTTTCGCCACCCATTTTAAATTTATTTTGCTATGCCCTTTTTCGAGGTTAGTATACTGTGCCTCTGTCTAACAGTGACACAGAAGTGATACCCGGGGTAAACCTACGATCTCCCATCCACTCATCAAGATTCCTCTTGAAGAGAGTCAATGAGGGACTCTGCCTAATCTGGACTGGGATTTTATTCCAGAGTGAAGGGAGCCTCTGGGTTATGAATCTGTCCCTCCAGCATGTCCTATTTATTTCAGTGCTGAGGTTCAAGTCTCTCGAGCATAGCTCGATGGGATTTGGATTTTCTGAGGTGCAGCATGTCCATTAATTCCGGGTTGGACATGGCTTTATACGTCAGGCACAGATCGCCTCTGAGCAGGCAGTATGCCACTGAGTAGAGCTGGAGTTTCTTTAACCGGGCATCATATGGCATCTGTTTGAGCCCTTTTATCCTCTTGGTGAGGTACTTTTGGGGTCTTTCCAGTTGCTGCAGGTGTCTGGTAAGGTACATCCCAAAAGGGGCATTGTACTCAATTATGGGCCTGATGAGGGATGAGTAAAGAGGCACGATGACCTCCCCTGATCTAGATGTGAATCCCTTCATGATTAGGTGGGCTATATAAAATGTTTTTCTAACCACTTTGGCCACGTGGTTGTCAAATGAGAGATTGCTATCAACTTGGGTCCCCAGGTCCCTAATTACTTCTTCTGTACTTAATGGATTACCACCTATGTGGTAATTTGTGGGCACTTTGTTTTTGCCAAAGGGATGACTATACACTTTTGGCATTTAGCTTGAGGCCATGGCTCTGGCACCAGTTGTCTGTTTCTATGAGGCCCTTTTGGAGGATGCTTGTGTCGGCTGGAGAGTCAATTATGGCGCCCAGTTTGCAGTCATCTGCAACTTGGTCAGCCACAGTCCTTCCGTGTTGGCCTGTACCTCCGAGAAATATATACCGAACAAGAGAGGTCCCAGGACTGAGCCTTGTGGGACACCACTTGTAACTGGTTTGGAGTCTGACATGGCTCCAGCAATTCTAACCATGTGGGTTCTGTCCTTGAGCCAGTTTGCAATCCATCTAGTGTCATAGGGGTTTATATTTAAGCTGGTGAGCTTATCTATAATGCCCGAGTGGGGTATTGTAGCGAAGGCTTTTGCGAGGTCCAGGTAGGCTGTGTGGACCACCTTCCCCTCGTCAATGGCCTTGGTGACTGTTTCAAAGAAATCAACCAGGTTTAAGAGGCAGGATCTGCCCTTAACAAAGCATAACTGGGTAGGATCCAGTGTCTGTAGGTCCCCAATATCTTTATTTATGAGGTCCATGATGATCCTTTCCATAGCTTTGCAGACCAAGCTTGTCAGGCTTATGGGGCGATAGTTTCCAGGATCCGTTGAGGCACCACCTTTATGGAGAGGGACCACTGTTGCTGTACGCCACTCTTTGGGCACATATCCTGTAGTAAGACTGAGATTGAACAGTAGTTTTATGTTTGGGTTTAGCTCTTCTTGGAGTTCATGTAGGACGCAGCCCGGAACACCGTCTGGTCCCATTGATGCTGTGTTTTTTGCTTTGGAGAGGGCGGCTCTTACCTGAGCATCTGAGATGTCAGGGGGGCAGCACTCTGCTGGGATAGATATTTGCCCTTTTGGTGGGGAGGGGGGGAGAAGTTTGCGCTGAACCTGTCAGCTAGGATGTTGGTAATGTCTGTGGGTTCGGTGTATTTTTTGTCATTTTGGACTAATTCTGAGCATATCTGGGAATTACCACCCAGGTTCCTAACATAACTAAAGAAAGCCTTGTGATTATCCTTAGTGTCCTGTGCAATTTTTCTCTCGAAGCTGGCCTTAGACAATTTTATGAGTGCCCATAGTTTTTTGCTAATACTGATCAGTGATGCCTTCCCTTTTTGGGATTTTACTCTATCATTTAGTAGCTTCCTCCTTCTATTGTATAGTTTGTTTATGGCTGGGGTCCACCAGACAGGACGTCTGCCTTTGGAGGATTGGGTCTTGGTTTTATTTGGGATCGCATGATCCATGCATTCCTGAAGGTGTTCATAGAATGCATTTATACAGGATTCTGTGGTCTGGGCCGTATTTTCCACAGGCCCGGGGGCTTTGAAGGATTCCACCTCGGTTTTGAGGAGTGTGAAATTTGCTTTAGAGAAGTTTTTCACTGTGGTTTTCTGGGCAGGGGGTGGGGTCGGGATGTGAATATCCAGTGAGATTAGTTTATGGTCTGATCTTACCAGTGAGGGATACACTTCTGGTCTGGAGTATAGAGTCCCCATGTTGGTGATGATCAGGTCCAGTATGTTTTCCCCTCTTGTGGGAGTGGTAACAAGTTGTTCCATAGCATTTGAGTTGATAAATTTTAGGAACCTTTGGGCTAGGGTGTTGGAGCTAGAGTAATGCTCCCAGTCTATGTTTGGGTAGTTGAAGTCACCCAATATAATGGTGTTTGGAGAGACCTTCATATTTTTCCAGTGTTCTCAGGAAGGCCGAGAGGGGTTCCTGGGTTAGGGAGGGTGGTCTGTAGCAGGCTATAAACTGGAAGGCAGTTTTACCCACTGTTAGTTGCACATGGATAGTCTCTGATGCTTCGTGCTTTGCCACCAACCTGGAGGTGTGGGTATCTTTGATGAATATCGATACTCCCCCCTCCTTTTGTGGTTCGGTCCAAGTTTTGGGGCCGAAAAGCATGGTATGAGGTATAACCTGGTAGTGCTGGGGTGCTCTCGGGAGCCCTGAACCAGGTTTCTGTTACTGCACAGATATCGATGTTCTCCATGCTAAGGAGAGTTTTGAGTGCATGCATCTTGAGGTTTAGACTTCTGGCGTTGAGTAGCATTACTCTTAGTTTCTTATCCCTTGTGATACCTATGGAGGTGGGTTTGTCTTTTGAGCCTTGCCTAAAAAAGGCACTATGGGGGTAGCAAGAGCCTTTGCCAATATCCAAAAGCCCAGGGGTGACAGGTGCAAGCCATCCCTAGCGAAGCATCGTGGCTTGTCGAGCATATCATCCCAAGCTGACAGGCATTGGATCCCCTTTGAATGACACCAGTACTTAAGCCAATTGTTGAAATTGATCATCTTGTCTTCATATTGTGGCATCATTCTTGGTGAGGGTAAGATGCTACTCAAGGTCAGGGTCATACCGGCCTGGGCTACATGCTCAGAGAGCTCCTCTATGTCTCTTTTCATGTAGTCCAAGGAGGTACATCTCAGGTCATTCACACCAGCATGGACAATGACTGAGTCATATTTGTACTTGCCTTGGAGTGACCTGAGTGCTTGTGTTATGTGGAGGATCCTAGCGCCCGACAGGCTGCTCACTGTGACCCTCTCCTTGTTCAGCCTGGTGAGCGGGACGTCAGTGTGCCTGACGATAGAGTCACCTATTACAAGTGTATCAGGTGTGTTGCTTAGTCTTAAGGGCTGTGACTGTTCGGCACACTGGCTTTGTGAGATATGTGTTGCACGTGTTTTGTTTTGGGGTAGCGGTTGCTTGGGTGTCTGCTTTGGAGGTCTCTGCTGCTTAGGCAGATCTTTATTTAGAGCCTCCGAGTATGTTTTTGTGTGATTATGTGTTTGGTTTGCTGTCATGGTAGGTCTATGTGAGACTGGAATTGTAGTGAGTGTGGTTTCCTTCTCATCCTGACTGGTTATGCCAGTACTGAGTTGAGAGAGCTTAGCCTCCAGTTTGGCTATATGGTTGTATCTCTCACATGTGTTGGAATTTGTTGGGAGGAGGAGAGGGTTGTCTGTGTACATGAGGCAGTTGTAACAATGCCTCAAGATTCCCAGATTCACCAGCTGGACTGGAGTGGAGATTGACAACTGACCTTTGGACATGCTAGAATAATATTGGGAATTCCTTTATAATTGAAAACAAGGGCCAGTGGGGAGTGAGGGTGTAGTGCTTTTAATTTTTAGTGCTGACTTATATAATTGCTTTAGTGAGCAAGTGCCAGTTAACTTAAGTGCAATGTGTTACAGGTAACTTAAATGCAAAAACGACAAACAGTAACTTTCTTTCAAGTGAAACAAGGAAATAAGTACAGTAAGCAATGCAGATATCACTAGTGATCCACAGAAGCGCTGAGAAGCTGCGTATATGGGGGAATTAGCGTTCCAGGGAAATAACAAGCAAACAAACAAAAAGCATATAAACAAAGCTAGATTCAGCAGGCCTGGATCTAGTCTATGCTACAGCAAACAAGGTGTACCAATTTCAGTAAGATACAGTTCAAATATTTAGGCACTATAAACCTTTAACCAGAAATTCCCAGCTCAGAAGGGCAGAGTCCAGCCTCTTCTCCCACAAGAGTGCAGACCACGAACCTTCTTAATGTAAAATAACTGGCCTGAAGCCCAAGTGCTTAAACCAGAACTAATACACTTTAAGAATAACTGACACTGGGCTCTCAATCAGCAGTTCCCAATTTAGAAGGATGAAAGCTACCTGTCTTGCCACCACAGTGCATGCCACAAACCTTCCTAATGTAAAACAACTGGTCTGAAGCCTAAGTGCTTAATCCAAAAGACTTAGAATGATAGCTACACTTTAATCAAGTTACTACCAAGCAGTAATAAATACAATTGAATACTTTAGAGAATGCCTGGATTAGTGCTCAAGTTACACAAACAAAGCTAGATCCAGCAGGCCCGAATCCAGTCTATGCCACAGCAAACAAGGCTCACCAACTTCAGTAAGAAGCAGTTCAGATATGCATGCACTATAAGCCTTTAACCAGAAATTCCCAGCTCAGAAGGGCAGAGTCCAGCCTCTCCTCCCACAAGAGTGCAGACCACGAACCCTCTTAATGTAAAATAACTGGCCTGAAAGCCGAAGTGCTTAAACCAGAATTAATACACTTTTAGAATAACAGACACTGAGCCCTCAATCAGCAGTTCCCAACCTAGAAGGTGTAAGCTACCTGTTCTGCCACTACAGTGCAGACCACAAACCCTCTCAGTGCAAAACAACTGGTCCGAAGTCCAAGTGTTTAAACCAAAAGGCTTAGAATGAGTTACACCAAGCAGTAATAAATACAATTGAGTACTTTTAAGATGATGCAAAAGTAAAATAAAGTAGGTAGAAACACAAGTACAGTAAAAGCAGATGAATTTTTTTTTTTTCTGAACAAGTGCTGAGATCAAAGAAACAGATTTGAGTGCTGAAACTAGAAAACTGGCTAGTTATAAGAAACAAAAACCTAAGCTAGAAGGCTTCCCTCCAACACAGAAGGGCTTGGGGGCTCAGAAGCCTAGAAATAGTCTATACCACTTAACAGGAAAGGCAGGAAACAAGCTTAATTTTTTTTTTCTGGTTTCCCAGATGCTCTCTTTGTACACAGTAGGAGTGCCTGAAATCAGAATATGATCTCACTGCACTCAGTTGAGTGAGCAAATGAGATGGGCCCAGAAGGAGTATCCAAACACAAATTTACAAGAGGGGCGGGCAGTTTCAAGGCCACTAAGATTAACACCAAACAAAAACAGGGAAGGTGGGTGGGACTAACTGAAGAGCAGAGTCAAAACTTCCAGTTCAATTAATATTCCTGCAACACAGTTAAAATCAATTTAAATACTGTATTTTTTGAAAAAAAACAGCCGAAAGGTACACTGAATCTGCATGGTTTGAAAACAGCCGAAAGGTACACTGAATCTGCCTGGCTGCGGGGGGTGGGGTGGGTGGGGCTAATCCATTACCTTGCCTAGGGCCCCTTTTGACCATGATCCAGCTCTGGCTACATTTGTCCCACCACCAGGCTGATGGGCAAGCAAACATAAATAGCAGGCAATGTCCTTGATCCAGCAACCACACTTAAGTGTTTGTGTAAAGCAATACACATTAAGTGGACATTCCAGACACAGGTAAGTAACTTAATAACATCCACTGCAAATCTCACAGACAAGCTTACTACTATAACAATGTCAAGTGTTAGAATGATGAAACCAGAAAACTTAAGAAACTGTAAACACAATGTTTTAGTTCAATTATAAGATTCATTTAAATCACATAAGATACAATTAAGTCTCATACAATATTAAAATACTTATACATGCTTGAAGTCTTAGAATCCTGAAGAAATAAAAAGAATGCACGCCAGTGTCTTTACCTACTTGCTACTTTGATATAAAAAGTAAACATAAAAAATGTATGAAAAGCACACAAACCTACACCAGAACTTATTCCACAAGTGTACAAAAAGCACCTAACATACAATGTTAAAATCATCACTATGATAGGAATATACTACTCCAATAAGCCTATAATGTAAAGATAAAGAATGTAACATACTCAATAAAATTAAAATTCTACTGCTTCTGTGATTGAATTTTAAACAAACTCAAAAGCTTACTACTTTCAACACTTAAGGTAGCAGAAGCCAATTCACCTCCCCCCAATAAACTGAAGGGCTTTGTGCTGGATAATGCAAAATTAGCTACTTATTGCAAATAAACTGTTAGGGATAGAGTCCACCTTCTGCTTTATAGATTAGGTGAACCTGTGAATGAGAGGGAATTCAATAAAAGATGGGCGATTCATGATTCATCTGTTATTCCTGCTTGTTTATGCAACTCAGGAAGTTAAAACAATAGTTGTACTTCTCCCTAGTAATCATTTACTGAACAGTACACTGTACACAAAGACATGCTACTAATACGGCACACTTTGCAGGTGATGTTCATGTCCATGGCAAAAAATAAATATATATATATATATATATATATATATATATATATATATATATATATATATGAAAAAGCAGAAGAACCTAGACTGAAGACTTCTTTTCTATAGTTCTGAAGGTGGCACCATTTTTTTAAATCACCACAGTGAAATACATTATAATGGACCATGTTTGATTGAATGTGCTCCAAGAAGCTAATTCCTATTGACTATAAAAATCAAAGCAATGAAAGAGTGAAAAATCAGAGCAGTCTATGGTCAAAGGAGAAAAGTGGATCTGATGTTCTTTTAAGGGCTGAAAGTGGTGCACTCTGCAAATGTGGAACAGTTGAGAGGTATCACCCACCACCTTACAGTACCCACTGTGACACAGTTACATGTTCTTTCAGCAAGGGCATTTTTATTTATTTATTTTTTCATACTAAAGAAGCATTATTCTAAAAAATAAATAAATAAATATGGAAAGACAATGTTAAGTTGTGAAGTAGTATGGAAGCAAGGTTTTCATCAGTGCTACCATTAATCCATGATCGAGAACAGAACCACTACAACTGAAGGCACAGCCAGGGGGATTGAACAGAGCAGCTCTCTGCCATTTATGCTATCCAAGCGGAGAGAAATGGATATACAGTAGCTTGCAAAACCTCTACTGGTGACCACAGAAGCAACTACATAGGCATAAAGCTGCTGAGAGGTGCTTTTTTAGAAGGTAGGATAACCAAATGTGGAACCACACTCAGCAGAAAGCAAATAATAGTCTGCAAAATGCAAGACAGACCCATTCTGTAGTACTATATTAAGTTCTTCTGATCATATCATTGTATAGAATCTTTTAACTTTATTCATTTTTCTCCATATATCAATGCAATGATTCTAAACTGTCACATCATTAATGGTGATGATAACAGCAAAGCTAATAAATATTATTATAGTTGTGGTGGAGTTCAGGAGACTCAGCAGTAAAATAGAATTCAGGGACAAACTGTGGCCTCAGAGATTATTCAGAAAAAGTAATTCTATTTTATTTTAGAGAGTCTACTACAAGCACAAGAGTCCCAGGAACTCAAAGACCTCTGTCTTAAAGGCAGGGACGTGGATGTTTTACAGCTCACTCAGATTGCTGATCTAAGTGCAGGAGACAAGGGGATGAATTGGTACTGGTTAGAAGTGAAGTTTAGATTTTTAGGCAGTGATCAGGAAGTTTAAGGAATGGGGAGGAGTTTTAGGGTTAGGAAGTGGGAGGGGAATGTAGGGTTAGAGAACGATCAAGAACTTTAATTTAGGGAGCAGAAGGGAGGCTTAGGTATAGGGAGCAGGAGAGTTGTTTAGAGTTAGGAAACAGAGGGTAGTTTTGGGTTCAGGGCATGGAAAGGGAAATTAGAGTTAGGGAGTGGAAGTGGAGTTTTAGGTTTAGGGAGTGATCGGGGAATTTAGATTTATGGAGGAGTGAGTGGAGTTTCAGGTTTATAGATCTATCTGGGACTTTAGTGTTAGGGACTGTAGGAGGGTACTATGATTAGGGTTAAGGACTGGGTAGGGGTTTTACAATTAGAGTTAGAGATCTTGTAGGGCTGTATAGTTCAGTAGGGGCAGGTGGTGAGAGGGCTAAATAATTAAGTAGGATTGGTGCATTGGCTGTTAGGGCTGTTGCCATTTACAGCAAGTAGCAATGAGCAGGTTTGTCACAGGCTACTAGCACATGATCATTTACTAGAAACTATTTTAATGGGTTCATAGAAAGGACTGAAGGAAAATGGAAGCTTTTACCAGAAAAGATCACAGTGGAGATCAGAAGAACTTGTGCTTAGTTGCAAGTCTTAGTTCGTTAAAGTGCAAGCAAAGCTGATTTAAGATTTATTCAAAAATGTATTGCTTCACAGACAAGCAGCTTGAGCTCATTGAAAACTATTTGCACTTAGCATACAGTCTGTTCTAAAAGAGTAATTCAAGAATATACGAAATTAGTGCTGAGCAGCAGGATTGGTTTCCTGTGACCCTGTGATTCGGCATTGCATGATAAAATTTTTGGTGCATGCAATCAGCTTTGTTCACCATGTATAAATAAAGCACATTAGTAGTATTTCTACAGCTGGCACATACTATTAGAGCAAATTACAGGAATTCTTTTGAATTATTTTACATTCATTAATTCAATGTAATTAGCCCATTTGTAAACTGTATTGTTTCTGAGGCCGCCCCCCCAGAAGTTGCAGTGACTGGTAACATGCCAAGAGAGTAGAGGCTACTCAGGGTGGACATGTTTAAAGACCTACCAGATGAATATCTGTAAAGACAGTTTGAGAAATGGTGGTACTCTGAGACCATGATGACTTGTCTCTGAAATACTCTTTTACTGCTTCAGTAAAAAGAATTCTACAGATTATAATGTACCACTTTGATAGTTTAATCACATGCAATATAGAATACTACTGCTTTTATTTATGAATATAGTGAAATCAGGTTTCAAGATCTCATGTAACAGTGCACTTTTCCAAAGTATATTTTTAATTTTTGTAAAAGATAACCAGGTTCCCCTAAGTTATTAAAACTGGGTTTCTAACTGAAAATAAGTTTGGAAATGTGCTTGCCATGTATTACAAAGCAGAGAAAAATTATTGGCATATAGCAAGAAAAAAAAAAACGAATACCTTAATACCATTTTGTTATTTGCATTTGACTTTTTTTTTTTTTTTGGATACATATTTCTCAGCGTTTGATAACCATTTTGTGTTACCATATTAGTGTGCAGTTTAAATGAACCTAACATCTTGTTTTTGCTACGCACAGCTGCATATCTGGAAGGCTGTCCTAATGACAGTAGATGTCTTAGCACAAGGGTTCTATTTTTGCCTACAGGCCTTTCTGTCTAAAGCATATGTCACATATATCACAGGCTGCTTATGAGTGCCAAATACAGATATACTGGATGAGACAGTAAAGCAGATGTTTCTAATCTTGTTTATTTACGTAATATTTTTACTGTAAGGTATTTTGTTTTTGCTGATTAGCTAGATCTAACCATATGTAAGCAATAGCTATGAAAAATAAAGTAGCCTGTATAGGCACACACAAATATTTTATAAACATGTTTAATTCCAGCTATTAATATTTCTGTTTACACTGCAATGTATTGAACCAAATGAGGGCAAGCCTTTGCAGTATTAAACCAAAACTGAGATTCTGGGTAAGGTATAAAGGGGCTTAAGCCATACCTGGCTTTCTAAAATGTTAGGAAAATGTAATTTTCTGCAGGCATAAAAAAACACAGAGTGAGATGTACTACACACAGCTAGAAATGTAGACAACTATAGTTTAATCAGTATATAAGCCTTCATTTACCGAGAGCTGCACTACAGAAGCAAGGGGAATTATGGGAGAACTCCAAACGCATTGAGCAATGAATAGAATATATTTATTATAGTGCTGCTTTGCACATAGATTTTTTAGTGTAAAATAAAAACACTATGCCCTGAGTTATGGACAATAGGATCTACAGTTTAGTGCTTGTTAGGATTTTTTATAATACATTTTGTTACGCTAGTTCTCCAGGTTACAAAAAAATTGAAAAAAGCACATGTCCTGTATGCTTCATATGTAGTGCTTGAACCATCAGAGAGAAAAGAAGGCTGCAGTACAGTAAATAAAAACTGCAAATGATCTTTATATAAACATAACTAAGGTTGATGAATTCAACAATTAAAACAAATGTCATTTGTTTCAAGTCTTTTTCAAGGCTTTCAACTTGTCATTTTAAGGGACTATAAACTTGCTTGGACCACAAAAAACACAGATAAACAGGCTCTCATTAATGTATAACCTAACATAAAGAATTCAGGACAAGACAAGGGCAAACATATCCACAAAATCTAGTCATTAACTGACATTATTCTTACCAACCTCCACGAGAAACTTTGGTCTCTTGTTATAATACCGAACTCCCTCAGTGTCCATAATCCAGCTGTATCTACATGGCTTTTGAAAAGATCCAAATTCATTCCCCTAACTACATCAGTACCAGGCATGTAATTGATTCTTCAGAAGACACCTTGATTACGGACTTCAATATTATTAACACATCCTGCCTGTAAGAAGCCACTAATTCAGGCACAGATCTAACAATATTCCTCAACTCCCTTATACCAATGCAAGACAAGCACCGCATGTTAAAAACAAGACAACTGCAATGCACCAAAGTCCTATGACTAACCTGCCAACTACAGGGCAAATCAGAGATAGGGACCAAGCCTGGAGGAAATGGAAAAACAATCTGTCAGACCAAGAGAATTTAACCAGGCATAAGAACCTAAGAATAATATTAGAACCAAGACTAAAATAGAAAGCTACTTATTACAAAACACTCCAACAAAAAATATTTGCCAGTCTAAGATTATTGGGAATATCATAACGACCATAGGCAGAAACACATTATTTTCCAAATCAATAAATAGAAAGCTCATTACACCAAACACCTTACAAGACATATTGCTAAAGATCTACAAACTACCCAAACCTTTACAAAGAAGTCAACCAGATTTAATAAGCATGACTTTCCTTTGACAAAGCCAAACTGGGACGGATCTGGTGTCTGTAGATCTCCTATGTCCTTGTTGATAATTTCCATGATAATTCTTTCCATAGCTTTCCAAATAAGACTAGTCCAACTAGTAGGTTTGTAGTTTCCAGGATCTGTTGAAGGTCCTCCCTTATGAAGGAGGATATCCATCGTAGTTCTTCATTCATCTGGCAAAATGCATGTTTTAAGACTAGTGGTAAATTCACTATTTGGTTAAGGAATTTTGTACTTATAAAGTCCATGAATGTCTGTGCCTGTAGATTTGAGGCTGTGGAGGATTTCCAGTCTATAGAAAGGAAATTAAAGTCTCCTATCAGAAGATTGTTAGGCTGGATGATAAGACTCTCCAGTATGTCCAAGTATGCATTGTTAGCTTCTTGGGACATGGAGGGTAACCTATAGATGGCTAGGATATGGTATGGTATTACCTACATCTACATCAGTATGGAAAAGTCAGGCTTACAGGTGCCATATTTATGGATCTTAAAAGATAGCTAGGATATGGTATGGGATTAACCAGATCTGTACTACTATGGAAAATGTCAGGCTTACAGGTGCCACATTTATGGATCTTAAAATAGCCTTTGAATGTGTTAACCATGACATCCCAATAGGAAAACTTCAACAAACAATGTGACTTTTCAGAAGACATCTACCTCTGGCTCACCAATCTCCACCGTAACAGCCAATTTTCTCTTAGTACTATCAAAAACCGCTGTTTCAGATTTCCTACACAGCTCGGTCCCTGCACAATTTCTCAGTTACTTTTTTATTAACAATCTGTCTTGGAATCTATATCAGGTAGATAATATGCTGATGACATTTCACTACAACGGCAGCCAACACTGTCATGGAGCTTAAACACACTGTACAAACATAAGTCTCTGGAACTAGTTACTCCTTAACAAGCTATGAGTAAACATGAAAAAAAAACACCATCATGCCATTTGGCACAAGAGAAAGACTTGTTAACATTCCTCTACTGCACATAACTAAGGCTCATGGTCTCCCTTTGCCAGCAGTCACATCACAAAAATATTTAACCCTCTCTTTCCTACCTCACTTTGAGGGTTAGATCAACAAAGCCCTCACTCATCTCAATGTAGCATGCAACATTTCTCACCTTCTCACATTACATGCCAAAGAGCTATTTCCAAAATGTATGTCTACTATGTCTAGAACATGGGCTTCCCATCATAACTATCTGCAATATGGACATATTACAATAGAATGAAAAGAAAATCCTCAGACCTTTTTCACTTCAGCCCCCACAGTGATTATCATTGTCTCACTATCTGAAAATCCAGTAGGCTCCCAGTCCACACCAGAATGTCCCTCCTTCTCTCTCTCCTTCTCCTTAACATGATCATTTTTAAGTTAATCAATGACAACCATCACTGTCCTCTTCTAAAAACACACTTCTTTTCAGAAGCACAATCTGTGCTTTACAAAAACTCCAACGAGACTCTTCTAGCTAGACCATCTTTCACTTTAAATGAGGTCAAAAATTAATTTGTAAAACTTGTACTTACAACCTGGAGTTTGAGTCCAGAAAATGTCAGGCCTTAACCCACCTTTTAAAGCTTCAGGAAACAGCCTTATAAAATTCCTCAAAGTTCACAGTTTGCTTTGATAGCCCTTGAATGAAATCAGCCACCACACTTTGTTAACACTCTACGAACGTAAACATATCACTAATAGCTGATGACTACTCAATCACCTCTCTGTCTTCTTTCTTTCAATCCACTCTACTCCTCTGTTTACTAATTTACACAGTACAAACATCCATGACCCTTTTATTCTCATCTCATCACCCACCCCCCTCTAATTGCGTCTAACTTTACTACAGTTCTCTCTCATGCAATATTCATGTTGTAATGTCTCCCTACCAATTAATTCCATGTTATAGTGTCTCGGTATTAACAGCTGCCCCCTTTCCCACATATGAACATATTTATTTTACACTAGAATAGCAAACATTTAGGAACAAATCAGTTCTACATTTTATGTCGGCAAAATTTGAAGTTTATATCTAACATTTAAAGCTATTTATCGATGGATTATTGTTGACCGAGAGCCGTTACATGTAGGAAGGGATGGGATGTTGATCAGTTTAGCATTTTTATAATTGAATGAACAATGCTAAGATGGACATGGATTGGTAGGAAATGAAAAGTTGTTATTGGCCATTATGCTAACTATATGTTGCTTTTATTGGCCTAAACAACCTCTATAGCCATTTGGTTTATAGAACTAGATTGCATTAGAGTATGACTGGTTTATTTTTATATGTAATTAGCATTTTTATTTTGATTGGTCAAATATTTAGCGCCATTCAAGATGAATTTTATTGGATGTTTAATGCTTTAAATGTATGTTTGCTTGTATTTGTAATTGATCTGAAGAAGGGTTTTGTAAACCCGAAGGCGCTTATCAGTTTTGTTATTAAAGTCTACGTATTTTAGCTGTGGCGGTCATGGTAGTTTATTTGGTTTACTTATTTTGTTATATATTTTGTTATATATTTAAGTACCTGACCTTAGTGACCTTTTTTTCTAGCTTCACTTTGGTTTTATATATATATATATATATATATATATATATATATATATATATATTGGCATGTGTGTGTGTTAGCAGACTCTTCAGGTGCACCATATACCTTATACATATATATATATATATATATATATATATATATATATATATATATATATATATATACATACATATGGGTTTATGTCAGAAGGTCAGAGATGATTGAGTTTTCGAAAACTGGAACTTAAAAAAAACAACAAAAATCTAGCTTTTTTATGTTTTTATGGGGGCAAACCCCCTGCAACTCCTGCATATTATATATATATATATATATATATATATATATATATATATATATATATATATATATATATATATATTACAGTGTGGAAAAAGGTAAATTTCCCGATCTTTACTGTACCTCAGTCTTCATTCAAAAGCTTCGGGTTTTTGGAAACTTGATCATATTGTCTTGACAATACAAATTTTGACTTTCTGCAAACTCAAGCTTCTGATAAGGAGCTATGTATATATATAGGGTGCACTTGCACCCCCCTGGAATCGGCTAGCTGAGAAATTAATTTTATTATAATTTTAAAAAAAAAAGTGTTTTTTTATAAAGAAAGGGCATTCCTCTTTAAGAATGCCCTTTGCATTCCGTTTTAGGCGCTGGCCCGGAACCATAGGGCGAGGAGGAGGGAAGCACCCTCCCACTTTTACAGCTGCAAGACCAGACTCATAAGTGTACGCTACGTAATTTAAAACAAAAGTGCGCGGAAAAAAATTATTGCATTAGTTCCTGGTACTGGCAGACACACTAAGTCAACTTCCACAGGTCGGTAAGCTCCATTTCATTTCTATATCGTCCGTTCAACTGTGTCTGTAAGCTGGACACTATACTTTGCAGAACTGTCTCTTTTAAAAATCTTATTTTTGCTATATAGTTTGCTTAACTAGAAGGAAGGGGATTTACAAGTGTATGCTTTGCAGATTAAACTCTGTTGTTGTTTGCTAATGCAGTGTTATGTTATCTCATTTGATGGGCCAAATTCAATAAGGGGAATTTACAAGTTTAAGCTGTACTCTATATACTTTGCAAATTAAAATCCGTTGTGCTGCTTAGTGAGATTTACAAGTGTTATCTCTCGTTTGCTAGAACAAAGTCTGTTGTAACTTATTTTTGTTATCTAGTTTTGCTTAACTACAGGGAAGGGGGATTTACGAGTAGAAGGCTAAGCTGTGTTGGGAGCGTGTTGTGTGTGCCACTGAAGAAGCTTATAGACTGCACTAATTTCAATTTACAGTTTTGTGAAGGTGTAAGCAATAGACAGGCTAGGCACTAGGACCCAGAGGAACCAAACCTAAGCAAACCAAAAAAATGAAAATGAAAGTAAAGGTACTGCAAGAAAATGCTTTCACCTTTTGCCGGTACATCTGTTTCAATTGGTAGACTGCTGTTGAAACTAGCTGCACAGAGAGGAGTTGGATTTTGTTTTTTTGTAAGTTTAGTTTGCTATTTAACATTTTAAAGAATTTCAGTTTTTTTAATTTGCTGGTGGAGTTGCCTTCATGTTCAGTAGTTTTTTTTTTTTTTAACACTGTTACTATGTAGTGTCATCAGTAGGTTTAGTGTACTGCCTTCCTAACCTTAGTATCCCTGCCAGCTTCACTGCATTACTTACTTATCTTGTCCTAAGGGTGTGTTTTAACTCATCCTGTTTCTTCATCTTTGTGTTCCTACCAGCTTGATAGACTCTCTTGTGGTAAACATGGCTTATATCTATGTGGTGTGCAAATCCATTCCCTGAACTTCATATCTGATCCATCATCAGTGTTTCCCAGAGGCATGTGGTTTAATTACTGCAGCAGTATTTTCCTCTGTCTACCAGCAGCATACTTTCATCAAGACAATGTGTTTTTAGATAGGTACTTGATAGCTATTCTGTACACCATAGTTGACATCTGTTCTGCTATACTGTAACATACAGCTTCACTGCAAAAGTATCAGCTGACATCTTACACTTGCATAACTACGGGAATCAGTAATTGTACCCTTTGGGGTGCATTCAGGAGAGCTTTCATGCTGTACCCTTTAGCTGAATGAAATTGTTTTTTTTTTCTCTTCTCATGGAGTTTGAGCTAGAGAGATCAAGTTGCAGCTTTCTGTTTACTTTTGAGACTAACATGTTTAGAACCATAATTCATTGGAAATGTTAGATGATTTTACTTTTTTATGAAATGTGAGGCTTAAATGACTTCTGAAATTTTGAACAGATGGGAATTTTGTTGCATATCTGCTTCCTTGTACTGTTCCTTAGTATTGGGTGTTATCACGCACAAGTTTACTACTAATACTGCTCATTTTAGAGGTATTATATCTACTGGAATATGTGAAGTCCTGCCACATGCTGTTGCAGTAAGACATGAGGACTGTAGCAACTGTATCCTAATGCAGGGTTAGAGGTATAATGAGACTTGAGACCAGCAAGCAGGTTGTTTTTATACAGTACATCGTATGTAGTGCATTAGCCCACATGGCTGTTAAATATTCACCCCTGCCAGGTTTCAAAGCCCAGCTCCTGTTAACTACAGCACAGTGCAATTAGCACACTAGGCCTTTCAGCTATGTGGCTCATGCAGTTAGCAGGGTTTTAGTCCACTTCCAAAATTGAGTACTTTTTTTCACCTTTGTGGAAGAGAACATCACTGTTTCTAGTGCCAGGAATCACTCCTGATTTTTTCTGGACCTCCTCCAAAACCCTCCTGTTTCCTGGGACAATATTGGGTGTCCCTATGCAACATCATACTTATGGCCATAGAATTCTTATGGCCATAGAATTTTTTGTATTATTTATGTCCTACGTATTTTTTGCCCCAACACTGTGTAATGACATAAGGCCATTACTGTTGATGAACATCTGTTGGGTTATTATGTAGGTATGGCATGCATCTCTGTTATCACCACTAGGACTTCTATATGACCCCTACTGCTTTGCTGGTGTAGGTGAGATGGTAAAATACTCCAGCCTTTCTTACCCCACCCTTGAACCTCTCAAGTACCAGGCTTTCTATATGAACCCATGTCACTTGGGAGACTGTCAGGGATCCTCCATCAGTATATACAAATGGCCAATAAAGTTGATCACATTTTAATACCATGTCACAGCTGTTAGGACAGAAAATTTGCCTTACTTCAATATACAATACATGAAAGAGTGGAGCAACAATATACCCTCACAGTATTTGTTTATGTACCTTTGTGTGTAAAGAAAATCGTGCACAAGCTTCTTGAAAAGTTTCTAATAAACTAAACTACACAGCATTTTAAGTTTTGTAAGAAGTTCTAGCAGAAGTGAATTGGTAGAATTGGTGAATTGGTAGAACACTGCTAGTTTCCTTAGGAATTATTTAAGCCATGGAGAGAGTCAAGTTGGGTTGTGTTATACATGATGAGAACATATGCAAAAGATTGCTGTTGAAGTCTATTGCAAGTAACCTTATGCTATATAATACAATGCAATACTCCATATTGGTTGTTTTCAGTTTGTATTTGAAAGTAGATATCCCACAATTCCATTGATTACATATTTATGTATGCAAATGTTTGTTAATCAGCATACAGATTTGTACCTATTTTCATGGGCCTTTGTAGAGATTTTTGATGTTTCCAGGTTGAGAGGTATGATGCAGACTGAGCTGTGCTCCATTTCATTTCTAAAAGTACTCCTGCTTTCTTTCTGTGTGCTGTTAGAAATAGTTCACCACCACTCAAACCAAGCAGCTACATGTGTCAAAACAACTAACCTTACAAGCATGTATTGCTTCCCCATACCACTGAGCTGTGAAGATACCATAGATAAATTAGGCTAGTTTAGTTTACTCTTCAAGAAAGGACCCTTGTGAACATGATTTACATATTGGGGTGACAGTAAAGAAAACTCAATATATGGTTGGACAGGCATGGCTCATGGACAGTTAAATGCTTATAGTTGTAGTTAGAATTTATATTATTTTAAGCCAGAAAAAGAAAGGGAGATTTCTTTGGAAAGGGCTATATTATATGTGCATGGTAAACCTGTGTTGTTGTACGCTGCTTTCTCTTGTTGTTTACCTAGAACAAATACAAAATATTTTATCTGACAAATGCGCCATGACTGTTGCTGTGGAGGGAGTTCTGTTTGTCACAATTCCTGCATCCTCTGAGGCATTATTTTACAAGTGCAACTCTGACTACTAGAAGCCTGTGTCCCATAAATTGTTTGTTACTTGAGGAGCCTTCACTGTTTTTAAGGCACCTGGTCTTAGCAAGGGGTCAAAAGAGCACAGTGACTCTATGGTTTTAGCTTTACATTTAAAGTACAGTGATCTTGGTTTCCATCACCTAATCAGAATACTTATAGACAGTTGTAAGAATGGAAGAGGGCATGAAATGCAAATGGTTTCCATGCAGTTTCCCTTTCACTAATGTTACTTGCTGCAGCACAATTTAGCCTTCTTGCTGTACATATTAATGTGTATTCATCTAGATTAAACACAGGATTTTGCCTCTCAGGAACCTGAATGAGATGCATGGGAAGTTAATGATGACTTGTTAATAGATGTACTTTAGGCAAGCTGTGAGCTTAATTTTGCAGAGGTGTACTGCAGATCATACATAGTCCATGCTAATACAGAGAATAAGTGAAGTTAATGCTATAAGAATATGTATATATGTATATGAAGAATATATGTGTGTGTGTGTGTGTGTGTGTGTGTGTGTGTGTGTGTGTATATATATATATATATATATATATATATATATATATATATATATATATGTATATATATATGTGTGTGTATATATATGTGTGTATGTATATGTATATATATATATATATATATATATATAATATGATGTTTAATTTATATTAGCATGTCGCTTCTTTTAGGAACTATCTGCTGAGAAGGTCACATTTAGTTACTGTCCCCAGACACTCCTCTTTGTAGCAATGAAAATATACAAATATGATGTGAATTTATTCAGCAGGTTCTTCATAAAGAATCCTTAGCTTAGTGCTTTAAGGTTCCAAGTAATGTATCTGAGAGATTTTTAGCACTGTGTATGTATTGCTGACAAAATGGAGTGTATGTTAAAAAAAAAAGTA
Organism: Protopterus annectens; assembly: GCF_019279795.1. Lineage (NCBI taxonomy): Eukaryota > Metazoa > Chordata > Ceratodontiformes > Protopteridae > Protopterus > Protopterus annectens. The sequence continues at coordinate 1,452,653,166 of NC_056737.1, forward strand.
TCTAAGTATTAAAATGATATGTCAATACTTGATAGTAATTTCTTAACTTAGAGGCTGTTTTGAGATATATGGTTAATATAATCTATTTCTGTATGTCATTGTGAAAGATTTAGACATTGTTTATACACACATTCATGAGTGCACTCTGAGCTTAAAAGCAAGTTACTACTCCTTTGCCAACATATAGTTCCTCCAATGGCAAGCTGGCTAAAAGCAAACCAACACCTTACTTTTTGATATGGATATTTTTCTGTGGGGGAAAGCCCTCCATACCTTCATGTAGAATGGTTTACCCATCACTCATAATGCAGTAATTTCTGAGATGGCAAATCCTTACTACTGATCATACTCAACTGAAATTGTATTTCATCCCACTGCTGCTATTCAAGTAAAAGAATGTTGCTCAACTTTACAATACAAGTTACTATATGCACAAGTGTGGAGACATGGAAATTGCACTTAGGAGCCTCAAAACACCAAGCTTTTAAAATTAAAAGGAAATGGGATAAACTCACCAAGTTGGATAGAGCAGTAGCTGTAAAGAGTAACTACCACATTCTGCATGTCATAATTACTCACTCCTTCCATTCAACTAAGTAAAGCTGAGTGTGCATGTTAATGGAGATGAAGCAATGTGGCAATGACAGGGAAGTAGAGATTTAACTAGTCTTTTACTGTATGAAAGTATTCCCCAGCCGGAATACTGAAGTATGTAGCTCAGTATTTGAAACTGGTTGTAAAACTACATGTAATTAAATGTTTTCTTAGCTCATCATCACTATTTCTTTATATTTTAACTATCTTTTACTTTTTTTACTCGTATTGCTTGCAGTTTAACCTCTTCTCAATACCTTAAACCTTACTACACTTTCATGTCCCCACTATCTCACACCTCAGTATAGTTTCCAGATCGAATAATATAGTTGCTGTCCCACTGCTTTATTTAGGTGTTCATTTGGCATATTTTTTATCAGTTTTAATGGTGCAGCAGGTAGCACAATTTCCTTTGATGCCTAGAATATGAGAAGCCTGTGGGTTCTGTTGCTCCATAACAGGTGCTTAGATTCATGTGACAGTAATGGCCTGATGCACTTTGTCCTATCCAGCTTGGCATTTACTGAAAAGAGCATTGGACTGTTTGCATTATTTACAGAAACAATATATCTCTTCCATTCATTTTAATTCACACACATAGCCTCAAAAAAGAAAAAATAGCAAAAACAGTGAAACTTCAGACCTTCCAAAGATAGCATCAGCATTTTTCTCACAAAGAAAAAAAAAAGATAAGGAAGGAAAGACATAATAAAATTATGAGACCAAGACAACATTTTGAAATTAATTGTATTTATTTGTTCTTTTTTTCCCATCCATCCACAGATGTCAAAAATCTCTTTTAATAATTCATTATTTTTCCCACTTCTTACTGTTTCGTGCCTTTCCACATAAACCATACATAACTTTGGACCATCACATTGTATTAAAAGTGCAGCTAAGTTAGAGACAGATATTCATTTCCATTGTATTTCACATACATTTTCATTGCCTCATTTATATTGCTCATTCTTGACACTTGCAACTTTTTGTCTATTTTTCCAAAAGCCTTTTACTCTCTTAAAAAAAAACAAATTCTCATTCCATTGTTTCCTATTGACCATTACAGCCCATGTTTTCTTTTCACTTATTACTGGAAATTTTCTATGTGACAGTGTTTGTCCCAGGGTTTACATTCTTTTGTTATACTTCTTTCATATATGTTTATGCTCATTCTGCTTCATATTTTGTCAACTTTCTGTGACATAAAAAATGCCTAGTACATAACCAATACAATTTCTGAAGCCACTCTTTGGTTTTATTTCCCATTTTAGCCATTTCCACTTATAGCAGCAAAACTTTCGCACATATAGTATAATTAATACAGTCAGGAAGGTGAATTAAATAACTTTTCCATGGCTCTAAAAATGTGTGCAAGGAGCCTATGATTTGAAAACAGCCCAAAGGTAAACTTACCCTGCCACTGGCCAGATGCATTTGGTTTCAGTGTTGTTTCAGTGAATGTGGGTTTCAAAGGTAGAGAAGTTTTAATGCTAAGTCTCTTTTCATTGTAAGACTATTGCTTTGTTTAGGTTTAGTAAATGTCTATCAGTGTTTGTGCTACAAAATTTGAAATAAAAGTTGTAAATGAAATCCAAATATCTGTAATCATTATAGAAGTAAAGTATAAAACAGTATGCACACTGAGAGATTTAAACAGTGTCTATAACAAGAAGGGAAAAATAGAAATGGGACACGGGAATGGGGTGGGGGGGGCAGCAGAGGGATATATATATATATATATATATATATATATATATATATATATATATATATATATATTGATGAGCATTAAACATGTGGTGCCAATGAGTTCCTTACAACCTGGCTATTTAATCATTTAAGCAACTGGCTCACAAATGAGACTGTTTAAATGTTTTCCAATTCTGCTTACAGCCTTGCAAGTCAAGGGCCCATTGTCAGATGTTACATAGTACCAATTCTGCACACCAATCACAGCATGCCATGGAATGAATATGATTTAAGTAGCTGTGATCACAATCACAGTGACTTAGATGATTAGATCGATTTCTTGCACATGCTTATCTGTATCTCCACCAGACTAACTACACACCCCGTAATAGGTTGCAATCAGGACGGCAATCCTGTTCACCCCACCCTTGCTATGACGCTGTTAATTGTTTTATGGAAACTGAAAATAACTGTGTATTGGAGGAACTCCATACAGGCACCCTGTTATTGTTAAAATAAAAGCACTAGGTAGAAAGGTAGTCTCATAGCCACATTTAGCTGAAGAGATTGCAAGTATGTAAGTGTGTCATTTTAATGATGACAATCAGTATTATACCTCTGGGAATTTCCAGGTGAATGTTGGTAAACATTTGACATTGATTAGTGGACCATTTATAAATAATGCATTTGTATTAGTGGTGGGCATATATCTAAAATAGAAGCATTATATAAGCCTGTCAACATATCTCATGCTACTGTTAAACATCTGAGAAGAAATTTTGCTGCTTGCAGTTCATTTGAACGTATTGCCACTGAGAAGAAAAGGCATTTCACCAGTGCAGCTACAAATGGTTGAGCTGAAAGATTCATACAAATCTTCAAGAAACCTTTCATAGTTAGATGTATCTTATGACAATATGATTCATTTATTTGTTTGCTTATTCATTTGCTTTTTTTCAATAGATAAGATAAAAGGCAGAATCAGAAACATGACATGTAGGTGATCACTTACCAAATGGTATGTGTGGAACATAGTGTGCATTTTTGTTTTGCAAAAGAAAAGAAGATCTGAATATTTTAGATAAATATGTGCTCTTTGAAAAGTGTTGTGTAATCAAAAGAAGCAAATATGATGAGAGGCATGAGAAACAAATGGTTTAAATATAGCAGTGGGGTCTATTCAGACAATAATGCTGGAAATGAAGGAAACTCATACTATTATGGAAAGGCGGTACCTTTACCTACAAGTATTTGTTTACAAAGGAAGAAAGACAGAAGCCCCAGGAAAAGTAGTCACCAATATCAACTAATGATTTAGGAAGATGAGATGCAAATAGAGTCCTTCCTGGTGCAATAATGAAGACAATTTCATCAGAAGGAGCAGTGCCATAATCTACAGGCTACCAGGGAACACCGAGAGTACTTATAGGTTCATAGGTTCATAGGTAGGTACTAGGCTATTAGCCTTAGGGCCTATATAAGCCTAGCCAAAAAGGTACCCTGGCTTTCGCCACCCAAAAAAATTATTTTCCTGTGCCCCTGTCGAGCAGAGCCACAGAAGTGATCCCTGGGGTGAATTTCCTATTTCCCATCCAATCATCAAGATTTTTCTTGAAGAGTGCTAATGAGGAGCTCTATTTGACATAGATAGTCTGTTCCAGAGTATGGGAAGTCTCTGGGACAGGACTCTATCCCTTCAGCATGTTCTGTTTATTGTGGTGACAAGGTTTAGGTCCCTAGAGCGTGTAGCTCGGAGGGATTGGGATTTCTTTAAGTGGAGCATGTCCAACAGCTCTGGGTTTAACATAGCTTTGTATGTTAGGCAGAGATCACCTCTGAATAGGCGATATGCGATGGAGTAAAGCTGGAGTTTTTTTGAGACGGTCTGCTTAGGGCATCTATTTTAGGCGGGTAATCCTCTTTGTGAGGTATTTCTGTGGCCTTTCCAGTTGTTGTAGATGTCTTGTGAGGTACATACCAAAAGGGGCGTTGTACTCTATAATGGGTCTAATGAGTGATGAGTAGAGGGGAACAATAACCTTTTTTTTTCTGGATGAGAAACCTTTTGTGATGAGGTGTGCCACATAGAAGGATTTCCTGACTACTGTGGCGATGTGATTATCAAAGGAGAGACTACTGTCCACCTGTCTCCCAAGGTCTCTTATCACACTTTTGGTGTTAAGCATACTGCCGCCTATGTTGTAGTTCATGGGTACAGAGTTTTTACCAAAGGTGATGACAATGCACTTTTTGGCATTGAGCTTGAGGCCATGGCTTTGACACCAAGCATCTGTCTCAGTGAGGCCCTTTTGTAGGATGTCCACATTGTTAGGAGTTTTGATTATGGCTCCTAGTTTGCTGTCATCTGTGAACTTCATTAGCCAAAGACCTTCTGTGTTAGCCTGTACTTCAGAGAAGTAGATACCAAACAGGAGAGGACCCAGGACTGAACCCTGTGGTACTCCACTTGTCACTGGTCTGAAGTCGGATTTGGAGTCTGCTACTTTCACAGTGTGGGTTCTGCCAGTGAGCTAGTTGGCCACCCATCTTGTGACATAGGGATTTATACCTAGTTTAGTGAGTTTATCTATAATTCCAGAGTGGGGGATGGAGTCAAAAGCCTTGGCAAGATCTAGATAGGCTGTGTGAACCACCTTACCCTTGTCAACAGCTTTGGTGACTGCTTCAAAGAAGTCTATCAGGTTTAGGAGACATGATCTGCCTTTTACAAACCCAAACTGGGTATGGTCCAGAGTTTGGAGATTACAAATGTCTTTGTTTATGAGTTCCATGACTATACGTTCCATGGCCTTGCAGACCAGGCTCGTCAGGCTAATGGGTTGGTAGTTCCCGGGGTCCATCGTGGCTCCCCCTTTGTGGAGTGGGATAACTGTTGCGGTGCGCCATTCAGTGAGCACAAAGCCTGAGGTGAGGCTATGATTTAACATGGTACTTAGGTAGGGTGCCAGTTCATTCTGTACTTCATGTAGAACACAGCCTGGGATATTTTCAGGTCCCATGGATGCTGTGTTCTTGGCTTTGGAGAGTGTGTTTTTACCTGTGCAGCCATGATTACAGGAACTTTGCATTCTTCCAGTATATAGATGGGCCCTCTAGGGGGTGAGAGGGGCATAAAGTTAGCACTGAACCTATCTGCCAAGATGTTGGCAATATCAATTGGTTCTGTATATTTAGTGCCATTCTGCTGTAACTCAGAGCAGATCTGAGTTTTGCTATTGAGATTCTTGACATAGCTATAGAATGCTTCGTGATTATCTTTAGAGTCAGTGGCAATTTTGTTTTTGTAACTAGCTTTGGCTGATTTTATGAGGGATCTCAGCTTCTTAATGAGGTTGACCAGGGAGTTCCTCCAGTCATGGGATTTTACTCTTTTTTGCAACAGTTTCTTTCTTCTGTTGTAGAGTTTGTTTATGGCAGAAGACCTCCAGATTGGCTTCCTTTTTTTGGAGGATAGCATCTTGGTTCTATTAGGGATAGCATGATCCATGCACTCATGTAAGTGCTTATAAAGTGCATTTGTGTAGGATTCAGCAGTCGTACCTCTATTGGCAGTCTGCATGGGTGTCATGAAGTTTGCCACTTCTGTCTTAAGAATTGTGAAGTTGGCTTTGGAGAAGTTTTTTAAGGTGGTTTCCCTAACTGGGGGTGGGGGCAGGATTTGGATGTCTAGGGTGATTAGCTTGTGGTCGGATATGACCAACAAGGAACTGACCTCTGGTGCGGAACACCAGTTGCCCATGTTGGTAATGACCAGGTCTAGGATATTGCTGCCCCTGGTGGGGTGAGAATAAGTTGATCCAACACATTGGAATTTATGAATTCCAGAAAATGTTGACAAAAGAGTTGGTACATGAGTAGTTTTCCCAGTTAATGGTGGGGTAGTTGAAATCACCCATTATTAGGGTGTTGGGTTGTACCCTAATACTTTCCAGTGTATCAAGAAATGAGGAGTGGGAATCCTGGGGAATGGTGGGGGGTCCATAGCAAGCTACAATTTGGATTGCGGTCTTGCCCAGAGTTAGTTGCACTTGGATAATCTCGGATGCATTATGCTGTGCAACTAGCCTGGGGGTGTGGATATCCTTAATGAATATGGACACGCCTCCACCTTTAGTGCTTCAATCTGGGTTAGGTGGCTGAAAGGTGTGGTATAAATTATAGCCTGGTAATGCAGGGGTGCTTCTGGAGCTTTGAACCAGTTCTCTGTCACTGCACAGATGTCGATGTTCTCCATTTTATGGAGTGCCTTGAGTGAGTGCATTTTGAGGTTTAGACTTCTAGCATTGAATAGCATTACCCTTAGATTTTGCTTGCTTGTACCTGTTACGGTGGTGAATTTGTCATTTGAACCTTGCCTAAAAAAGGGACTATAGGGGTGGCAAGAGCCTTAGCCAGTATCCAGAATACCAAGGGCGACAGTTGCAGGCCATCTCTGGCAAAGCATCGTGGTTTGTCAATCATGTCATCCCAGGCAGACAAATACTGGATCCCCTTAGAATGACACCAGAAGCTTAGCCAATTGTTGAAGTCAATTATTTTGTCCGTGTACTGTGGTATCAATCTGGGTGATGGCAGGATGCTACTCAGGGGTAGGGTCATACCTGCCTGGGCTACAAGATCGGAGAGTTCCCACATGTCTCTTTTCATGTAGTCCAGGGAGGTATGTCTCAGGTCATTGACACCAACATGGACAATGACAGAGTCATATTTGTACTTGTTGTGGAGTGACCTGAGTGTTTGTGTGGCGCAAGTTTTAATCAGGTGTCTCACTTTGGACATTTCACAAGGTGCTGCTATGCTGCATGAGCCCACTGCTCCCTTCTACCCACTACTCTGGCAACATTTCAGAAATTACAGTTTTTAGTGGTTACATTGCTGTTATTTACCCAGAACCAATTTATATTGTGGACAGCATGTTCTAATACGCCAGTTTTTATTTCATGGGACAACTTTATAATTTGTTAATGATTTTTCTCAGAGTTCTTGACTTGTGGAAACATATATAAGCAGCAATGCATAAAGGAATTGAAGATAATAACTGTTCCAAACATATCTTAAGCTGAAACTGTAGTTTTAGAATAGGTTTTGGTGTATCCAGACAAGGTTGACAACTTTTTGAAGTAATGGAAATCTATTGACAGATGACAAAAAAGTGGCACATTGTCTGAGATAACTGGTAACATCATGCAATACAGTCATGTTTCCTTTTCATGGAGAACAACTTCTGAAACTATACACTAAAGTAATACCTCTTCAGAAGAACACCTGACTTATTACAGATTGAGGACAATACTCTTGATTTGAGGATTATTTCTTACAACAGTCTTAACTTGCAGAAGTTGATGTTGCTCTTCAGGTTTAGAGGAGGTGTTCACCCATTTACATTGACCTGCAATGACTTTACGTTTTTGGCTTAAAATGCATATTTTCCCTTTAAAGGTGTTAGTGTAGCAGCATGGTTGGATACCAAATTATACAACTGTGGTGCAGTTGTCGCTGCCAGTAATGTGTGCATAAGTCAGTATTAGTTAAGTTTCTTCTTTGGGTTTGAACTTGCTAAACTAGATACTGATGCTCTGGTAACAGTGTAAAGAGACCAAGTGCTGTGCCTTATGTGTCACCTTAGTTGATGCACTGAAGGCTTCTGCAGTACTCCTGAATCCTTAATAGTTGATAGCTGTGATTTAGTTCTGTCTTCCTCCTCCTCCTTTCATCATGCCAAATAATTGTGGGTGGGGGATGGTCAATGTGCCTATGAAGTCATGTGGTTTAGCTTCAAACAGTCTCTCTTTGAGAACAGGGCAAGAGTTGGTTTATTGAGAAAGCAGCCTTGGTTTCAAACTGGCCTTTGAATACTGCCTGGGCCATGGGCATTTCTGATAACCCTCCTTTAGAAAGAAGCTTATAGACTGTGGTCTGTTCCTTACTGTCTCAAACATTTTATAGCTTATGGTAGTTGTATCTACTGCCATTTATAGAAGAAGGGGATGGCAGGGTTGTATGGATTAATATCTAGTAAGTTTGGAGAAGGATGAGGTATGATAGTGTGTTTATCCTAAGATTTTCGTGTTCTGCTCAGACAGATTTGGATACTAGGTATGAGAAGTTATTCCTTGATACACTTTCTTTTGACAACAGTGGAGGTGCTCTTCCTGATAGGTGCAGGCGGTTGGCTAGATGTGGCGATGGCTCTCATGGAAATCAATAAGGAGGAAAGTATTTCTATGTAATTACTTGTCCACAACAATTTCAAATTAATATTAAGTACAAATTCTGGTCTGGTGCTCTTGCCCTTTGTAAAGACAATATTAGAGCTACACATGCATTACTGTATACATTAGAAACAAATCACAATGTTCATATCCAGGTTCCTTGCTACAGGGTTTAGAGATGTGACCATATCTTGTAACATAACAGTCTGGACCAAATTTAGCAACAGGGATGGTTTGTGGTGCACAACTCGTATCAGGAACTTCTGGATTCATCACAGGAATGGAAATGTCTTCTGGAACTTCCTCTGGAATTGAAACACTGGACAACTCACTCTGAGATAAAGAGTTTTTCTCTTAAGCTATGTGCTGTGGTGTAGGCTCAGACACCAGTCTCAAATACTTCTGATTCCACCTAAAGACTTCTCCTTGTGATTCCACAATGTATGATCTCGGCTCTGGGCAAATATTCTTAATGACACCAATCCGATCATAACCTTTGGACATTTACATCCTTACCACTTCTCCTTCTCATAATGGATTGCAGGTTTTATTGTAGTAGGACTTCTGGGTTAAGCGTTTCTTCAACAGACTGGCTTTCACTGACCTGTTGTTCTTAACACATGAACCAACAACTGACTACTGATTGGTAATATGGTTTTGGTTTGTTTCGACAGAAGTCTCTGAGCAGGTGAACCAAGATGTTTATCATGAGGAACATTTCTGAGATTCAAGAGATTTAAGAAAACATCACTATTATCTCGATTTGATTTCTAAAGTAACTGTTTTGCACTTTGAACTGCATGTTCTGCCAAACCATTTGACTGTAGGTACTTTGGGCTACTCATGACATTAGTAAAGTCCCATTCTTCAGCAAATCTTTTGAACTGTTGGCTTGTAAACTCTGTGCCATTGTCAGAAATAACTTTGTGCGGACTACCATGAACTGTGAAATGATGTTTCATCTTAGTAATGACAGTACTGGATGCTAGGTTAGGAAGTAGGTCAATCTCAAACCAATTGGAGTAGGAGTCTACTAACACCAAAAAATGTTGACCATTCCACTCGAAAATGTCTGTGGCTACTGTCAACCAAGGTAGTTCCGGAATCTGGTTTAGATGAAGGGGTTCCTTCTGTTGATGTTGTTTTGTACTATTACACATGAAACAAGATAAAAATGGTCTCTCAATGTCTTGTGACATAGAAGGCCCGAATACTAGACCTGGGTGACCACAGTGCAAGACAGTAATACAGTAATATACTCTTATTGCAAGGACTTTGGAACAATTACTTTCAGAACTTTCATTATGATACCTTTATCAGCCAAGATCTCATCTCTGTATAGAAAATAAGGTTGCACTTCTTCAGGTAAACTAGATTGCTTTGATGGCCATCCTTGATTGATAAAGTGGTTGAGCCTTTGTAAAACTGGATCTGTGGCTGTGTGTTTTCTCAGCTTATCAAGAGGTGTGGAAGAAAAATTTCTCACTTCCATGACTTCAGAATCAAGGTTCTCATTCTCATGCTGCTCTGTGGTGTTTCTGGGTGATCTGGATAACGTATCAGCAAGATAAAGAAGTTTGCCTTTCTTATAGACAAGATTGAAATTTTACTTTTGTAACCTCAGCATCATGCATTGCAGTCTGGCTGGAGCTAAATGCATAGGTTTTCAAAAGATAGAGACTAAAGGTTGGTGATCTGTTTCAATCTGGATAAGTTTACCATAAACATAATCATTCAAACATGCAAACACAATTGCCATTCTTGATCTGAACATACTGTATTTCAGTTTGGGTGAGAGTTCCCGATGCATAAGCAACAGGTTGACCTTCTTGTAGAATGCCTGCACCAAGACCAAATTTTGGAGCATCACAGGAAAGTGTAACTGGCTTGTGAACATCATAGTATCTAAGAGTTGGTGGACTAGCAATTCTCTGCTTCAGAACATCAAATGCTCTTTGGTGTTGCTCTAAATAAGAAAAGGATACATCTTTGTGTTAACTCTCTGAGTGGTGCTGAAAGTTGGCCCAAGTCTGCAAAGAACTTGACTAGGTAGTTGACCATGCCAAGAAAATGTTGCAGGGCTTGAACATTGTCTGGAGCTGGCATCTCGAGAATGGCTGTTTGCTTAGAAGGGTTTGGTTGTAGGCCTGAACTGGTTAGTAAATAACCAACACAAGTAACTTCTTGTAGCCCGAATTTGCATTTGTGTGAACTGAGCTTAAGATTCACTTGATGCGCCCTTTCCAGAACTTTTCTGAGGTTTCTGTCATGCTCTGCTTCATTGTGACATCCTACTAATATGTCATCTACTATAATAGCACATGGATACCCAGAAAAAAATTTTCTCCATTGCACGCTGAAAGACTTCACTGGCAGTATTTATCCCAAATGGCATTCTCAGAAATCTGTACCTGCCAAACGGGGTACTGAAAGTAGTGAGCAATGATGATTTCTTGTAAAGCTGAATTTGCCAAAATGAACACTTTGTATCTAAGACAGAAAAAACAGTGGCATTTGGCATCAAAGCTGTGACTTCTTCGACTGTGTGCATTGGGTGATGAGGTCTTTTTAGAACTTTGATCAAATCACATGGATCAATACATATTCTGAAGTCATGTGAGCTTTTCTTATGAGCTATCACCATGGAAGATACCCACTTAGATGGTTCTGCAACAGGACAAATCACATCTTTTTGCACCATTTTATCTAACAGAGCTTTGACTCTGTCCTGCGTGGCTATTGAAACTTTTGAGCTAGCCTGATAACTGGACTGACATCTGGATCTAACTTTATGGAGTACACCTGGAAGTTTCCCTAGTTTGGCTTTGAAAAGATCAGCATATGAAGAAAAAATAAACTGGGTGAAATTAGAGTAGTGGTCTTTCAAGCTGACGATGTATTTCTTATTATATGAAAGCAGTCCCATTTTCAAACTGTCTCTGTGCCCTAATAATGACTGGATGTGCCTCTTGACCACATAAAATAACAAGTTGTAGCATCTCCCAGCAGAGTAACATGAAAGCACTATTGAGCCTTCAGTCTGAATTTCTTTACCATAAGCAACAAGCTTCACACACTTTGCCATATCAAACCTTTCACCATGACACACTCTAGCAGATGTTTCTGCTGATACAACATTGCACTTGGAACCTGTGTCAACTTTGAGCTCTGTGGGCTTGCCCTTTATTCGAATATTACAAATTATACCATGACCCCCCAATAATATTCCAAAACGTGCACTCTGATTGGCCAGCGTGCACGTTGTAAATCGACTTATACTATTGGAAAAAGATTCAGTCGCCCGGACTTTTTCCATTAGTATAAGACTCTTTTAAAACACTGTCTCGCTATGTTAAAAGAGTTTAACATAGCGACACAGGTTTAAAAAAAGCAACGGAAATCTCGCTATGTTAAACCCATTTAACAGAGCGAAACAGTAAAAAGCAACGGAGATCTTGCTTTGTCCGTTGCTTTTTTTTAAACCTGTCTCGCTATGTTAAATGGGTTTAACATAGCGAGACAGCTTTAAAATAATTAACGGAGATCTCCGTTGCTTATTTTAAAGCTGTCTCGCTATGTTAAACCCATTTAACATAGCGAAACAGTAAAAAGCAATGGAGATCTTGCTTTCTCCGTTGCTTTTGGCCACAGCTCTGATGTACTGCGTAGGCATGCACAGTACATCAGAACTGCCGCAGATACCAGACAGCTGCAGAAGGGCAGCAAAGAGGCATTATACAATGCCATTATTTAAGAAAAGTAATTATTTATTTTCTTAAATAATGTCATAGTATAATAGCAATAACCCACTTCTGGGTGTGGGTAATGCGGGATTTACCCACGGTTGTCTTTGTTTGGTCTCGGCCAGCCTGACCAAACCACGCCAACCATGGGTAAATCCCGCATTGCCCACACCCAGGCATGGGTTATTGCTATAATACTTCATTCTTTGCCCTTAAATCTACTGCATTGTCTGTTTCATAAAGCACTGACACACCATCCACATAAAGAGTAGGGTTGCACTTCTCTAATTGATCAACTTGTTTCTTAAAATGTTCCCTTTTAATAAAAGAATGTGTCTCTTGATTTACAAAACCTTTTGAAATTATTCCATTTATTGCACTTGTGGCACTGCTGAGCAAAAGCTAAACATTTTCCCTTTTAGATTCATGATTTCCACCACAGCTGTGACAGTTGCCAATGTAAACAAAGGACATGAGAGAGAGAGAGAATTGTAACCTGGACAGCCTTGGCTTTACCAGCCAATGAGTGAAAATTAGCAACTCTGGGAACAAATTGTTGAATTATTGCTAAAGTTTCAGACAAATTATTTTCTATAGTGTCATGCAAAGCAGGCCTTACTAACAACCCCAGGTATTTGGCTTTAGAGACATAGTTGATTTTTCTGGGCCAACAGAACTTCCACATCAAATAACAACAGTCTTGTGATTACAATGCAACACAGAGGCCTAGCAAAATAGCTGGAAACTATGCAACACAATTATCAAGAACTGCTGGCATTTCTGAACTCAGTTACATGCAGTCATCTGCAAATATCAAAAAGGCATGATTAGAGCCATTGACTGTGGACTTTATCTCCAAATGAGATCCTGTCTGACATGTCAGCTATTCTATAACTAAAAAAAGAAAGGCAAAAGGAAAGGGGGCAACCCTGCCTTGTTCCTGTATCACTTTCCCTTACTTCAGTTAAGCTGTCATTAAAAGCCTGAATTAAGGTATCGGGCATCTAAACTTTAATTTTTTCAGTGTTTGCCCTTACTTTTTACCTTTTAAACTTTTATTTTTCATTTATTAATTTTTTATGTGTTTATTATATATTTTTTATGCAGTTTTAACATTACCAATAGAGTTATGTCTCTTAGAAGTCAGTTCAACATTCAAATAGAGGATAGTGTGTTTTATGTGATTTTCACTTTAAGAGCTTGTTTGTTTTAATTAATGGATTAATTTCAGTATAAAAGGATAGGTGTATTAGGTTTAATTGTTCTGATGAAGTCTTTTGACGAAAGCGCTTGACCTTTTTTGGAGTATAGACCTACTTTTGGAATATATTCACTGTGGCTTTATGTCTTGTGTTTTTGTGCCTTTTATTAAACCCTGTTCTAAAATGAGGTTGTAGGATTATTGGCTACAGAGTGTTTTTTTTGTTTTATTCTATAACAGGAATTCACCACTCCTTTTCCAAAAATATACTGTCTTTGGAGGGGTTACATGGGACAGTGTTAAACATGGAGTTGAATTCAGGGGCAATCCTGGCTATTTGAGAGGTTGGCATGACACATACGCCACAAGGCACAAATGCAACAATCAAACCCATGCCAACAATATTGTCAGTGATCTCTGTATTTACTGGGTGCAACAGAGAAAGACGTATCACATATACATCTTGTATAATACCTTGAAAGGAAATCTGCACTGCCAATTCCTAATAGCTATTGCATACCAAGGAATAGTTCTGTATAGGTCACAAGATGTGTGCAAGCTCACAAAGACAAATGTAATACACTTGACTAAAGCATCCCTGGCTGACATAGGTGTATGCAGTAAGGCTAACAACACTTACAAGCAACACACTAGTATGAGTGGATTTCATACACACAGCTGTGTATTGCAAGCATCTGCCACATTTAATAGCAATGGATAAATTGTCAGAAGCATCTGCAATTGATGTCTGAATTAAGAACTGGTGTATTATAATGAATGGTACAGCAGTATGTGAGACTGATGGCAATGCATCAACTATGCCCATGTGCACAGAAACTACAGCAGTGCAAAGTCTAGCATCAATGAGCAAAGAAGCTGTCAATATGATATTGTTCACATACCAAACAATGCATGGAGCACACTGTGTAAGCACATGTCAAACCTCAAGACGTGTGCCACACGATCACTGTCCCCGTGGCATTGCTAGTGAAAATGATATGCTGGCATGAAATCCTGACATGCATAGATATGTGTTAATTCAAACTATGAAGTGGTAATACTGATGACATATATGTCTATAACACTGTACAGTCACACTATAGCTGTATCTAAGGTACAACTGGAGTTCATAGATTCATAGCAGTATGACATAAAAGCCTAGCCATATTTAACATGAGTTTCACAACTGTAAACATCTATGTGTACAATATTCACACAGTTATGAGCCTATGCAATATTATCTAAGACCAACTGCCACTATCCATGAGGGACATGGGCACAACACCAGGATTACAATTACTATTAACCATCCTTTGATGTAGGTTGCATTTGGATATGGTCAGGAAAAGCCTTTTATTTATGTGAAATGGAAACTTGTTTCAGAGAAGGGGTAGTATGATTTATTATGTCAGAGGCTAGGTTATCATTCTTTGATCAAATGACCTCTGTGCAATTTGCTTTACCAATGTGTGACATTTTTATCAGGGCCAGACACAAGCTAGCCCTTATTAGTCTGTAGGGGACAAAATAGAGTGATGGTGATGTGGGTTTCAATCTTTCCATGTAGGACTTGTCTAGTACACCATGTATTTTCCTTGTGCATAATTTCTGGTGTTGCTCCAGCTGTTGCACATGTGTGGTGAGTTACATACTCATTGCATTGTTCTCAATTATTGTTGTAATGAGGGCCAGGTGCAGTGGAATTATAATGTTACAACTTACAATTACTATCTACCTGATTGCCCAGATAACATGCCACTGGGTGTATTCATTGGGGGTGTCCTGTCTATATTGTAATTATGTTGTGTATCTGGATAACAAGAGAAATGAATTACGCTTTTTTGGACACTTAGAATGTCTGCATGGCTCTGTCCCCATTCATTTGTCTGTGTGTTAATACTTTCTGCAGTTATGTAAATACTGTTACTGGATTCAAGGATTGTCTACAATTTGCAGTACTCCAGAAAGCTGGTTGCACAAAGGCTGTCTAAGTTTGTCTTGACTTCTGTGAATTAAATACCAAATAGGAAAGGGACTAGTACAGAACTCTGTGGTAATGCATTGGTCACTGGCCTCTTGCTAGGGTTGAATTCAAACACTTTGACAGTATGTGTCCTGTTGGTTATACACTGGGTTACCCACTTATGGACATAGTGGTTTATGGCCAGTTGAGACCATTTGTCTGTAATACCTGAGTGTGGAATTGTGTCAAATATTTGGTCAGGTTAAGTTCTGTGGCATGCACATTCTTTCCCTCATCCATGGCCTTGGTGACCTTCTTGAAGAAGTCAACCAGATTTAACAGACATGCTCTAGCCTTAACAAATCAAAAATGGGTTGGTTACACAGTTGGGAGATTACCTATGTTCTTAATGATAAGGTCCATGATGATTCTTTCTTTTGGCTTACAAATAAGAATAGTCAGACGTCTGGGTCTATAACTGCCTATGTCTGGTGATGCCCCCCCCCCCTGTTCAGATAGATGGCTGTTGCTGTCCACCATTCTGCCATAAAATAGCCTGTCTGGAGGCTGTGGTTAAATAGAGATCCAACTATGTCTGCTATAGGTCATGTTTTAATTTATTGATAAAGCAACTTAAGATGTTGTCAGGGCTCATTGATGCCATGTTTTAAGCCTTAGAGAGCACACAAATGAGCTGCTTTCTTGAGAAAATATGCTTATTAATGTTTGCATGTATACTCTTGCTGACAAGCACTGGGGACAGGTGGGTGAAGTTTAGTCCAAATCTGTCAGCTAGCAGGTTGTCTGTTGCCTCCAGCTGAGTATTGGTGGTGCTATCCACAGCTGTCTGTGCTCATTGCTGTGTATTCTGCATAAGATTTTGTGCTCAAAAATGATTTGTGAGAACATCTCCAAATACAACCTTGGGCATGTATCAACTCTACACATATGCCTATATGTTTATCACTGGAAAGGTGTGTGTGAGGGCTCTGATACCATATATGGGCACATTACATATGAGGTGGATATGGTTCATGCAGAACACTTAATGACATAAATGTTGACAGTAACATAATGCTGCTGGGGAACACCTGAATAATCCTTGTGAATAGCAACACCATTGGGCATACAATGAATTCACCACAGTTGCACATGAATCTAAACTGGTTATATGCTTATGTGTATATCAGGATTACCATGTGTGGATGAAACAAGACATATGTGCCTATGTAATTAGTATGATGCAATATTGCTGTATGTCACATAGCATTTCATAATGTTAGGTATGCACATGCGCACATGTGCCATACTGCAAGTGTCACTGTGATGGTTGAATGAGAAATGTGCAGAATGGTAATATACTACACCACAAGAACACATGCTTTACTTTGGCTGATTTCACAAATGAATGTGACAACATTCAAGCCATGTTTTTGGCGCGTGGGTATCCTTCTAATTTTGTGGAAGATCTAAAACATGAGGTGGCCATAAAAAGAGAATCTGGACATTTCAAACCACTTCTTGGGGGAGGAAATATGACTACTAAAATAGCAATAGATAGTAATTTTTTCAAAACTTCATTTCTGTTCACTTTCTGCACTGATGCTTATGCAATTTTTAACATAGTGCGGAAAAACTGGAAAATAATTTTGGATGATCAACATCTAGTTAGTCGGGTGGGTGAAAAGCCCACTGTTACTTATAGAAGAGGGCAAAATCTGAAGCAATTGCTGGAATTAAGAAGACCAATGCTTAATCATAAGAATGTTGGTATGAGAAAGTGTGGTTTTTGCCATTTTTGTAAATATGTTCATGTTGGGAACAACATTGTGTTAGCTGGGAAGAAATATCACATTAACGGCATGTTTAATTGTTGTTCCGATCGAGTGGTCTATGTAGCAGCATGTAAAAAATGTTCAGCTTTTTATATAGGAAAAACTGATAGACCACTCAAAAAAAGATTATATGAACACTTGTATGCTATAGCAAAAAGTGATTCAAATAATGCATTGGCAAAACACATTTCTCTTAATGAAGATCATACTTTTTGTTTTTCAGTGTTACAACAAATTAAACCTGATGTGAGGGGGGGTCCCTGGCAAATTGTTTTAGAACAACAGGAAGCATTCTGGCAGATTCGTACTGCCTCATATATGGTGCCAGGTTTGAACGAAATATTGTCCATAAAATGTTTTCTTAGACTATTGGCTTTAGGTAGATGATTATGACATTTTTATAGATATATGACAAAATTTTATATATATAAAAATTTATATAATTATTTATCTATTTGGATTCATTTGAACATATTTAACTGTGTTGAATCACATTAACATCATATTTATATATAGTCTCTATATATTACATTAGGTAAAAATATAGTAGTGATGATAGGTGAGGTGCTGTCTGTAGAGTATCTGTTGCTCTTGTTAATTATTAATTGTTAATTTTTCATACACCTTAATTTTTCATACACCTTATATGGTTATATTCCATTTACATATATAGATTGTGTGTTAGTGAGACGTTGTCAGATTTCTTTGTGTTATGCTTTTGACAGGTCACACTTTAATATGTTATATAGAAGTGTTCCTTTTCAAGTTAGACTGCTAGCTGCTGATACAAATGTGCATTACATTAAGAACATCATATATTTTTGTAATGTGCACATACATTCTGTATGCTTTTTATGTTTGTGATTGATATTTAAAGTCTTTATATGCTAAGTCAATCGTTTAATTGGGAGTAACCTAATTATGATATCATTCATTGTATATTATTTAATGCTATTGGATTTTATCAGACTTGTATAACAGTTGTCTGAAGAAGGTGGGGAAGGTTTCCCTACCGAAAGCGCTCACTTCGTTTTTAATAAACGGATATCTGTTCTATTTTTTATTACCGTTGGCTACCTGGTTTACATTTGTTCAGCCTCAAGCCTGCCTTTCTTCGTTTGGTCTTATTATGGAAGAAACATGTAATCAAATAACACATTGGCCATCAATACATTACATCAAATCACAGATTGAAATACACTGTTGTAGGGCTACCATACATCTACACCTCAACACAGAACATGTGGATGACAGCAACAATGGCATGTGCAATCTTCATAGGGTCATAGGACATTACTAGGCTAATAGCCAACAGCACATAAAATCATAGCCATTATTATAGTCTTTAAACCAAAATCACTATATCTATATGATGCAAGACAGTAGGGGTGTGTGCATAAGTGTGTTATATGTTTTGTTGTATTACATACTACCTCTGTGCATATGCGATACATGTACCACACCATGATAGAATTAGAAATCACACATGCAGTGGTCTGATGATGGCTTGCAGAGGGTGATGGAATGGCTGTGCTTCACAACATGTGTACACATCTTTGAGATGATGACATCCTCCAGTGTTCTGCAGAAAGTATATTATGTTGGCAGAGGGAAAAGGGGATGTTAGATTCATGGGATTGTGTTAATGGTCCTCCTGAATGGCAGTCAAATGAAAAGAGATTCAAAAGAATGTATACTGACCATCATATACCACAAGCAACACATCCAGCAATTGATCAAGGTCAGATTTGAACATTAGGCCTGTGTAGGTAAACAAAGTGGATTCCATACAAAGCAACAGTAGCACCATCACAGATGTCTGACTTTACATTGTCACAGTGGACTTTATTGAGGATGACAGCACCACTGTATGCTGATATGAGGATGTTAGGAGGTGTGTGTGACATAGATGTATAGTCACATCTTAGTGTAAGATTGCCTCCACCCTCATATTTGAATGATCACACACACAAGTTGACTGCTGTGAGATTAAAAGCACAAACTATCTAGCTACACAAGCTAAAGAACACAGTAGTTAATACTTGTGCCAGGACAGACATCTGAGTGTAATACTGTTGGAGTGCACTTTATAGGGAATCACATCATCATTATATATTGAGAAGACGTGACAGGAGTGACTGACATAGCTGTGGTCTCAAAGGGCATTTTAAAATTGTCTCCAAATGATGGTTGAATGAACATACACATACTCTCAAGTTGTTTGCATGGAGATTAGAACCCCTACCTATCTAAATTAGCTAAAGAGCACAGTACTTAACACTAACACCACAGCACAAGTCTGGCATTTGTATTGTCAGTAAACACTTTATAGCAGATGATATTGTCAGAGTCAGGTCTATATTAGAACATTGATGTTTCAAAACTTCGAATGTTCTAATATTGAACCCTATTCAGCGAAAGCTAAAAACATCAAACATACAGAACAGCAAATTCTTTCCTAGTGTAAAAATATGCTGTTCCAAAACACATACACACACCAAACAAACAGCAATCCACACACAAACACCTAAAATCTTACACCTAACCCTACACTAAACTATACACACACCACTAACTATCCACTTAACCCAAACCCTAACCCTAAGGTCTGTCACTATCACACACTCACCTCACCAGCGCCATAACCCTAACTCACCTACCCCACCCTAACCCTCACATCCACACAATCGCACACTTACCAGACCCGAGCCCTAACCTAACTCACCTAACCCGCCCTAACCCTCATGTCCACACAATCACCAACATACCTAACCCTAACTCACCTAACCCGTCCTAACCCTCACGTCCACATAATTGCACACATACCTAACCTGCACCCTAACCCTAACTACCCTAACCCACACGCAATCGCACACTTACCTGAACCCGACCCATAACTTTCCACCACAGCACTGAAAATACTGAAGCAACCGAAACAGACAACCAAATTATTTTCCTACGGTTTTCTGTTGCTTCGATATTTTCAACTTTCGCTGAATAGGGTTCGATATTAGAACATTCGAAGTTGTGAAACTTCGATGTTCTAATATAGACCCTCAGAGTCTGGTGTGAAAAAGATGTTAATAGACTTGTTTCACATGCTGCTTTAAAATGGTCTCCAGGACAGGAACTATGTAAACACGCACTGACTCCAGTGAGATTAGAACCCCCACTTACCTATGTTACACAAGCTAAATAACACAGTACTTAATGCTACCATCACAACACAAGTCTGACTTTTATATTGTCACAGAAGAGTTTATAGAGATGACAATATCAGTGTCTGGTGAGAAGAAGCTGTTGGTAGGAATGTCTCACATACTGCTCTAAAATGGTCTTCAGAATGAGAGCTAACTGAACACAAGTTGAGTGGAGTGAGATTAGAACCTCTACCTACTTAATTATAGGTGGCAGAGAACAAAGTATTTAATTCTAGCTCCACAGTCTGACTTTCATATTATCAGAGAACACTTTGTAGCACATGATTTCATCAGTGTCTGGTGATAAAAAGATGTTGATAGGAGTGTCTCACATGCTTCTCTAAAATGGTCTCTAAAATGAGAGCTAAATGGTCTCTAAAATGAGAGCTAACTGAACACCCACACACATTGATTGCAGTGAGATTAGAACACCTACCTAATTACACAAGCTAACGAACACAGAAATTAACAATAGCACTACAGCATAAGTCTGACTTTTATATTGTCAGAAAACACTTTATAGCAGATGACATCATCAATGAATGTTGATAAGAAGATGAGAGGGTGGTATGATATTGCTGTGTAGTCATGTAATACTGTAAAACTTTGTTCTCAATGAGACTTGAGTGAGGACATTGACTCATACTCTTCTGACTCCACACTCACACAGTTCAACATACAGGCACACACAAGTTGACTGTTGTGCACTTTGAACCCCTACCTAACTAGTTAGTCCAGCTGCAGAACACAGTACTTAACATTCACGCCATCACAGAAATTTTATATTTTCATTGTCATAGTGTTTTTTATAGAGGATGACATCATCATAATGTTGCAGATAAAATATACTGGTATGAGACTTGCATGCAAGACTGGACTTCAGATTTGCTTTTGTGATTGCAGTGTGAAAAACTACTTTAAAAGTTATTTTGTTAAGCTAGGTGAAATAGACTGTCATGACATGCACTCAAAACTCTCCTTAGCATGGAGAACATCGATATCTGTGCAGTAACAGAAACCTGGTTTAAGGCTCCCGAGAGTACCCCAGCACTACCAGGTTATACCTCATACCATGCTTTTCGGCCGCAAAACTTGGACTGAACCACAAAAGGAGGGGGAGTATCAATATTCGTCAAAGATACCCACACCTCCAGGTTGGTGGCACAGCACGAAGCATCAGAGACTATCCATGTGCAACTAACAGTGGGTAAAACTGCCTTCCAGTTTATAGCCTGCTACAGGCCACCCTCCCAAACCCAGGAACCCCACTCGGCCTTCCTGAGAACACTGGAAAATATGAAGGTCTCTCCAAACACCATTATATTGGGCAACTTCAACTACCCAAACATAGACTGGGAGCATTACTCTAGCTCCAACACCCTAGCCCAAAGGTTCCTAGAATTTATAAACTCAAATGCTATGGAACAGCTTGTTACCACTCCCACAAGAGGGGAAAACATACTGGACCTGATCATCACCAACATGGGGACTCTATGCTCCAGAACAGAAGTGTATCCCTCACTGGTAAGATCAGACCATAAACTAATATAACTGAATATTCACATCCCGACCCCACCCCCTGCCCAGAAAACCACAGTGAAAAACTTCTCTAAAGCAAATTTCACACTCCTCAAAACTGAGGTGGAATGCTTCAAAGCCCCCGGGCCTGTGGAAAATATGGCCCGGATCGCAGAATCCTTTATAAATGCATTCTATGAACATCTTCAGGAATGCATGGATCATGCAATCCCAAATAAAACCAAGACCCAATCCTCCAAAGGCAGACGTCCTGTCTGGTGGACCTCAGCCATAAACAAACTATACAATAGAAGGAGGAAGCTACTACATGATAGAGCAAAATCCCAAAAAGGGAAGGCATCTCTGATCAGTATTAGCAAAAAAACTATGGGCACTCATAAAATCGTCTAAGGCCAGCTTCGAGAGAAAAATTGCACAGGACACTAAGGATAATCACAAGGCTTTCTTTAGTTATGTTAGGAACCTGGGTGGGAATTCCCAGATATGCTCAGAATTACTCCAAAATGACAAAAAATACACCGAACCCACAGACAACATCCTAGCTGATAGGTTCAGTGCAAACTCCCCCCCTCCCCACCAAAAGGGCAAATATCTATCCCAGCAGAGTGCTGCCCCCCTGACATCTCAGATGCTCAGGTAAGAGCCGCCCTCTCCAAAGCAAAAAACACAGCATCAATGGGACCAGACGGTGTTCCGGGCTGCATCCTACATGAACTCCAAGAAGAGCTAAACCCAAACATAAAACTACTGTTCAATCTCAGCCTTACTACAGGATATGTACCCAAAGAGTGGCGTACAGCAACAGTGGTCCCTCTCCACAAAGGTGGTGCCTCAACAGATCCTGGAAACTATTGCCCCATAAGCCTGACTAGCTTGGTCTGCAAAGCTATGGAAAGGATCATCATGGACCTCATAAATAAAGATATTGGGGACCTACAGACACTGGATACTACCCAGTTCGGCTTTGTTAAGGGCAGATCCTGCCTCTTAAACCTGGTCAATTTCTTTGAAACAGTCACCAAGGCCATTGACGAGGGGAAGGTGGTCCACACAGCCTACCTGGACCTCGCAAAAGCTTTCGATACAATACCCCACTTGGGCATTATAGATAAGCTCACCAGCTTAAATATAAACCCCTATGTCACTAGATGGGTTGCAAACTGGCTCAAGGACAGAACCCACATGGTTAGAATTGCTGGAACCATGTCAGACTCCAAACCAGTTACAAATGGTGTCCCACAAGGCTCAGTCCTGGGACCTCTCTTGTTCTGTATATATTTCTCGAAGGTACAGTCCAACATGGAAGGACTGTGGCTGACCAAGTTCGCAGATGACTGCAAACTGGGTGCCATAATCGACTCTCCAGCTGACACAAGCCTCCTCCAAAAGGGCCTCATAGAAACAGACAACTGGTGCCAGAGCCATGGCCTCAAGCTAAACGCCAAAAAGTGTATAGTCATCCCCTTTGGCAAAAACAAAGTGCCCACAAATTAAGACATAGGTGGTAATCCATTAAGTACAGAAGAAGTAATTAGGGACCTGGGGACCCAAGTTAATAGCAATCTCTCATTTGACAACCACGTGGCCAAAGTGGTTAGAAAAACATTTTATATAGCCCACCTAATCATGAAGGGATTCACATCTAGATCAGGGGAGGTCATCGTGCCTCTTTACTCATCCCTCATCAGGCTCATAATTGAGTACAATGCCCCTTTTGGGATGTACCTTACCAGACACCTGCAGCAACTGGAAAGACCACAAAAGTACCTCACCAAGAGGATCAAAGGGCTCAAACAGATGCCATATGCTGCCCAGTTAAAGAAACTCCAGCTCCACTCAGTGGCATACCGCCTGCTCAGAGGTGATCTGTGCCTGACGTATAAAGCCATGTCCAACCCAGAATTAATGGACATGCTGCACCTCAGAAAATCCAAATCCCATCGAGCCACGCCGAGAGATTTGAACCTCAGCACTGAAATAAATAGGACATGCTGGAGGGACAGATTCATAACCCAGAGGCTCCCTTTACTCTGGAATAAAATCCCAGTCCAGGTTAGGCAGAGTCCCTCATTGACTCTCTTCAAGAAGAATCTTGATGAGTGGATGGGAGATCGTAGGTTTACCCTGGGTATCACTTCTGTGTCACTGTTAGACAGAGGCACAGTATACTAACCTCGAAAAAGGGCATAGCAAAATTAATTTAAAATGGGTGGCGAAAGCCAAACATACTCTGGCTAGGCTTATAAATGCACTAGGGCAGATAGCCTAGTATGAACCTATGAACCTATGAACCTATGAATGCATGTTGCAGAAATGAGACATACATCTACCTGCTTCTCAATAAGTTGTTTACATAGCACACTTATGCAGGCGCACACACACACACACACACACACACACACACACACACACACACACACACACACACACACACACATGGGCATACCTTGGAAACAGCAGGAATGCAAGTGCTGTTGTATGTGTGTTCATATTCTGATGAACCGATGTCCACAGTACTAGAATTTTCTGACTTTATCAATGTGTTTTTATCAGTGATGACCAATATTCAGCCAATAGGCTAGTGTCAGTATAAACCCATAACAAATGTAACAATGTGGTTGTACTCTTTATTTCTGCAGTGTAGTTGACATTGGACCTATTACTGAGATATCAGTTGTGAGTGCATTGTTGTAGGGCACACATGAATCTGATTAAGTATGTGTTCAGTGAATAACAAGTCCCTTCCCTTCTGTTATGTTTATGAATGCCTTTTGATGAGACAGAGGATAACTGGGCAATAACCATAGTAATACATGCTAAACACTTGTTTATATAGCGCATTTCCAAAAAAACTCATTTATGTGAAAGATGGCAAAGTGTTATCTGCATGCGAGGATTCCATTTCATGAATATAACTTGAACGTAAGAATTAGTGAGGAGTATATATTATGTGAGAAATGGCTAGCAGATAATATGCTGCTCATACTGTAGTTTATATTGGAGATGTTTTGTTATACGTTTTATGACATGAAGAACTGCTGCTATTGCCTTTCCTGTTTGTGTGGGGTTAAGCAATGAGCAAACATGGCTCTTTGCTTAAATGGAAAAAATAGTATGATTTTTCTATTGCTTTGCCTTCCTTCACGCAAACAGGGTAATCGGTGATGTGCATCAGTTATCACTCTGGACAGTACTGAGTGTAAAAAATATACTTGCTGTTTAGCTTTCTCCGTGGCACCAGGTGTAAGAGCAGTACGGTCCTGGTTAGAGCCATAGCTGGCCTTAGGCATAGGCCAACAAAGCAGCTGCCTAGGGTGCCGCTCTAGCAGGGGTGCTTTTCCAATATTTATTTGTTTATTTTTTGTAGTAAAGAAATGTTTTCCTTAAACTGTGTTGAATGAATACAGGAGAAACTAAAGAATAAGACAAACCGTGAGAAAAATGAAGAAAAAATAATCTAGACGGTGCAGGTAGACCAGGATGGGGATACTGGGTGGTGTGGGGGGCACTGTGGAGCCCTTTTGCCTAGGGCACCAGGTGACCAATGGCAGGCCCTGGTTAGAACACAGAAAACACAGGGTTTAAATTCAAATCATTCTGTTTTTTTCTCAGGGTGGCATTACCTAAGCAAATGTGATTATTACTGCAGATGTGACAAACAATGACTACAGTAAACTATGTGTCTTACACAATTTTTATCATTAATGCCTATCTCTACACAGTGGTACAACTATTAGCTGCTTTGTAGGCCTCATTACAAATCACAATTTAATTGTGTATACAGCTTTCTAGAAATGACAAGGGGTGGTGCATATTTTGAAATGATTATTTTTGACTCAGCAGATATGATAATTATTTGTGTATGGTCAGATATCCATAAAAGCGTGTGTTGTATGCTTTGTTACAGTAAGGACAGTTTGCACAGCACATTAGATGAAGATTTCATCCATCATTACCTGAGCATATCAAAAACAGAATCCTACTGATGATTTTAAAGTATTCCACAGTATACGAGCAATGATAAACTACTGAATTTAGGTAACATGCTAGAATTAACCATCAGCACAGTCAAGTGAGTCTGCAGATGCCATTCATCAGCCTAATAGATACACACACATACAGAGGAGTTGGAGTGATGGGCTGAATACAAGGAGAGATGAACATAAAGTAGCAGTGATTTTTAATGGCACATTAATGATTATTTTTGGTCTGCTAGCACTGTTAATATTACATGCTGTGTGACATGTAAGGAGTGTCATAAAGGAACAGAAGGCTCAGGAGAGGGACAACAGGCTTATGACAAGCAGACTAATGTTACTTAAATATGTGATAGTGGGTATGGATGTCACTTCAGATACTCAGTTTTGGACAGTAATCAATATAGCTCCACGAAAAATCATAACTTTTGCATATTTTACTATGCAGGTGATTTATCATACACATCATCACACTAAAAATGATGAAAAATGCATCTGGAATTGAACCCTTGAAGATATTATCAAAAAAAATCTTCAGACCAATGATTTTTATTAACAGTCCACTGATTGATTTGCATTTTGTTACATTCAACAGTCTAAATAACTGTTAGAATAAATGTTTTGAAAGTACTGCCTTCACTCTGCTTTAACTCTGTGTTCCTTTAGTGCAGTGAGTTTAAGCAATATTGTGTACCGATAACAGGACTAGTGCAACCAATAGCAAAAACTCACCAGGTTTGTCATAGGGCATGAAGAGCCATTGAATGCCATTTGGCATTGGTGCATGATGCCAAACTCCCTGCATATGCAGAGGACATTAAGTGAAGGCTTTATTACGGACAACTCCTGGCCATGTGTGTGTTGAGTGTGAGTCTATTTTTTTGACCAGATTAAATGTGTGAGAATGGGTTTGATTGGAAAGTGGTGAAATGAGGGGCAAGTAGGAGGAAGAAAAAAGGGGGAAGAAATAAAGGAATTTGCAGGAAGAAATTAGGAAAGAACCATAGCTATCCACTTCTTTAGCATTGTAGTATGGACATGGAGAGAAAATTGGATGAATGTGTCCAGTCACCACAACACAGATGGTTGACAACAACACAATCATGTTGTATAGCCAACTGGGCCAAATCAAGTGTGTCAAGAAGACACATATGTGAAGTGGAGAGCTATGAATGAGACAATTTTATTTTTTGTGGGACAGACGCTTTTTTTTTTTGGATTTCAAAAAAGAGACGAATATTGGGGAGGGGACATAGGAATGTCAGGATCAGGTAGGTAGGGTAGGTGTGGAATCAAGTGCAGGGAAACAGAATAAACAAGACAGATACAGGCATGGTGCTGGACACAAAAGGTTGGGAGACACTATGATTAGGGATAGGTAAGGAACATCAGAGGTGCATGCCTGTTAAGCATGGAACAGTGAGAATCCAGCCCTTACCTTTAGAACTGTCATCACTGTCCCTACCTCAGCTCCCTGTGGGATTGCTTGACATGGTGGTCTTTTTTGCATTCTAAGGAGCAACTTTTCTGGATGGTTGAGGTGAGCACCAGTGATAGTTACTAATACCTCATGCACCATCCCTGGCAGCTCCTGGTAGGTGATGTAATCTCCACTTCCACCAATACTCCTAGAGGGTACCAATACACCAATAACTGGGGCAATGCTACCTGATGTGGATGGGCCAGGTAGTGCAGGGTCTGCAGATGCAGTACTGCCAGGTTGCGTCCCTGATGTGCTAGGTGTTGATGCAGGAGATGCTGGAGGGTTGGCCGGCTAAACTGCAGCTGTTGGCCTACCTCCCTGGCTGAAAAGCGTTTGGTTTGTTGGAAGAAAAGTATGACATCAGAATGGTGTGCTCACGTATATAAAATAAAAACGAGAGATAAGGGGTAGGGTGAGATAAAAAAAGAAAACAGATGATTAGAACCATCATATGTTACATTAATTCTTTATTACAATAAACATACTTTTATTATTATATTATCTACACAGCATTCAAATGCAAAATAGGATTGTGAATTGCAGAATGTAATCCTTGCAATATGCATATATTGCATATATGCTTTTTAAGATAATACAGATTAAGGTAACAACATGGCATTAAAGCCAATTTTGCTGGAATTAAAATAAAAAAAATGATATTTTTGTAATCTGAATGTATTTGTTACTTATGAGCATTGAACCTACCACATCTCAGTATGCTATTACACTTGCCTAATACAATTACCAATAGCTACAGAAAAAAAGCATGTATTCTTGCTTTTACAGTTAAGATCTGCATTCTTAAGTTGTTAGTAATGTATGGAAGAGCAATAATTTTAATGCAATTATGTTAATTTGTGATGCATACATACTACTTTCCCCTCTGAGTCTTTCTAATCTTTTAGCACGTACCTCCCTGTTTGCTGAAATTTCCTGAGCAGTTGAAAAATAAAGAAAGAGAGAAAAAGAGACATGAAAGCATTATGCATATCAGTCTTGGCTATCTACAGCTTTCCATATCATTTAAACATTGCTTTATCTGTATACTTACACAACTGTGGTATGCCAGCAGTCCTAAACTCATCCAGCCACTGGTTGAGTTGTGCCTGCTTGCGCTGTTTCAGGTCATTATAATGGTGCCTGCATTGCTTCTCCATGTGTGGCATGCCAGTCGCAGTGGAGACCACATTGGCTAGACTGTTCCAAGCCTCAGTCTTATACTGAGACCCGGTATAGTTATTATCCTGTACAGATTATACCCGGTACATTACTGGGTACCAGAGACCTGGTATTTGGATGGCGCAGTGGCGCAGCGGTAGTTTGTCGCCTCACAGCAAGAGGTTCTCTGGTTCAAATCTCAGCTGGGGTGCCTTCTGTGTGGAGTCTGCATATCCTCCCTGCATTCATCTGGGTTTGCTCCAGTTTCCTCCCATGTTACAAAGACATGTGTTTGGAGCATTTCTCCCCAGACCTCTGCTGAAAATTGGTTTTGTTTCAAGTTGGACTTTCCTGGTCAACAAATGTTAAATAAAAATGAATAGTTCCCCTGCCACAGCCTATGGCTGTAGTGCTTTACAAGGACAGCAATACATATTTTGATTCCTCCACACTCCACCTTTGAGCACTGAATTGGGCAACATCCTTCCCAGCTTTTGCCATGTCTGCACAGGTACTCATGCAACAGTTAAAGTGTTTTCCTGTCAATTTGTGATATCAGGTTTTACTGCTCGTGTGCAAACCTGCACAACCATGTCAACTGCATTTGCACAATGTTAAGCAGACAGCAACATTGCCAAATAGAGAGAATGTCAGTTTATGAAATTGGAAGGATAATGTGACAGGTGACATTAATTTATGGCATGCGTGCTGCTATACCTGACAATAGTTTGTCCAATGATCAGCACTGACATGTTAAATAACTTGGCTTTTAAGACCTGAATTTGAGGGGGAAGGGTCGATTATATGACTTGACACATATTTTGTGATGCCCTACACACTGAAAAACATAATCAGTACAATGTGGGATTCAAACCTATGTAAAAAGGAGAATACATATATTTCTACATATGGATTTTTTCCTCATTACCACAGAAGACGTGCTTGCCAAACATGGCCATTACTAATATGCACCTTAAAGAGTGAGTGCTGTGATACTTCATTTAACCATGTATGTGTGTGACATGTCAAGGTCCTGGTTTATGCATTCTCAGGTTAATGTGAGACAATTTACTGGAAATATATATACTAGTATTGCCTTCAGAGTAGATCTTTGAGTTCTGGTTCAGAACACACAATACATTCTGTTTTACAGCAGTTATGTGAGGTGTGTAGATGACTGTCAGGAAACTATGAAGTCTCTTCCATGTCTGAAAATACATTTATTATTACAGAATCATAATTGTCATGCTACACCAGTTACACATACTGTACAGATGATACCATGTGTATGCTGAATCAACCTGCTATACATAGTTATTGTTATATATAATTATCTTTATATTATTATTTTTGTAAAACATTACAGTAGGACACCATTAATAAAATGTGAAGTGTGCTGAAATAGAACCCTGGCTCATGTGGGTTTTGGTCATGAATTTACACCTGGTGCCACATGGAAAGATATCCAGCAGGTGTAATTTTTACACTAAGTAATATCCGGAGTACTGATGATCACACATTGCTGCTTACCCTGTTTACACGAAGGAAGGCAAAGCAAGTAACATTGTTTCATTTTTTCCTTCTGCAATGAACCCTGCTTGCTCACAGGTGATCAACATGCAAATGACACAGGCAAAAGCAAATAGAGATTATTTCTGTCAATGTTCATTATGATCATTCCTCAATAAAAAAAGAAATACTGTGGAACTTTGAACCACAGTTTACCTATCTGATCTGTTGTGTACCTCACTGTCTTTACACCTTGTGTTACACGCACATTTGGGTGACGTGTAATTTCTGCCATCATTATCATTCAAAGTGGTGACTGCCACACAATACCGCTAATCGTGATTGTGCTTCCTAAGGCAGCTGATATTAATTTTTAAATTATTATACATTTGACCGTACAGTGCAAATGTTAGAGAGAAAAAAAAAATTATAGTTAAACATGTTAATCAATTGCACAGCTCTGGATCTGAACTATCAGAGTAATGAAATTACAAAAGACAGTTGGAGTGTGTTATCTCTTGTTGGGGTGTGCTATCTCTCTTTGACACAGACACAGCTTTGCAAGAGCAGTCAAATCATGTGCATACCAGCAATTCATATTTCCTGTACAATATTAACAGGACATACATGTGTACATTCTCAGCTGGTTGTACATGTGTGGTTAATATATTTAGTGCAATGAGTGATCACACAACCATTTATGAATATGTTTGCACAAATGTAGCTCTGTCTTCTCTTTGCATTGTGTTCATTCTTCCCTTATCTCTGCTGTAATCTCAGACATGCAGTCTATAGTGCATGCCGTATCATTTTCCTTTAAATGTGTGATTAAAATACATGATGGTGAAAAACTGTTTTCAGCAAAGGCAGGAGAGTTTTGCTATTACTGATCGACAATGATAAATGTGTGGTGTTTTGTTTCATTGAAAAGCTCACAGAAGTTAGTTCCACACTTTGTAAGTATATCCTCACTGACACACCCATTGCAGTGAAGGTTGCCTGAACTGCTGTTGTGTTTTCTTTCTCTCTCACACTAATCATTCCCAGTTGCAAGCCATTAGCAACTAACAATGGTGTAGAGCCTACACTATGTTAACATCTGACACACAAAGTCAAAAGTTTGGTATTCAGCAATTCTATCAAAATCATACCTCGTTTACATCCTCAATGTGCTCAGAGAGCTGAATCTACACTATAAAGAGGTAACCGTGTAGCTAAGGAACTTGAAGGTGCAGAAACTTGTGTATTTGGACAAACAGAAGATTGGTATTCCTTTGAAGGTGATTTATTTGAGGCTGATAATTTTGCTAAGGTATGCTTGTATTATTCAAGTACATTCTATATTTTGTGAAGTGTTGCAAATATATATATATATATATATATATATATATATATATATATATATATATATATATATATATATATATCCAAGGGAAAATTAAACTTTTATCTGTATGCACTTCTTATATTTCACTGTTAGCATAGGCATTTTTGACATGCATTTACATTTCTGAGATAGGTTACACTTTCAGCACAACTATTATTTTTAAAATTTAATTTTACAATATTCTAGGTTATTGGAAAGAAATGTAATGTATGTGCCACCAACACTGGTGTTACTCTTCTGAGATGGTCCAGGGTAACCTCCACAGGAGTGTTGGGCACAGTGAGAAGTGACTGGCTTTCATAAACTGTCTTTTCTGTTATAAATGTGTACACATCCTGATAATTCTGTGGAAAGCATATATACATTACTTCTGTGGTATTCCTTGGTTTGTACAAATCTTCATTTGCTTGCTGTTTGGGGGATGGGGAAACCACCTGCCATTCTGTGGTCCAAGAAGAAAAGTGTGTTTTAAGTTCTTTTCTGTTGAAAATGTGTATGCTCCCTGTTATGTCTGTGAGAAACATATATATATATTACTTATGTGGTATTCCTTGTTGTGTACAATCCTTTGTGTGTGTAAGGTGGAGGTTGGACAACAAACTAATCTTCAGTTGTACTAAAGGAAAAGTGTGTTTCAAGTGGTTAAGGTTGACAAAAGGCTACACAGACTAATCATTTTTTGAAAATAATACATCAGTTATGTGATATTTATCTGTTTTATCCTTGTCTGTTGTAAATCACATAGGACTATGACACTCAAGCCTACAGGTCCACGAAAAACCTCTTTCAGTGACATGGAAATGAAGTAATAATACAGGCTGTGAGACACCATGGAGCCTTTCTGCTTGAGAGAGAACAAGGGGATATGGTTGCCAGAAAGGAGATTTAAAACTACGACGGAAGCTGAAAAGTTCTAAGCCCAACCAAAAAGGGAATAACGTGGAGCCATGAAACTTATAAGTTATTCAATGTATTCTCCCTGAAGTTCAACACATGGCACATCATGTCTGAATCTTCTGTAACCCCGCCAAAAAAAGTCTGAAGTTTGGTCACTGAAATCCTGCTCCACTGCTGCAGTCACCTCCAAATCACTCAAAAATTGCTGCCCTTTCAAACTCTTTTTAAGGTTTGGAAACAGGAAGTAGTCAGATGGAGCAATATCTGGTGAGTAAGATGGATGGTCTATACCTTCAGTTTTGACAAAACATCCATCATTTTGCCAGCCTTCTGAACAGATGCATTGTCTTGCAAAAAGAGAACTCCTTTCTGCAGCTTCCCTTTCCTTTTTTCTTTCAATGCCTCCTTTAATCGGCACAGCAAGTTACAGTAGTATTCTGCATTAACTGTTTGGCCCCTTGGAAGATAGTCAGCAATTACAACACCTTCCTGATCCCAAAACACTGTGGCCATGACCTTTCCTGCTGACTTTTGGGTCTTGAACTTCTTTGGCCTTGGTGCACCTGAGTGCCACAATTGTATGGACTATTGTTTTGTCTCAGGATCATAGTGGTGTAACCTTGTTTCATAAACAGTAACTAGTCATTCCAAAAAGTTGACACCAGCTCAATGAAAATGCCACAAAATCAACTTGGAAGTGTCCACTCAATGTCTTTTCTCATTGGAATTCAAATATTTGGGCACCCACTTGGCTGACAGCTTCTGCATAGCCAGCTGCTCAAAAATGATAAACCCAGTATGTTCCCTGGATATCTGTAGTGTCTCAGAAATTGTTTTAGCTGATATTGGCTGATCTGCCAAAATCAGGTCATAGACATGGCCAACAATTTCAGGAACTGGCACCGCTTGGGGCCTCCCAGACTTTGCTGCATCTTCGGACTCAAAATCTCCATGCTGAAGATTTGCACACCATTTCTTCACAACTGATTAAAAAAGGCACTATTCACTCAATGTTTGCTTCATACATTCATGGATTTCCTTTGAGGTTTTCTTCTACAAGAATGGGAAATTTATGATGGCTCGGAATTCCACACTTGAAAATTTCACACTTTGCATTGACACGGTTGAATCAATGTCAAACATAGCAGTATGATTCTGCAGATTGGCACTTTACAATTTGAAATAATCTTCTTTTCAGCAAAAGAGGCAAAATAATGTTCAGAATTTAGAAAGTTGGTCAGGCTAACAACATTTCGGCACCCCCACATAGTTAGTCAATGATGCCATGCAGTTGGAGGTCACAGCAGAAATTATGATCAGGTGTGGCATTGGGCTACTAATTTTATCAGCAAGGAGGAGGGCAACTGCAGTTGTCAAGAACAGCTGGCTAAGGGGGTGGTCTTACTACCAAGCCACTGCTGACACCAAATGAGGAGTTCCTGTCCACTGTCAGACATCCAGACAGCTCAGTGGAGACTGCACACTGTGGGCTTGATGTTGGTGCATATGTGGCTGGAAGGACAAGTGTGTTACCGGAACAGCTTCCAATTAAGCTTATATTTGGCAACTTTTATATTTGCTTGTAGAATAAAATATAATATTTGACCACTATTTCCTGTGAATTTTTTTTGTATCTGTACCTATTGATATGTAATGGAGTTATACAAGAAAGTTGTTCAGAACACATGGATGTGGATGGACATCTTATCCAAGTTTTAGTTTCATCTGTTTCTTACATGACATATAGGTGATTGTATATCCATTGTTTCATCTGTTTCTTACATGACATATAGGTGATTGTGTATTCACTGTTTCATCTGTTTCTTACATGACATATAGGTGATTGTGTATTCACTGTTTCATCTGTTTCTTACATGACATATAGGTGATTGTGTATTCACTGTTTCATCTGATTCTTACATGACATATAGGTGATTGTGTATTCACTGTTTCATCTGTTTCTTACAGGACATATAGGTGATTGTGTATTCACTGTTTCATCTGTTTCTTACATGACATATAGGTGATTGTGTATTCACTGTCCCCCTGTGTTATTCCCATTGTAATGCTTAATTGCCATCCTTTGCTTGCTTCATTTCTTCCAGGACCATCCTCTGTGGAAAGTGTGGACACATCTACAGATGTTAAGCAAATGTTTATTTGCTTATTACCAAGCATTATTTAGATATATAATTATCTGTATATGTGAGGAGGGTGTAATGAGTGCCTGTATTGCTGTACCATCTGTGACTGTGTGACCAGTGTTACTTTTTTATCATCTATATTGGTTTAATATTTAGTGGAGTATTAATTTTATTCCTGTGTTTGTTGCATATTATAACAGGTGATCCTGACAGTGGAAGTGCAGGACTCCTACCACCTGATATCAGAGTTTGGTAGGCTCTATGATGATGGCGACCAAATGGAAGCACAGTTGGGGGGTGCAGTGGTTGAATCTGGCAATGAGGTTGTAACTTACCCATCCGCTGTATTCTCATCATACACAGTCAGTATGCCTATATTCCACTGAACTCTCAGGTAGTGGACAGGTTGAGGGTGACACACTTGATTAGGGTAATGTGGTTACTGAGGTTTCAGTCCCAGTTGACTCTGGCTGTAGCCAAAGTGTGGGTGAGGTGCCATGTAGGAGGGTTGAATGTGTCAGTGCAACTCCTGGTAGAGCCAGTTTTCGTGGCCAGGGGTGATGACGATGAACTGATATCTCTACTATGCATGGCTCACACCTATCAAACATGCCAGGATACAGAATTAGCACAGAGCTTGGCTGAGTTCATGCAGACACTCCCACACACATTTCACATCAAGTGCCCATACAGACACCGACACATGAGAGGTAAATGAGGCATTCATGAGGCTTGCAGGTTATTCAGTCTCAGTAGCTGTTTGATTACTAGCTACATTTCTGCCTGCATGTCTTTCTTACTCACACACTTTTGTGTCAGCCTAGGCCTTCTGCCCCCCAAACCCCACCCTGTGCAAATAATGATAACTGTGTCATTACCTTGTTTCTATCTTTTGGATTCAGGGATAAGTATGTATTTTTTGATGCACAGGGTGCATAGCTTACTGAGTGCTTAGAATATGTATTGATGATGTTATTTTGAAACTACTACTGATTTCTTCCTTTTTACTGTTGATATTACTACCTTGAAATCATTGATATATCAGTGAGGCTTATTGCTCCACTTGTGAGAATGTAGGGATAATTAGACTTTGGACTGCTTTTTCTATCCTTGATATTTTAGATACATGATGCATGTTAGCTGATAAATGGCACAAATCTATTGACATAAGTCAGTCGTGTCACGTATTGATGCCATTGCTGGACAACTCACACACTCTGTGCTTAGGTACATTTTCAAGTAACAGTATGCAAGTATCTGCCATTCATTTGTATTCTTACCCATTTATTTTTCTGTTCCAGGTTCACACTTACCTTGATAGCCCTGCAGTTACAACTGTTGTAATTTGGGCGCTGATGCTAGCAGCACACAACCATTTCATGGGTAAGTAAAGGTTGTGAGCAATTCCCGGCATCACTGTTACTGTATGTATGTGCATAGGTTAAAAATGGCACCCTTAGGTTTGGTCAACATGTGTGATATCAGTTGCCTCTTGGCCAGGGAGTTGGCATATTGTGCACACCTGAGTCTACCTACACCTACAGTAGCTGGTGGTTCCCCCTCTGAGTCCTCACCTGTGTGTGGCTGTGGTGATCTTGCCAGTGGTGGTGGAATGTGTGCTTGTTCTCCTTCATGTTCCTGTTGCAGTTGTGTCCTCAGGATAATATTGTGTAAGATAGCACAGACAGTGATAATTTTGACATAAGTACTAGGATCGTACTGCAGGCTTCCCCAGTGTAGCTAGGCACTGAAACTGTGACTTCAGCAGCCCAAACACACACTCTATGATATTTATTTTTTGAGCATGTGCTTCATTATAGCATTCCTCCGTGGGTGTGTGTGCTTTTCTGATGGGCGTCATCACCCATAGTTTGAGTGCATCCCCTGCATCCCCAGTAAATGGCTTTGTGGGATATCCACCCTGGAAAACGTTTGGTAAAACTGTGAGTTGTGCCAGATATGGGAGTCTTGGTATCTGCCAGGGTTGCCAGCACACACTTTTAGGATGATTCCTCTGGCATTACACACGATTTGGCAACTAATGGAGTGGAAGCCTTTCTGTTTATGTAGACCCTTCCCTGTTCCCTGGGTGGTGATGTGATCTCAATGTGCATGGAGTCTATGGCACCAAAGACTTCAGGGAAGTGTGCTATGGGGTAGAAATCCTGCATAGCTGTAGCTCTTTCCTTGGGGGTACAGGGAAATATATATATATATTGCTGGCATGCTGTAACATAGCATGCAGGTATTGATGTAGGATTCTTAAAGCTGATGCCAGTGACACCCCCAGCATGAGGTTGGTCTCTGGAATGTTCATGTAGCTAAAACTCTGAGTGCTACACATACCTTGGTCTCCACTTGTAATGGTTCCCCTCGGTTTGTCCTTTCTCTCAGTTGAGGATGACAGAGGTTTCAGAGTCCCTGCAGCATGTCTTTATCCACCCTATAGCACTCTACTATTTCCACCTCATGCAGACCATGTAAAGTTAAATGGGGTCTAAATACCCTTTTCTTCCTTGCCCGAGGTCTAACAGCAATGGCAGCAGCAGCAGCATGGACTTGAGCCTTTTGCACATACACATGCAGAAGAGCAGCAGCAGCCCCTAACATTCTTTTCATGTAGTGTAGTTTCCGTGGCTGTATTCCAAAAGGTTTTGGAATTTGAGGCAAAAACCTACACTAAGTATATACGATTGCTCTATAGCTTGTTGAATAACTCCTCCATCTAGGATTGGTTGATTGGCAAACAGTTCAAGTGCTTATGCTGTAATTAGCATGCCACCATGTTTATTGTGTTTGCACAGCAATACACATTGTGTAGAGCCACTTACTGAATACAAATCAGCATTCAATCGTATGCATGTAATGCCACAACATGCACACAGTCTTAGTGAGCCATGTAGAGTGTATTGAATCCAGCCTACGTAATATGTATGCTTCAGATTTTTTTTTTATTTTTCTTGCAGAAATTAACAATAAAGGGTGGACTAGATTAAACTAGTATGCATTTTAATCAGGAATGTAGGCATAGTTACACAATAACTGAATGCTTTCCATAGTGCAGAAAATACGTAGTTTCACTTTTTCTAATAATACGCCATTCTTTTCATTTTTTTCTTTTTGGCTTCCTTAGATGGCTAAGTCCGACCAACTGTAAAAAGGACAGATCAGAAAAGCTGGTAGAATTCAAGTCAGTGGCAGGAGCATCTACAAATGGATCAGTGACATAGTCAGCAGTATTATATAGAGACACCAGGATTATACAGAGACACTGGGTTGCAAGGTGATCCAGTTATATCAGTTAACCAAAGGTATGAGAGAGAGAGAGAGAGAGAGAGAGAGAGAGAAAGAAATTAGTATCAAAAGCAGAATTTGCAGAGTGAAAGGTAAAACAGTGAGAGCGAGTGTGCAGGGGGGTTGAGGAACACATAGCTCTTTATGAAAAAATATTACGAGTAATTATATGCTATGAAGAAATAGAAAGGCAGGACACTGCTGTTTAACTCCGTTTAATAAATAAAATAAAATCCACAGGTAAGCGCTTTCGGGAATACCCTTCTTCAGACAATCAAAGCATCTTAATAATCAGATTTAAATACATTACAGATGGTGACATAAAATTCAAAAGAACCAATCAAATAGTAAAACAGTAATAAAAGCCTTAGTAAAAAAAAACCTTAGTAAAAAACACGCCTTCTTTGTAATGCTGGTTTTAAAGGGACCTGGTCATTTAGCCCAGGTTCCCTGTGAGCCTGTAATTCTATGATCCAGCATGATTCGATAGACTCAGTAATTGCTTTTATATCACCCCCTCGTGCACCTACTACAATATTCGCTATAGCTCTAAAAGTGAAGGTATGTGTGGGATAGTTCTCAACATGTTTATACAATGCATTATGAACATCACCATTCCTTATGGACCAAAGATGTTGTAATATCCTAACCTTAAACATCCCATTGGTCATACCCACATAAAATGAGGTACATGTGGAGCATTCAGCTAAGTATACTATATTGGATGTTCTGCAGTTGGCCCTACCTTTAAATTCAAAGGACCTACCACTGTTGGGATGCATAAAAATGTTGTTGTTCCTATTGATATGGGGGCATGCCTTACAATTACCACAGGGTGTACTTCCTGGTTTATTGAAGCATTTAGGTCTAGGTGGTCGCATATTCTCCTCACCACATAATAAGTCCTTCAAGTTCTTGTTACGTCTGTAGCCAATATTGGGTGTC
Organism: Protopterus annectens; assembly: GCF_019279795.1. NCBI lineage: Eukaryota > Metazoa > Chordata > Ceratodontiformes > Protopteridae > Protopterus > Protopterus annectens. The sequence continues at coordinate 1,452,691,957 of NC_056737.1, forward strand.
GGTCCCACTATCTCTCTTAGTTTTTTATCACCTCTCAGGATGTTCCAATTCTTACCAACTATACCCTTTATGTCATTGATGTTGCTGTTATATGTAAAGTAAAGTCTGGGGTTTGCAGAGCCAGCTCTTGAACATTCACCTACAGACACCCCTCTCTTGTCACAACTTAACCATGGCTTATATCTATCATTTCTTTCTGTCTCACCTTTACTCACTGCTTTCTCAACCAATTTCTCATTATAACCTTTATTTTTAAAGTTGGTTTTGAGCCCTAAAATTTCATTCTGAAAGTTGGATTCGTCCATACATAATCTTGAAGTCCTGCATACTTGCCCCTGGACAATGTTGGAAAACAAATAACGGGGGTGCATGCTATCAAAGTTTAGTAAACTATTCTTCCAACATTCTTTTCTGTGCAATTCTGAAGAGAAACCTGCATCAGTCAATACTAAGTTTACATCTAGAAAGCTTATTTTATGATCCGAAAATGTCAATGTAAACTTTAAGAATGAAGTAGTGGAATGTATATAGTCAAGAAAAAGTTTTATAGAGGGTGGGTCACCCCTCCATAAAATAAAAACATCGTCTACAAAACGACTATAAACAATGATATGTTTGTTCCATTGTGCATTTCCTCTCCCAAAATGAAAGGACCAAATTAGCATAGGTGTTGGCACAGGGGGTGCCCATGGCAATCCCCTGTGCCTGTCTGTAAAGTTGCTCACCACCTATGAACACATTATTCTCTAGGACTATAGACAATAATGTTTGTACCAAATTTATCTTGGAGGGGTCCTCATCCAACTCTAACATTAACTGTCCTACAGCCTCTATGCCGTATTCATTGTTGATAACAGTGAAAAGGCTCTCTACATCCAGGGTTGCCATCAAAAGTCCTGTCATAGAGTGTTTTAAATTAACATCCTTAACCAACTGTAAAAAACATTTTGTGTCCTTAAGAACATTTGGTAGCCTATCAAGCAGTGGTTTCAACATGCATTCTAACCATATGGAGGCATTTTCAGTGACCCACCCTCTCCCTGAAACAATGGGTCGTAAGGGTGGGTCCTCCATGGATTTGTGTATTTTAGGCAATGCTTTTAACATAGGTGTAACTGGTTTATCAATCTTTAAAAATGCATGTAAATCATCATTAATCATAAATTTCAAATGCAAATCATCTAGCTTCATATGCACTCTATCAATAATTGATTTAACAGTTAGAGGATTGATCTTCACATACACATTGACATCATTCAACATCTGTTGTAATTTGGATTTATAAAAAGTTGTGTCCAATACTACTACTGCTCCTCCTTTGTCAGCATTCTTGATCACCAGGTCTTTATTATTAATCAGCCCTTGTAGGGCCTGTTGTTGTAAAATTGTCAAATTAAAGTATTTACTATGACTGCCTGCCCTGAAATACTCCTCTAAGTCTCTTTCACAACTATCAATGAATAAACACATAGCAGGAGAGAAAGGAGGAACAAAGCAACTGGGTTTTTGAAGTTTTACATTTGGTGTTGCTTTGTTGTCATACATAACTTTTAACGCCAAATTCCGACAAAATAACATGATATCTAAAACTGTTTCATTGAATATACCGGTCTTGCCAGGTACAAAAGACAGACCTTTGTTTAATACACAATATTCATCCTTAGTTAAAACATGTGTAGAAAGATTAAAAACAATATTATTAGAGGTGTTATCAGTCAGATAGCAGTCCTCCTTCTTTTGTCCTGATCCCTTCCCTCACTTAGGGATCTCTTCCAGGCTCCCCTCTTTCTTACGGGAGCCGGAAGTGTCGGTAAAAAACTTTGCCTACCTGCCATTTGTTTAGGTCGTGCTCCCAAAGATAAACCTTCTTGGCAGAGAAGAGCATTGGTACTGTTCTCTGCATGGTTAATATCGCCTTTATCAACGCCGTGCATTTCAGATGTTGCCGCTTGCAACAATGGTGGAAAATGTTCAATGTCGGGTGTTCCAGATGTCGCTGCTTGCAACAATGATGGTGAATGTTCAGCATTTAATCCGCCGTTATTAGTTACTGCTGTAGCGAGTGTATCATGCCCTCTATGTGTACTACTGGCCTCCGCCAGTGTCGCGACCGTGTTGATGTTGTCTTTAACTTTACTGGCGGCTACATCCACCCTGGCAATGTCCGACCTGCACTGTTGTCGTCGTGTTCTAACTGCATCAGTTGTGGAAGAGTTCTGATGACGTGGCCAAACAAAAATATGCCCTGTTGAGAAATCCAAGTGATCTCTCTTCAGTTTATTTATCTTTTGCTCACGTAGTTTCTCATTTGCCTCACTGAAGGACAAATGAAGCTCAGAAAGACGTCGATAATGAGCAGTATCAATATAATCTCTGTCTAATAGCATTTGTATTTCTTCAATTTCTTTACGTAGGTTAGCAACCTCTGGTGCAAAAAAGTTCTTAATGATGTCCATATATTTAAAACTCGTCTCAATGTTGAGGGATTGCCACTGTGCTAAAAGTTCGGGATAACGGTCCCCCTGAGTCGGCATGCACAAGATGCGCATGCCCCTGGGAACAATCCCAAAAGCTTGACAAGCATCTAGATGGTAAGTCTGCCATGTAAGCCTTTGTAGTCTCCCCATTTTATAGCTAAGATCTCGACAGAGATCTTCAAAATTTTTGTCCATTGCTACTGGTACTTTATTGTTGGTATGTCCTGCTCTATTAACAGTCAAACCCAGTTCTAACAACGGATTCTGTTGTAACAAAGAAGTCAAGGAGCTGCTTAAAAAGTCATTAGTTGTATTAGATCCTTCTCTTTCACCATTGGCACTGATATTAGGCTGTTCAGCCATCAAATTCGCCACAGCATGCATGGTACAGGACATGAATAAATACAAGTGATGCAAAATACTGTACCAGTGCCAAAGTCCTCCTGACAAAATAGAACAATGAAGAAATAGAAAGGCAGGACACTGCTGTTTAACTCCGTTTAATAAATAAAATAAAATCCACAGGTAAGCGAATACCCTTCTTCAGACAATCAAAGCATCTTAATAATCAGATTTAAATACATTACAGATGGTGACATAAAATTCAAAAGAACCAATCAAATAGTAAAACAGTAATAAAAGCCTTAGTAAAAAAAAAAACCTTAGTAAAAAACACGCCTTCTTTGTAATGCTGTTTTTAAAGGGACCTGGTCATTTAGCCCAGGTTCCCTGTGAGCCTGTAATTCTATGATCCAGCGTGATTCGATAGACTCAGTAAGTGCTTTTATATCACCCCCTCGTGCACCTACTACAACATTCGCTATAGCTCTAAAAGTGAAGGTATGTGTGGGATAGTTCTCAACATGTTTATACAATGCATTATGAACATCACCATTCCTTATGGACCAAAGATGTTGTAATATCCTAACCTTAAACATCCCATTGGTCATACCCACATAAAATGAGGTACATGTGGAGCATTCAGCTAAGTATACTATATTGGATGTTCTGCAGTTGGCCCTACCTTTAAATTCAAAGGACCTACCACTGTTGGGATGCATAAAAATGTTGTTGTTCCTATTGATATGGGGGCATGCCTTACAATTACCACAGGGTGTACTTCCTGGTTTATTGAAGCATTTAGGTCTAGGTGGTCGCATATTCTCCTCACCACATAATAAGTCCTTCAAGTTCTTGTTACGTCTGTAGCCAATATTGGGTGTCGGTCCCACTATCTCTCTTAGTTTTTTATCACCTCTCAGGATGTTCCAATTCTTACCAACTATACCCTTTATGTCATTGATGTTGCTGTTATATGTAAAGTAAAGTCTGGGGTTTGCAGAGCCAGCTCTTGAACATTCACCTACAGACACCCCTCTCTTGTCACAACTTAACCATGGCTTATATCTATCATTTCTTTCTGTCTCACCTTTACTCACTGCTTTCTCAACCAATTTCTCATTATAACCTTTATTTTTAAAGTTGGTTTTGAGCCCTAAAATTTCATTCTGAAAGTTGGATTCGTCCGTACATAATCTTTAAGTCCTGCATACTTGCCCTGGACAATGTTGGAAAACAAATAACGGGGGTGCATGCTATCAAAGTTTAGTAAACTATTCTTCCAACATTCTTTTCTGTGCAATTCTGAAGAGAAACCTGCATCAGTCAATACTAAGTTTACATCTAGAAAGCTTATTTTATGATCCGAAAATGTCAATGTAAACTTTAAGAATGACGTAGTGGAATGTATATAGTCAAGAAAAAGTTTTATAGAGGGTGGGTCACCCCTCCATAAAATAAAAACATCGTCTACAAAACGACTATAAACAATGATATGTTTGTTCCATTGTGCATTCTCCAGTACAAAGTTCCTCTCCCAAAATGAAAGGACCAAATTAGCATAGGTGTTGGCACAGGGGGTGCCCATGGCAATCCCCTGTGCCTGTCTGTAAAGTTGCTCACCACATATGAACACATTATTCGCTAGTAATTATATGCTGAATGCTAGAAAATATTAAAAGCAGTAAGAAGGATGAAGATTATGGTACTTTAGCAAGGCAGGCATTAGAACAGATGTTATATGCGTGACAGCTAATAGGGGAAGGGAGTAGAAAAGAAAAATATGTGAGGGAGGAGAGCCAGAGGAGCAGTATAAACAAAAAAGCAAATTAATTTCCAGTGGAACCACTCGAAGAATGAGGAGGGCAGGTTGGGGGAATAGCAAATGCCTACAGGGATAGTAAACTTCAAAAGATCAGTAAGAACAGTAAAAAGGATGCAACAAACTAGGGAATGGTGATAGGCAGAGGTAGATTAAGAAAAGGGAGGGTATGAAGATCAGAAAGAGAAGGGAAGTTTATAAGAAGGGTAGGGCTGGTTAGAAATGCACTGTAAGTATAATATTAATTGCATTACATTGGCTTTTGTGGGTGGCAATAGAGGTGGGGATGAAAAAGCTGGGGATAATGCTGAGGGACAGACTAATACTTTAGCTGATTTCGCATATGCTCTATGATAGAGTAATAAACCAGACCAAATAATAAAGAGTCCAGATAAAAGAAGCTGGATTTGCCCACTCACTCGTTGTAATGTAAACCAGAATAAACGTTTAATAAATCCAACAGGCAAAAGGTAGATAATCCATAAAATACAAAGGATAAGGGCTTTCGTCTAGAAGGTCAAGACTTCATCAGATAAAACATAGAAAATATATCCTTCCTTTTTATATAAACCAACAGGAAATGACAACATGTTAAAAATTAAATAAATGCAATTAGCTGAATATGCAACAATACATAAAATTAGCGCAAGAACCCCTACTTTAAAACCCAAAGAGACTGTGTAAATAAATATAGTCCCCCGGATTTACTAATCTGCCATGCAGGACTAAACTAGTCCTGCACGTAAGCGGCAGTTTAAGAGAAGGACGGCAGCGCGCCATGCATATTAATGACGGCACGCCGCCTGAGCTCCAAAGCCTACACTGAGCATGGACAAGTGCAGGGGGCGTGTCTGAGAGCAGAGCTCACAGAATAAACACGCCCCTGCAAAGTAGAACAGAAGAAAGTGTAAATAAATGAGCAAAACCACTCATAGGTGTCTGCATATCTCCACCAACAGTCCCCATGTGTTCAACAGCAACAGTACATTGAAATAAAATGAAGAAACCCTTGTATTTATTTTTTTGTAAACCCCAAGTACAGCTAACTGTTGGCGCACGGGTTTGTCCATCGCTTAGCTACAGTTAAAGCAGCTGAAAAGGCTGAAGAGGATAACAAGGAATATATATATGCAACTGAAGCAGCACAGCAATAGTGTAGTGGTTAGAGCATCTGCCTAATGAACAGTCATTCCCAGTTCGAGCCCCACTGCAGTGCATATCATTTTCCATGTGAAAACTGTATATAAACATATATTTACATCTTTTTGGCATATAACCTACATAATAACATTTAAATGTGAACTGGAGTACTACATGAAATACACATGTGAAGTGTCAGTGTCATAATGAATAAGGCACTAGTAAGCAGGTCTAAGCACAAATAAGCAGTTGTAAGCGTGTCTAAGTGCATTTGTACGGGAGTAAGCATTGCCTACACAGGATGAGAAATTCGAAGCTGACTGTAAGAAAACATAAGCGACGGTTGGCAGTGCTTACCATCACGTAAACTCATGCAAACCCACTTACAACTGCTTAAAAGTGCCTTAATCACTCTGTAGCCAACGTCCCTTGTTCTGCCCAGCAACAAGATAAACTGCATCTCAAAGGCTAGAACCCATGACCCTGCACTCTATACACCAAGTGATTTCCCACTAAACCATGGCAGGTATACATAACCTGAAGTTTTCACAAACATATCATGCAGCACAATCAGTCAACAGTACAGGAAATGTATTATTATCACACCACATAACTTGTTAATGCAAGAAGTCTGGACAAAGTACGCCACACTGTGGGTACAAATAGGGATATATGTCAACTAATGCTCTGATACACTTAAAATGTTGCTAGTTACACAGTTATATGTATTAGAACACATATGTAGAAGGAGATGAAGTCTGAAACACAAAAGTGTTGCCACTAGTTACTGACTTCAATGCTGCAATTATCAATGACAATTGCCAAGTGAATGAGGAACAGGCCAAAATATGAGCCGAACATGCATGGACATATGGACAGATATATATCTGTAAATGTAGACAGATAGACAGCTATATGTAGATATATATATATATTTATATGTTAATGTATGACTCACAAATAATCATATATCAACTGTATATAGATACATACATATGTGTATATATATATATATATATATATATATATATATATATATATATATATATATGTGTATATATATATATATATATATATATATATATATATATATATATATATATATATATATATATATATATATCGATATAGCCATATGAGATATATATAGATACATACACATATACACACACAAAAGGTATAAGTAGCCATACATATGTAGAAGTAGTGTTGAAGAACTGGGTGCAAAGTATATCCCTCAGCCACAAGCCCTTCAACTAGCACCTGTGAAATGTATAGTGTGGCAACCATTCCCACCAGTGAGAATGCTGATATTAAACATATACCCACCCACAATTCAAAGGACATGACACGACACACAGGTATGCATACACAGATAACCTTTATTCCTGTACTATACAATAATGCATGCCAGTACTGACACCACATAAGGTTTGAATTATGTAATCAATGAATGCAAGGCCCACACAAAACAGTAGATGCAAGCAATGTGTATATATACCACACTATGCTGTCCAGGCCAAGGCCTTCAATTAGTACAACAGTAGAAACAGGTTTTGCCTTCAGGATACGTAACAATCAACAACTACAGATGTAGTTCAGCAGCCTCCCATTATACCCTGTAGTCAAGCCCTAGGGGGAAAAGTAGTACTTATGTTAATGTCACAGTATCTTGTACATAACATTGCTTAAACTAACATCTCACTATCACACTGAATGACCCTTGTCTTAACAGTTATATCCCTGAAAAGGTGCCATAGCCTAGGTTAATGGCATAGAACCCCCCCCATAAAAGGCTGTACAAGGGCAAGGAACACTGTGTACCACTCACTTATCTCTGGAATGTACACGGGCACATATGTGTTCTCCAACTGTTGCCCCCATATATATGGACCTGGCCCAACAGTTGGTGTGGGAGTCCATGACATGACTGGGATGATAGCAGCAATGCTAGCAGTAAATAATGATAGGCCATTACCTAACAACCCTTCCTGTATCACAGCAGGACAAAGACTGGCATATATGTGGAGGACAGAGGCTGGAATATAGGGCCATATTTGGCTGTTACACACCTTGGAAATTGCTAGTGTTACAGGATTCATTGCAGCATACCCTTATGCAGGGATATGACATTGAAATACAAATGGATGTAGCCATGTACTGATAGCACTCAACAGACAGAATGCCACAGATATATCTGGGAAAATACCTTTGTGGTGCACAGACAAAACCTAATAGCCAATCCCCCTGGTATCATATGGATAGGACCACAGTTGAGAGCTATGCAGACAGACAACATTCCATGAAAAAGTACCATGTACACAGAAACCCTGTAAGAACAGCAAGATACATTGCACACAACAACACTACTCATGCTGTCTGTAGATCTGGAACCTTACCCAGATGTAGATTTGGCCTATGTCCGCAGGTTCCGCTGTAAGAGGTATTGCTACCTGCTGTCTGTAACACTGATGTCCACACACAGGAAGGATGTCATCCATACTGTAAAGGTGAAGGGACAATGCCCACATAAGGCAGCAATTTATAGTACAGGGTTGCCATGACAGTGGTTATCTGAAGTACTACACAGCAGGCTGCATGCAATTACCAACTGGTGGACACTGATTGGTGCAGAGGCCACCACCTGATCATGTGCAATACCAAAGAGAGAGATAGAGGGAGAGAGAGAGAGGAAAAAAAAAAAAAACTTCAAGAAAGTTCACAAAGCTCAGGGTTGTGTTACAGCGGAAACAACATAACAGGTATGTGAAACAGATATGCATTTACTGGCATGTAGTATATGAAATGGAATAATAGGCTGTATACTGTGAAAGGATGTATATGTGCCAGAAGTACTTGTTCCTGTAATGATGTTGTGCTCAACAACTGCACTGGACAGTAGTGTCAGTCCCTGTGGGCAGTGTGACATACCTGCCAAATGTGCAGACCAGCAGTGAATGGCAAAGATGTGACCCATGATATCTGTGTTCTGTAAATTACTGTGGCCAATGGCTGGTGGGGTATTAATACTGCCATGATAGACACATGGGTGAGAGACCACACTACCTGCAGGACAGTCATGCTAAAGTATTGCATAGCATGCCCAACTGCCATAGCAGTATAATATGCTTATCTAATGTTTTTCATCATATATACCCCCTTAATGTTAGTCTGTGCTCACATGTGACACCTGTCTGTGTTGCAGCAAGGCTGAACAGTTCAGCTGTGAAGTAAAGAGGGTACATGAGTGTGGTCCTGATGTTTGTATGCACCCCACATACAGATACATATATGTGTGATACATATTCACAGCTGTGTATGTGTACAGAACCTCAGACAGATATACATTCATATAGGTATATAAACAACACAAAATGACATCTATACATATATGCACATATGTATATATACACACACACACACACACACACACACACACACACATATATATATATATATATATATATATATATATATATACATACACAGACAGATATATATATATATATGTGTGTGTGTGTCTGTGTCAATACATTTCCCCTGCCATGACATGTGTGAGAGAACATCACACATCAATGCACAACATACCTACACACCAGTACATGGCTGCAAGATGGAGTGTGGAGTGTGGTGTGTAACCCATGTTGGGAACACATTGCAATTGTATGAGACGGTGGGATATATATGTTGGTGAAGGGTATTAGGCACATATTGGTATGTATGTCTGGTTGGGTGACAAACAAGATAGCATACAGGGCTGGTATATGACACGTGGTGGTTAAACACTGTGGACAGGTAGTTACATTTGGAATGTGGAAGCCATTGAGCCTCCACATGGAAACAAAGGGAACATGGTGCCCATCCATGGACAGTCACAACAGCATCTACATGGACATAAAGGTGCCTGAGCTGTGCACTGGGCAGGTGGGCAATGCATGTCGAACCTTGTGTATGCGTACTGCATGCCTCCAGGTGATGTAGCACATACCCCATGTCTCTGTGGCGCTCCCTATGCACAATACCCGTGACCTAACTGGGTGACAGACATGTCTGTGTGTGCTCCATGGGGGGGGACATCATCCCCTGAGGTGGTTCCACATGAAGGCAGTGATGGAACAGTAGCTAATGAGGTTCCATGGTGGGTCACAGATGTGATGTGGACTGGTAACATGTGCACATTAGGTTGGAGTAGTGTTCCTGCTGGCAAATAACCCCTACACATACTAGCATGTAACTGTCATGGAACATATGTGGGCTGTAATAGTCCAACAGCATGCATAAATATCCCCAATAACACAGAATGGCAGATGTGTAGCAAACTCATAGCAGGCCTACCACATGCATATGTGGAAATATAGTGGCAGTGACAATGGCATGCAGGTGAAATACCCTGTAACAGCCCAGCAACTCTAGTGTCCCCAAAGGGATCACATCTATAAACACATAGCAGAAAGTGTTGTACAATACAATATATGACCCAATGGTACAAATACTGGACACATACCACTGGCGTAGTGTGAACATTATGTTGGAGCTGATATGGTGGCGGGAGACTGATATGTGTATTGTATTATGGTAAACTGGACATATGAGTTGCTCAGACATATTTCCATCATTATGTCTTTCAGGGAGTATGGCACACCTGAGGAATCCCACCTACAGTGCCACTGAGGAGGAGATTATAATCACCAGCATCATCCACAACTATCAGCTGTTGTTCTCACGGACAAGCCAGGGTCAGCAGGAGAGAACAGCCATGTGGACTGATGTGGTCTGCAGGGTGAATGAGGTGGGGAGGAATAGCTGTACTTATGTGCAGGTCCGTCACCATTGTAGTGATCTGCTCTGCCAAGTACGTCTCCGTGCCGCTGCCATGTGGGGTGACCACCTTGCAATGGGAGGGGGGGCCATAACATCCACCCCCCCCTCCCCAGAGTGGAGGAGCTGCTCATGAGCCTGGTAGCACCTGCCCACCCGCAGGAGCTACAGACTTATACAGTCATGGAGGTGGGTGCTACTCACACACCAGACATGGAGCATGCAGGTAAGGTTCCAGAGCTATCAGTAGACTACTGTAGTGTATGCATCTGTACAGGTAGACCATGCATATGTGAGATGTGGGGTATGTTGCTGTGTAGTACCAATAAGCAGTAATGCATAATCTGTAGTACTGTGGACTTTAGCTGTTGTTGTACTGTAATATTGTAGCCACCCTGTAGCAATGCCACAGCTGTGGCCACTGTCATCAACTCTATCCCATCTCAATGTAGGTACCTTTGGGATACCAGCAAGGCAGCAGCCAGATGTCGGTGAGTATGGTTTAAGGTTATGCTTGGCAATTCACTGTGCATGTCACAGCTAAGGTGTAGGCCATGTACACATCTAACACACCTACCCATAATGCATGCTGTACATCTGCACTGACACAGCACACACCTCACTAATGGGATTACCAGCCTCAAACACAGCAATACACAGTCCATCTCAGACAACTGTGGCTACACTCCAGTGCACATTGCCCAGGCACAGCTGACAACTGCCCAACATACACAGCTATGCCATACACAGAGCAGTTGAACATGCTACATATAATGACATCCCACTCCCTCTGCTAACACACGCTCCAGGGTCCTAAACATCATCAACACATTACACAGAACATACTGGAGGGGTAGGGCCCTGTCCTGGGGAATCCTCACACTCTGGAACACACTACCCATACATGTCAGGCAATGCTACTCATTGGCCCTCTTTACAGAAACACTTGGCAATTGGATGGGAAATGGGGAATTCACTGTGGGTACTGTGTCTGTGCCACAGCCTGACAGGGATACAGGGGAATAACATTAGTGGCTGGTGCATAGCTGGGAACCTTTGTGACTAGGCCTATGTAGGCCCCAGGACCAATAGACCAGTACTCACCTATGACCCTACGTGTACCCCAGGCAACATTAGCCAGGGCTCAATCATGGTCAATAATGGTCCCTACACTCACCGTAGGTACAGTACATTGTGTCTGTGGTTGTTCTAATGGTAGTCTGTCATTCATACATGTACCACTGATGATGACATATGTGAATACACATCAAGCATTCATAGGTTCATAGGTTGGTACTTGGCTATCAGCCCTAGGGCCTATACAAGCCTAGCCATAACAATTCCCTGGCTATTTCTTCCCACACTATTTACTTCTCTGGACCCCTGTCTAGCAGGGTGACTGACATGATCCCCGGGGTGAATTTCCTTTCTCCCATCCAATCATCAAGGTTCCTTTTGAAGAGGGCCAAAGAGGCACTCTGCTTGACATGTATGGGCAGTCGATTCCAGAGTCTGGGGAGTCTCTGGGTCAGGATCCTATCCCTCCAGCATGTTTTGTTTATTGTGATGAGAAGATTTAGATCCCTGGAGCATGTGGCTCTGAGGGATTGGGATTTCTTTAAGTGTAGCATGTCCAACAGCTCTGGGTTTGGCATGGCCTTGTATGTTAAGCAGAGATCGCCTCAGAGTAGACGATATGCGACAGATTATAGCTGGAGTTTTTTAAGGTGGTCAGCATAGGGCATCTGCTTTAGGCCTGTGATTCTTTTAGTGAGGCATTTCTGCGGCCTTTCTAGTTGTTGCAGATGACTTGAGAGGTACATACCAAATGGGGCATTGCATTCTATAATGGGTCTAATGAGGGATGAGTACAGAGGGACAATGACCACCTTTTTTCTGGATGAAAAGCCCTTAGTGATGAGGTGTACCACATAGAAGGATTTCCTGACTGTTGTGGCAATGTGGTTATTGAAGGTGAGACCACTGTCCACCTGTGTCCTTAAGTCTCTTATCACACTTTCACTGTTTAGTGTACTGCCACCTATGTGATAATTCATAGGTACATGTTTTTTCCCAAAGGGGATAACTATACATTTTTTGGCACTGAGCTTGAGCCAATGGCTCTGGCACAAAGCATCTGTTTCTGTAAGGCCCTTTTGTAGAGTATCCACTTCATTTGGGGATTCAGTAATGGCTCCCAGTTTGCAGTCATCTGCAAACTTTGTTAGCCAAAGTCCCTTAGTGTTGGCCTGTACTTCAGAGAAGTAGATGCCAAACAAGAGAGGTCCCAGGACTGAACCCTGAGGTACTCCACTTGTCACTTGTCTGGAGCTGGATTTGGAGTCAGCTACTTTTACAGTGTGGGTTCTGTCAGTAAGCCAGTTGGCAACCCATCGAATGATGTATGGATTAATGCCCAGCTTTGTAAGTTTATCTATGATTTCAGAGTGGGGGATGGTGTCAAAGGCCTTGATGAGGTCCAGATAGGCTGTGTGGACTGCCTTACCCTCGTCCACGGCTCTGGAGACTGATTTGAAAAAGTCAATAAGGTTCAGGAGACAAGATCAGCCCTTCACAAACCCAAACTGGGTGGGGTCCAGTGTTTTAAGGTTGTCAATGTCTTTGTTTATAAGTTCCATGATAATACATTCCATGGCCTTGCAGATCACGCTCATCAGACTGATGGGGCGTTACTTCCCGGGATCCAAGGTGGGTCCCCCCTTGCTGAGTGGGATAACTGTAGCTGTGTGCCACTCAGTGGGCATGAAGCCTGAGGTGAGGGTAAGATTAAACATGGCACTTAGGTGAGGTGCCAGTTCATTTTGTAGTTCATGTAGTACACAGCCAGGGATGTCATCTGGTCCCATGGATGCTGTATTCTTAGCTTTGGAGAGTGCATTTTTTTACCTGTGTGGCCGTTATTACCGGAATTTGGCTATCTTCCAGTATTGAGATGGGCCATTTAGGGGATGAGAGGGAGTGAAGTTGGCACTGAATCGATATCAATGTTCTCCATTTTTAGGAGTGCCTCGAGAGAGAGTGCATTTTGAGGTTTAGACTTCTTGCATTGAGTAGCATTACCTTCAGATTTTGCATGCTTGTACCTGTTACGGTGGTGATTTTGTCCTTTGAACTTTGCCTAAAAAAGGCACTATAGGGGTGGCAAGAGCCTTAGCCAGTAACCTGAATCCCAGGGATGACAGGTGCAGACCATCTCTGGCAAAGCATTGTGGTCTGTTGATCATGTCATCCCAGGCAGACAGATACTGGATCCCCTTTGAATGACACCAGAAGCTTAGCCAATTGTTGAAGTCAGTCATGTTGTCTTTATATTGTGGTATGTCCACATGTGATCCAGGAACACACAGAGGCTGTGAGCAGCAGCAGAAACACAACTGACACACAGATACACATCCTGCAATGGTGTGTACACACATGAGGTATGGTGCACAGTACATGCCAGTGTGCTGAACAGATGCACATCAATGCTGTGGACATGGGTGCAGTGAGTTCCAGGGGGAGGGCCATCACCTACAAACAGAAGCCATGCATCACAGTCATGTATAATGTGGGTAACGGGGGTTGACTACAGTTGCACTGCATGCTGTTGAACGTCACATGTCCTGCATGCTGATGTGTGTAATTACAGGTATATGTGTGATACTGTACTGCACCATCGCCTGCTATTGTGTGTGTTATGGGGATGCAGGAACTGTCTGTAGGTGCTGTCTGGTGGAGTATATGGGTTGCCATGTATGTCGACTGCATGTGTGTATATCTCTGTGTTTGGCCATGTCTGCACACGTGTGTGTGTGTGTGTGTGTGTGTGTGTGTGTGTGTGTGTGTATGTACTGTTTAGTGGTGTTGTACAGGTCTTACAGTCTGTTCCCTGTTTTCCCCTCACAGGTGGTGAGGTGGGGCTGGGTCCCCCCCGCAGGGAATCTGATGTCACTGATACAGACAGTGACCATGAGGATAGGTGTATTGAGGCACAGGAAGGGTTGTTAGGGGCTGCCGCTGGGCCACCAACTGACAACCCACACATATCCACCCCATCCACGCACACAGTCACACTGCCACTACATACCTCATCACCATTGGCCTTAGCTGAGGGACAGCCTATGGTTGGCATTGGCCAGGACAGTGTGGTATCTATGGCATGTGTGTCAGGACACAGCAGCCATAGCCAAATGTCTGGCGGGGTATCACATAGGCAGAGGTTTAGGGGTGCTTGTCAGAGCACTGCTGGTTATCATGCCCCTGGCAGACGTGCCATATCTATTTCAACCGCACACATGTTCCAGACTGTCATGGAGGCACAGGCATGAATGAAACGGTACACCAGGCAGGGTCTAAGGGTGCAGAGGGCTCATCACACCTCTGTAAATGACAGCATCCATGACCTAGCAGGTGCCATCCGTAATTACACCGAGGTCATGGATAGATGGTGGGGTGAGACATTGGATCTCATCCACAATGTCATGTCCATGCATCAGGACAGGGCTGGATGGTTGCAACAGCCACATGGATGTATGCCAGCAACACCAGCAGCTGGAGGTCGCCGTTGACATCCAACCAGTCACAGCCACTCCCGTAGTGGCAATACCCGACCCAGCACTGTGGGGGGGCTGTCCACAGACCATCATAGCAGACCACGTGCACGTGGCCCTGGCCAGTCCCAGGAGAGACCTGGATCCAGTGCACATCTGTCAAACTCGGGGGATAGTACTCAGTCTGGCTTTGTACCTGATACTGCCTGTAACACCCCTGCCAGGCACAGGTCCCGTGTCCATGGCCGGAGACGGTGAACTGCAAACCCTGCCAGGTACAGTCTGCAGCTGTCCCACAATTCCCTGTATAGGGCAGCCACATGGAGGAACTGTGTGCACGCAGACATACACAAATAAACAACAAACCTAGGGCAACCACATACCTGCACAAACGACATCACCAGTGGCCAATAACGATACTCAGCCTCCTCACACACACACACACACACACACACACACACACACACACACACACACACACACACACACACACACACACACACACATACATGTTGTCAATTGTATGGCTCAGCCTAGGCCTTTGGCAACAACAACACATCCTGTGCATATGATGATACCTGTGCCACTCCCTGACATCCGTAACATCAGTGCAGGGACAGGCTAACATGGTGCTGATGCACAGGGTGACTGTAAAAACAGTGTAGCAATGGAATGATGTGTAGCATGTTGTCAGCAGTAAAGTGAAATGCTACTATATTGGAAGGTGCAGCTGTGCAGCCATGATGCCTCATAGCTGTAATTAACAATATTGTATTGTTGTCAACAGTATCTGTTCTGATTGTGTTGTGTTTGTCCATGTGCCACATGGCTGATGGGTGTAGTGGTGTCAGCAGGCCTGGACATCAGTAAGTGTAGTGGGTGGTACACATGCCATGGCTGGGTACAACACACAGTGCCTTTGGTTTGGATGCTGTACAGGTAAAAGACTGTACACATGGAGGTATGTCCCCATGCAGGTAACACATCTGTTGCACATGTAATCCCACCAAGACAGGATAGGCACAACCACACAGTGCTATATATGCAGACTGCAATGTGGATAACCTTGAACATGCTAACAGCATGGTGTATGTCCCTCTCCCCACTCTACTGCGATTCTCACCTAAGTAACATGTGTGTGCCAATGCCAGTGGCATAGCCCTACCCTTAGGAGGGTGTGAGGTGCTCAACTACTGTGAATGGTGGAAACAACAACTAACAACCTGATTACATACACTGTACAGTATTACAGACAGCTATGTGGGGGGATATACGCAACAGTAATGGCAGTTGTGTCCACAACAGCCATACCCAGTGAGTTATAGCAACCCCTGTAGTGCTGCACACCTCAACAGTGTGGAGGAGGGCATTGACACATCTATGACCTGTGAAGGACTGTATGTCCACGGGATGGCACCTGTGGAATGTTGGCATATGCCAAGCAGTCCTGGTGGAAACAAATTCTGTGAACTGAGGTAGATCCCTTAACAACTACACGCATTCCTACAAGTGGGATGGTGTACAAATGCCTGCTATGATCTACATAGGCATTGTGCACCTCCTAACCCTCATCTACACCTGTCATGATTGGGTAAAGTAGGTATACCAGGTTCAGGTAGTATTATCTGCCTTTGACAAGTCCACATTGGTGGGGTCCCATGTGTTGAAATTACCAGTGACATTGGCCATGGGTTCATTGTTGATATGTTCCATGTCCCTGCAGACCAAGGTCATCAGGCTACTGGGTGGTAGTTCCCAGTTGACATAGTGGATTTGTGGTCGTCCCTGCCAACATTGGTGAATCAATTGTCAGGTGTAGGGCTATTGGATCATATGAGGGATCCCAGCTACTTACTGCACCTGCCCAGGGGGTTCCCCCAAGCATGAAACGTCACTTGACTGTACTGCATGATATGTTAGTAATACCAGCCTTACATTCTAGAGGTAGGATTGAGTACTGTTAAAATGTACTGCCCTTGTTGTGTAGGGTCTTGCTTATGGGATCTGCTAAGGTTGGTACTGTATTGCATGCTGGATGTACTTTTCTGGGGGGGGGGGGATACCTATCCATGCCAGATGTATATTGTTTGGGTCTCTCAAACCCATCATTGGTGCATATGGACATATATGTTGTGGTTATGTTCCCAGTTCCATCTACAGATGTTTGTCCATATATACCTATATTGATATATATGTGTTCACCTTTGACAGGGAGACAATCATTCCTTCGAAGAGCCCTTTCTGCAAACCGAAAGGACTAACCTGTCATTTCTTACTGCACCACAGTTAAAAACACTGCAGTTCTAAAGGCACCTTCACTGACTCTCGAACTGCAAGTTGGAATACATATCGTAATGTGGGGGGCATGACTCCCTGCACCCCCCTCTGGGGGCTGGGCCCCCCACAACCCCCCTACTGTGATATACAAACTCCTAGTTTGCACTACAGTGGGGATAGACAATTATTCCATATCCCCACTATAGTGGCATCCGAAACAAATTGCCTAATCTGCAATGAGTTAATGCATAGTGATATTCGCTTATTGCACATTCGATGCATGTATTGCAAGATTGTGCAATGTTGAGAACATACTTTTGGCCTTCCAGCTTCCGGACACATGGATTTCTCCCTTTGAAAGGAGAGGCATATATATGTTGACATATATGCATTCCTAGTGTTGTATACATGTGGACATGTAGATATATACATATATATCTATGGATGTATGCGTATCTATGTATATATGTATTTATTGGCTTATATGTATGTATATATATATATATATATATATATATATATATATGTGTGTGTGTGTGTATATATGTCTATACCTATATCTACATATATAGATATGTTATATCCATTAAAAGATGAATATATATACACACACAAATACATCTACATGGCGGAATACATTCCCTGTAGTGTTGTATACCTGGGCTGGATGATATGTATGTGAAAATATCATGATTATGTGTATCTGCCATGGCTTAGTGGTAAATCATTTTGTGTATGATGTGCAGGGTCCTCGTTTCGAGCCTTGCTGGAGCTGCTTATTTTGTTGCTGAGCAGAACACACAAACCTGCTTACAACTGCTTTAAGGTGCCTTAATCACTCTATCCAACGGGCCATGTTCTGGACAGCAACAAATTAAACAGCTCTTGCAAGGCTCAAACCAAGACACTGCACACCCTAGACAAAGTGATGTACTAAGCCATGACAGGTACACAGGTATTCAATGTTTCAGAAACATATCAGCCAGTCCTGTCATGCAATAGTACAGAGAATGTATACCAACATCTAGATGTCTGCGTGTGCAACTATATTGCAACCTTAACAGATACAACATACCCAAATATGTAGAGATATACATATATATAAATATATATGTTGTTTTACTTACTCTATATGCATACATATATATATATATATCACTATCTATGCACATATACCTATATATCTGTTAGCAGATAAATATATCTATATAGGTATATATGGCCATACATCTGTAGATAGCAATTGCAGATTAACAAATACGCCTATGTCCACATGCACCATTAATGGGGTTGAGAGGCCCCACACACTATACGTCTTGTACGAATAGGCATCCCCCCACAGCCAAACACATGCACCCTGCAATACACTACGAAGTACAGTCTGCCTCCCATAAGGCATGTAATATGTGGAAGCCATCAATGTCCCCAGGATACAGATACACAGACACATATATGCAGATACAGATATATATATATATATATATATATATATATATATATATATATATATATATATATATATATATACATATATACATGTGACTACACATACACACACAGATATATGTACAGTAAGATACATATGTAGTAGGTGCACACAATATGGAACAGCCACTATGCCTACAGTTAATACCTGAACAACTGGACACTGTATGGGCGACACATACTAATGTCAATCATTGCCTGCAGCATATATCCATAGAAAGGTCATAGGAAAGACACCACACACAGGTTTGCAGAAATGGGAATCCTTTAATTGTGTACTATAACAGTTCTATATGCCATATCATATAGCTGTTCAAATACTGACAACCATATAAATGGAGTACTGCAACTGTGAAACATTTATACTTATACAGTAGTCTGGAAAGGTTCACAGCTGTTGCTGTCCAGGCCAAGCCCTTCAGAAAGTACAATAGTGCAGACCAACTGGGCCACAGGGTACCACACAGTCAACAGTATGTATTGCAGGTGTGTAATTCAGCAGCCTCTATCTACACTCTGTACAAACTCCGTAGGAGGTAAAGACATTTTGTGATCAAATCGGTTGTACCCATTACATAACAAGGCATAACTCACAGAACAGTCTGTATGGCAGGAGGCAGCAGGCTTGCAGTACCCTGAGTCATGTACAGAATGTCAATATAGGTGGGGTATATGGTACTGTACACTCACATACCTTGTGGCAGCTCATCCCTGATACCCCCACATTTTGTAACAGCCTAGGTCATTTATGGTGCTCCCCACCTAGACTCAATAATTACACTGGCCTCTGCGGTGCATAAGGGCGCACATGTGTTGTGTAGGTGACGCCCACACATATATGGCCCCAGCCCCACTGTATGTGTGGGGGATACAACAGCAGTGGACTAATGACAGCAATGGCAGTGTGATATACTCACAGCCCACTATAGAACAACCCCCAACAGCATGCCATATGTGCAAAGCTTGGTATGTAGATGGGGGACAGAGGCTGGAACACAGGCATATATGTGGAACACTGTTGCCATACACTAAGCAAGGTGCTGGTGTTACAGGAAAGTCTGCAACATACCCTTAGTCAGGGAATTGAGGTTAGATATAGACATGGATGTAGCCATGTACTGATAGCATGCAACACATACACTACCAGTGTAATATCTGACACAGGACCTGTGTGGTGGACGGACAACACATGATAGCAATACCTCTGTCCAGCAAGAGGTTAGGCCCACAGTAGTGAGCTATGCAGACAGACTGCATTCCAAGGTACACTAGTATGTATACACACACACCCTGTAACACCAGTGCTATGCAAAGCATTACACAACTCTACCCACAGTCTGTCTGTAATTCCTGATCCTCCTACAAATATGTGTTTGCTCTGAGTGTGCAGGTTCTCCTGTAAGAGGTATTGCTACCTGCTGCCTGTATCATTGATGCCCACACACAGGACGGATGTCCATCACACAGGAAATGTAAAGGAACCATGCCCACATGCTGTAGGGAGTTATAGTGGGCGGTAGCCATGACAGTGGTAATTCAATGTAGTACACGTGTAAGTATATATATATATATATATATATATATATATATATATATATAAATAGCTATCTGGATAAGTATATGTACATATATTTCCACCATATGTCCTGGACATGGAGTGTAGCCGTACGCTAGCCCCTACAATGCCAAAGTAGTAGTGCAAGGGGATGACAGCTATGTATAGCAGGTATATAACTAGACTGTTGCTATTGTCATTGGAATTGTCTTCACAGACATGGTGTGTGTGGATGCTGACATTTGCTTATAACATGTGTGCCATTGGCTACTGATAGACATCCTAAGGAAATCATTGTAAGGTACCGCTGCTAGCATGTAATGCCCCTGTTGAGTACAGCAGAGATATTGGCCACTATATGTGGAACTTCAGACACACCCTGTACAGTCCAGAGGTATACACATGATCCCTTAGTGCACCACATGTGCACCAGGCCTGACAATATGGATGTAGATAGCCATGTAGATGGGTATAACACATAACGACTGGTATACATTTGGCACCATAGGTGTTGGATTCACACACTCCTGTCTGGCCTGACACATAATGACTGCTGGTACAGGGGTCCATGGACACAAAACACCCACTCGATATTGCCATACATTTGTACAGCATCACACTGCTCTGTCTGATGTACATGACATTTAAGGGAGGCCCAGCAGCAGTACATCTGGCAAGTATCTGCACATAACATCCCACTGGTTAAGTACACTAAGCTGCTAGGCATGTAACAATGCACTGTGTAGGCTACAGGCAGACTGGCTCAACACTGGCCTACATCTCGTATGGGGTAATGCACACGTACCTGCATATATAGCAGGCTGGACAGCCATGTCACAGCACAGGGTTAGATACACCTGTGTGACAGTGCATAGCCACAACCAGTGTGAACACAGCTACAGCCACATATGGTAAGCTAGCATAATATTACAGTATATGGACTATCTGTTCTACGCCATCCTCATATGTGCCACTCACAGAATGACCCTATATATGCTGGGCTGCTACACAGTTTGTCATGATGGCTGTCTGTGGTATGGGACATGTGTGTGTATGGCCCTACAAACATGTACGGCAAAATGGTACCATATAGTGGGGCAGCATGTAACATCTGAGAGAAGGGGAGCTAGAACAATGACATCTACCACAGTCTGTACACAGGCTGAAGTACATATTAACAATACACACACTGCTGACATTCACCATCAGTACACAGACCTCAGTTCTGTGCAATAATACATAGAATGTCCAGCTTACGTCATGAAATATAACCACTACTGTACATATGTGTAGCAATCTGATATATCACTGGCTTGTTTTCAGATATGATGACAGTATTTATGGTGTACAGCACATATGCACCACTTCATGCATGCCATATGTACAAAGGTTGACAGAGGTGTGGCTGACAGCACATACACAGGGCCAGTATAGCCATGTTGCTGTGATAACCCCATATATTTTCCATTGTAACTGGGTTTGTTGCAACATATGTCCTATGAGGGATATGAAGTCAGTAACTGTCATGGCCTTCACCATCTACAGACTGCAATCCTCACAATACCTTCTGCATTCCATGGATTGATGCACTGTGGCTAACACATGAAACCATAGGCACAACACTGCCCAATCTGCAGATGAGCCTGCAGATGGGTATTCCTCATATACATGGAACTGACATGGGAGGTATTGCGACATGTATGACAGGCATATAAAGACAAACACTGTTAAACCAACATTACTCCAAATGCAGTATAGCAGCACTTACAGTCTGTAGTCAGGTCAGGCACATTCTCCTCCTGTTGGTTGCCCTCTTTCCACAGTGTATGTTGTTAGAAGTAAATCCCCAATCCATCTGGGATACTGTTTGCCAAACATCACATCTGGTTCCTGCTCACAGTGACTGCAAAGGCCCAATACCACCATGATGTTCCTAGGTACTGGAGTGTGTTTCCATGCAATTGGCTATGGGATTGTTACCACAGCTGTTCCACATGCAATCAGCTAGGGAAGGGCTGTAATTTGTGCAGAGGCCATCAACTGATCATGAGCATCACGTAAAATACACATGCTGCTGTCTAAGCAAGGCAGGTGTGGGTCTCCACATCCACCAGAGAGGGAGTGGGGGAGGCAGACAGAGGCAGATACATGTCAGGGAGGGGTGGGATGGTAAAACTGAAGCATGTTTGTGTAACACACCTACCAGCAAAGGGTATCAAACCCCCAACAATTATGTAGCACTCTCACAGTTTGATCCATTTATTGGATGCACCACATGGGTTACCTGATGTGGAGCACTCAGAACATATATGTGAGGGTGAGCGACATCTGCAACAGGGATACGGTAGATATACGGTAGGTGTCGTACACATGTCTGTCTGCATGAACAGGTGCCAGCATCAACACAGGCGCACTCACATAGGGACGCACACACATTGACACACTTGGCAGGGCCAGGAGTGCAACTCATCAGTAGTGGGATTGACACAACACATCAATGTGCAGGTATCACATGCACCACACGGGTCATACAGAAGCCGTATGGGCAAAGAGTATGAGAAGATGTCAGTCATCAGACAGCATGCTTCAGTATGCCTTGGGGGGTTGTAGTGAGTGTGGATGTGGACATACGCATCATACAACACACACACACATACACACAGGGTGCCAGTTCTGACATGCATGGGTGCATGTCTACACGGGTGTGTGGTGGTCAACTGTGCCAGCAGGCTGTACAAGGGTAAGCAATGGGTATACCATGGCATCAGGCCACATAACAATGGTCTGCATTGTGGCTCAGGCCTGTAGTTACTGCATTTGCCCACACAGGTGGGTATTGCACCCCCCATCCAGTCAGCTGGGCGACTATTGTATGTGGCCAATGCTGTACACCACATGCCATGTATGTGTTCCTTAATCCATGACATGGATGGTGTCTGGGATGTGCACACCTCCCACATGCATGTACAGTGACATGTGGAACTGTACCTGTGGAGTCTGGCTCATGTTGTGAACACAGATTATCATCAGATGTGCCAGTCTTGCCCACCTGTGGCAGGAACTGGTAATGGGCAGCAGATCTACTCTTCACCTACATTGATAGCATGCCAACAGCATTCCCTGATCCCAGTGTCATCTGTCCATACAGGGCATGTTGTCAGGCATGGTATGTCCATTGTGAGTCACATGTGAAGGCACCACAGGTGGTGCAGGTGTCCATTGAGGAACATGGAGGAGGTATACTGTCTGCATGTAAGTGCATATTGGACAGATGGGCAGGGTGACATGCCCTCTGTAGCCCACTGCTATCACTGCATAGTTACTATCAGTGGCCAATATGCAGTGTACTAACCACATATTGACTGTTGCCTAGGCATGTGTGTACATATGACACATGGATTGAGTGTGTGCTCTGGGTAATAGTGGGGTTGCTAATTTGGATTGGCTGGCCTTGATGTCACATGTATGGGTAAGGCTTTGCACCCCAGCCTCCCAGCTAATTTACATCTGTTATCCCTGTATGGTTGACATTGTGCTATATAGTAGGGCCACCATAAAAGTAATGAACAAAACCCCCTCCACATTGGTCACAGGTGTCACACACTCAACTCTACCCAGGCTAGAAGTTACATACACACATACCTGTCATGTCTGGGAGTTGAACCCCTATTTAACTAGTCTATTACACTATAGCACTATGCAGTCATAGTATGCACCACAGACATTACTGGAGTATGTTTTCCCCAAACGTGTATTTCACAGTGACTGACATCAGCAGGATTACCAAAGTAGGGCATTTCACCTGTACTGCGAGTGGCTAACCTAAAATGCACTGCTCCCTACTCAAACAGTGAGACACACACAAAACATCCACAACTGTCATGTGTGGGTATAGAACACCTAACCAAGGGCTATATCACACTATAGCATGGAGCAGTTATAGGTCACACCACAAGGATTACAGGATACTTTCTCCCCAAAGTTGTATTTCACAATGAATGACATCAGCACGATTGGCAAAGTAGTGCATTTGAATTGAAGTGCAAGTGAGTAGCTTATGATGCATTGCTCCATACACAGACATTGAAACAGAAGCAAAACATCCAGAACTGCCATGGGTGGTGATGAAACCCTACCACAGTTCTAAATCATACTACAGCAGTGCACAGTTACAGGATGCGCCACAGACATTACTGGGCTATGACTTTCCCAGAGGTGTATTTCTAGGTGAGTGACATCAGTAGCCTTGTCAACATTGGATATATGAATTCTAAGGAGTGTGTGTGACATAAAAAGGATTGTTCGTCACTCAGTCATAAACAGACAGAGACACAAAGGCACACAGATTCACACACACAATTGCCAAGTCTGGGGTTAGAACACCTATCTAATTACCTTATCACACTACAGCAGTGCACAGTTACAGGATGTACTACAGAGAATACTGGGCTATGATTTCCCCAGAGGTGTATTCCTAGGTGAGTGACATCAGCAGCCTTGCCAAGGTTGAGTATATGAATTGTACAGGGTGTGAGTGGCCTAAAGAGCAGTGCTCTCTGCTCAGTCAGACACACACATGCGCACATTCACACACAGTTGCCAGGTCTGGGGTTAGAACACCTACCTAATGACTTTATCACACTACAGCAGTTTGCTGTTACAGGATGCACTATGGAGATTACTGGGCTATGGTTACCCCAGAGGTGTATTTCTAGGTGGGTGACATCAGCAGCCTTGCCAAAGTTGTGTATATGAACTGTACTGAGTGTGAGTGGCCTAAAAAGGCATTGCTCTCTACTCAGTCAGACACACACATACAAGCTAGGGCGGGGGTTAGAGCACCTACCTAATTACTTTATTACACTACAACAGTGCGCAGTTACAGGACGCGCTATGGAGATTATTGGGCTATGACTTCTCCAGAGGTGTATTTCTAGGTGAGTGACATCAGCAACCTTGCCAAAGTTGAGTATATGTATTGTATGGGGTGTGAGTGGCCTAAAAAGCATTGCTCCCTACTCAGTCAGATACAAGTAAACACACATGTGCCAGGTTTGAGGTTAGAACACCTACCTAACTACTTTATCACACTACAGCAGTATGCAGTTACAAGACGTGCTACGGGGATTACTGGGCTATGATTTCCCCAGAGGTGTATTTCTAGGTGAGTGACATCAGCAGCCTTGCCAAGGTTGAGTATATAAATTGTACGGGGTGTGAGTGGCCTAAAAAGGCATTACTCTCTTCTCAGTCAGACACACACAGTTGCCAGGTCTGGGGCTAGAACACCTACCTAACTTCTTAAGCACACTACAGCATTATGCTGTTACAGGACGCACTATGGAAATTACTGGGGTATGATTTCCCCAGAGGTGTATTTCTAGGTGAGTGACATCAACAGCCTTGCCAAAGTTGTGTATATGAAATGTACTGAGTGTGACTGACCTAAAAAGCATTACGCTCTACTCAGTCAGACGCGCACACACACAGTTGCCAGGTCTGGGGTTAGAATACCTACCTAACTACGTCATCACACTACAGCAGTGGGTAGTTACAGGACATGTTAAGGACATTACTGGGCTATGATTTTCCCAGAGCTGTATTTCTAGGTGAGTGCCATCAGCAGCCTTGCCAAGGTTGAGTATTTGAATTGTATGGGGTGTGAGTGGCCTAAAAAGCATTGCTCTCTACTCAGTCAGACACACACATACACACACAGATGCCAGGTCTGAGATTAGAACACCTACCTAACTACGTCATCACACTACATCAGTGGGTAGTTACAGGACATGTTATGGACATTACTGGGCTCTGATTTCCCCAGAGTTGTATTTTTAGGTGCGTGACATCAGCAGCCTTGCCAAAGTTGTGTATATGAACTGTACTGAGTATGAGTAGCCTAAAAAGAATTTTTCTCTACACAGTCAGAGACCAAGAGACATGCACACAAACACACACTCACACAGTTGCCAAGTCTGGGGTTAGGACTACTACCTAAATTTTTTATTAGTCCAGCAGTACGCAGTTATGGGACGTGCCATGGGCATTACTGAGCTACAGCTCTCCCAAAGTTGTATTTCACATTGGATGACCTCAGCAGGCTTGTCATGATACTGCTATGGGGAGGCCAGTGTGTTCATGGGCCGTAACCCATTCATGTAGGGGTTGACATGCCGCATGTGGCCACACACGGGGTCATATGCCACAGGTACATGTATACAGCTGCTAGGTGACTACTTCCTTGTACAGTCATGTTGCACAATTGGCACGTGCAATATGCCGTCATGCTGATAGATACTGGTGACTAGTATCTGCAGTGAGTGACACCTGCACCTCATGTGTTTGGGGCCTTTTGGCTGTCTGCTGGGTGGGACAGACCTAGATGGCTCCTTGTCATGTTCACCCTCTTCAACACATCTATGTCCGTTTACCTTTGGCTTACTATAGTGTGTTGTCCTTACATATATGTCTGTATTCCTATCCACTGTGTGTGCAAGGCAGGAGTGGTGCATACAGACATGTGTCTGCACTAAGAACTACAACTGCCAGATATGTCTGGTCCACTGGTGTTTGCTGACATGGCCTTCATGTGTTTAAGTGTGCGAGCATGCCCAGTATGGCCATCTATATTGCATGTGTGGATCAAGTCCAGATAGTTTGTACTGCAGTGCTGACCTTTGTGTTGTACACCGACAGGTAGCATGCTGTGTCTGCAGGGTATACATTGGTCATTTGGCATTGACTGTTGCTACATTTCTGCATAGTGGGGAGGCACCTGACTCTTTCTACATTTCTACACAGAGGTGGAGGGGGCACACCTGACTGTTACTATAAGTGTACATAGGATGGTGGGGCACACCTTACACTTTTACACAGTTGCTAGGACTGTACTCGTATGTCAGGTACACATTTCAGTCTGTAGTCTTACCTATCGTGCACATAGTACACTCCCTGTACATGGTTGAGCACAGGTAGTGTCATGTTTGACATCCCTTTTACTGTATGTGTGAGTCGGAGAGGTGTCATTCCCTGGGTCCCTACTGTGTCAGTGCATGCGCTATGCATTGCCTCTTTGCCAAGGCCAGGGCATACTGGGCACACTTCCTTCTGCCTACTGTGGCAGACTCAGGTTGTTCCTCCTCCGAGTCACTCTGCCCCTGTGCATGCCTTGGCACTGGTGGGGGGCTGTGTGGCTCTGTCCCATGCTGTTCCTGTTGCAGCTGTTTCTGCAGAATCATATTGTGTAGCATGGCACATACAAGGACAATTTGGGTACATGTAGTTGGTGAGTACTGCAAGGCTCCACTGGATGTGTCCAGGCACTGGAACCGTGACTTGAGCATTCCAAACACATGCTCTATTATGATTTGTGTTTGTGCGTGTGCCTCATTATGGAGTTCTTGTTCAGGTGTGTGCATTTCTGATGGGTGTCATCAGCCATGGCTCCAATGCGTATCCAGTATCCCCCACTAGGTGACCGTGTGGGATGTCCACATTGGCAAATGTCTGGTACAGCTGCGTCAGATGCCAGATGTGTTAATTTTGGTAGCTTCCAGGGTAACCAGCACACACATTCATTATTATGCCCTGGGCATCACACGCGACCTGGCAGTTGATGGAGGGGAAGCCCTTGTGGTTGATGTAGACCCTACCCCGCTCAGCTGGTAGTGCTTTAATGTGTATGTGCGTGCAGTCTATTATACCCACTACCTCAGGGTATTCTGCTATTTGGTGGAAGAGACGCATATTACTGGCCAATGCCTCACGAGTGATGGGGAAATATATGTGCTCACAGACATGTGCTGACATGGCATCCAGGAACTGGTGGAGTACCCTGGATGCTGATGCCTGTGAAATCCTCATAATATCCCCAGTTGGCCTTTGGAAGGTTCCTGTAGCTAGTATTCTTAGGCCTACACATACCTTGGTATCCACTGGGATGGGTTCCCCTCTGTTGGTTTTGTGTGTCAGGCGTGGCCGGCACAGCTCAACAATTTGCTGTAGGAGGTCCCTGTCCACCCTATAGCACTCCACTATCTCCAGCTCATGTAGCCCTTGGTAGGTTACCCTAGGTCTGTACACTCTTCTCCATCTCCTCACTGTGGGTTGCTCAGCAGCATTCACATCCTCACCACCCTCAGCCTCTTGCACATGCTGGTTTATGATAGCAAACGCAGCCCCTAATATTTTTTCATTTGCTTTCGTTTTGTAAAACTTCCCCATCTGTGTACACCGGTGGTGCAGAGTGTTTGGGAAAAACAAGGGGGGAAGGTGTTTGCATAGTTTATAGTGGTGTGCTAGGCTGGGCTGGTCTGCTGCCTGTGTAACTGGCTGATTCTGATACATTTCACCTGTCATCTAAGCTAGTTCTCCTTGATTACCTTCCATTGCCCATGTGCGCACCACCAGATGGAGTGCTGAAATGTGCACAGAGCTGCTTTTTCCTGGTTTATCTTCCTTTTTCTTCCTGTAAAACCCGGTGCATGGTGCGCATGCCTGCCTACACTTTGTAAAGAGGGCTAGGCAGGTTTAGACACACTCTTAGCTTAGCTGTGCTAAGCTAGGAGCAATCCTGAGCCACAGGTCTCCAATCCACTTACAATATGCCTGACACCCCCCCATGTTGTCACCTATATCCTAGTCTTGCACCCAGCTATGAATGTATGATCATACAATAAAAGAAAATCTACATTGTTTGAGCATTGTTCATCTCTGGTTTTTCTTCCTTTGATGTCTCTTTGAAACCCAGCTATTTATACTCTTACACTCTTGGGACCTGCCTCACACCCTGGGAAAATCTGGGATTCACTATCCTTTCCCTCATTTGCATAGGATTGCCTGCTAATGCATAGTTACATGTCCCACAATGAGCATCCCCCCTTAGCAACCATTACTCACTGGCCAGGTTGTCTTTTTCCTGCCATTGACTTACATAGCAGGATACTGATTTTAGTTAGAATGCTTATTTTAAGTTTATTTTATTATTTTCCCCCAATCCCGTTTGCGAATTGCTGCCCTATGCTTAAACAGGCGAGATCGGCAAAAAAAAAATTAAAAGTTGTTTATTTTTTTTTTAAACAGTTTGCAATGCCAATGGACTTCTACTTGGACATTGGCATGCTTCCTCAATGATATGCAGCCTTTATTTGGAGCTGTCATAGCTCCGTTTTGTAGATTGCAGAAATGTACTCGGTTAGTAACAGAGTACATTTCTGCACACTGCACTTGTCCTGCACAGACAGCTGCCAGCTTCCTGGATCACATATTACCCTCATTTGCATGGTTTTCACCTGCAAATGAGGGTAATTTGCATACAGGAGCTCAGTCTGTGCAGGATTAGTTTAAGAGCTCACGTGCACGTCCCCAGGAGCTCGTGCCTGGATTGCACGTTGGCCATATTGCCGAAATTAGCTCTTAGACTAATCCTGAACATTCTACAGGGCTTTGTAAATCTGGGGAAGTGTGTATGAAATGTAATACAAAAGATAATATCATAAAAAATAAATAAATATATATGTATATTTAAATATATTTTTAAAAATATATATTTTATTTTTATAAAAACTATTATCTAAAGGAGGGCTTTTAATACCTTTCAATAGCTTTTAATTTCAGTAGGGAGCTGATGGAAATATTTTCATTCAAACCTGGCCAGTTGCCTGCATTTAGCCGCAACTGCCAGTATAGTTCCCTTTTTTCTAACAGTAATGATCAAGCTCCTCCTCTTATGTCTGTGTTAATACTGTCTATGATAAAAAATTGGAAATTGTGGTTAGCATTCTCCATGATGTGTTTGCTTAAAGCGTTGGTGTCCTTTTTGTTTTTTATATCATATAGCTGCTCATATATACGGTTCCTTAGCTTGCGGTGAGTTTTATCAATGTAATAACAGGAACAGATGGTACACATGGCACAATATATGACTTTCTTGGAACAACAATTGTATTTATAATGAATCCTAGTTTCCATATTGTTGACAAAAAATGAGTTACCCTCTTTTACATGCTTATAGTGGTTGCACATAACCCATTTATTCATGTAACCTACATTACGGTTGAGATAGATATTTTTGGTTTCAAATATGTTTTTCAATTTTTTTCCTTTTCTATAAACTATAGAGGGTTGTGAGCCTATCAAAGATCTAATATTCTTGTCATGCCTAAGAATGGACCAATTCTTATCTAAAATATCCTTCAATATAAAACTATCTTGGGTAAAAACAGTGATAAAAGAAGTTTTAAAATCCTTATTCTCTTCAATAATGTTAATGTCAGTATTATTGATAGTAAAAACATTATCCATAAAATCACTTGATAGTAGAGGACGATAAAAGCCTGTCTCTCTCTCTCTCTCTCTCTCTTGTTAACTACTTCAGTCATGATTTCAGTAATAAATTTAAAAGGATAACCTCTCTTCAAGAACATGTTTTTTAGTTTATCACATTCATTTAAGAATTCATCCATAACAGAAACCATGCATGCTGCATGCACAAATTGACCTTTTACAATGGCATTCTCTTGTTTTAAGGGATGAGTGCTGGAGAAATGCAATAAAGAATTAGAATATGTATCCTTTCTAAAAATTTTTGGTACAAACTTCTCATTGTGGTAATACTTTGACAATAAAATGTCCAAGAAAGAAATCATGTTGGAGTTGTTGGTGTGAGTTAACTTTAAAAAATTGGTAGTGGATTCAATATAAGTTATAAAATCATTAATAACTTCATTAGGTCCAGCCCATAAAATAAACCTATCATCCAAGAACCTAGTGTAAAATCTCATATATTTAAAATAACTAGAGGGAAATAGAAATTTCTTCTCCCATTGCATGACCACAATATTGGCGTAGAGACCACCACATGCAGAACCCATAGCTGTTCCCTCTTGTTGTAAGTATATTTCTTGGTTAAATAGTATAAAGTTATTGTTAAGGACCATCACCAAGTTGTGTGTAAACCAAAACATCAAAATGCACAATACCTTTTTCATAAAGGAACTCTGTAAACCATTCTTACCCTATATCATGGGGTATTACAGCATATAGGTCCTTAATATCAATAGTTATAAAAATGTATGTATCTTTAAAAGGTATCTTATCAATTGCTTCTAAAAAAAATCCCATGAATCTTTACATGCATATGTTTTGTTGTACACAAATTCCTTTAACTTAGTGTTTAAATACTTAGCCAAAGGGTGGGTAATGGAGCCCTTTGAATCAACTATTGGACGCATGGGTGGTTGTCTTAGGTTCTTATGCAACTTTGGTAGTCCAAACATAAGAGATAACCTAGGATAAGAAACAGATAAATAATTAAGCGTGTCTATAGATATGGATCCTTCAATAAATAGGTCTTGGAGCTCATTTCTTATTTTATTATATGATCCGTTTAATTCATTTAAAGAAGATTTTGTATAAGCCTTACCCTCAGGTTTAAATAACATTTTCCTATTATAATCTTCACAATTCATTAAAACCACCCCACCCCCTTATCAGATTTCATAATTCTAATCTTGTGCAGAAAATTCTTAATTTCATCAATAATGTTTTTCTCACTAAAAACACTTGCATTGAAATTTCTACCTCTAAAATTAGAATTTTGAATATCCAGGTCACAAACACTTTCAAATAATTGGATAATAGGGTGAAGTGGAGGGTTATAAGTACTGGAAATAGCCAGAAGACTGAGAAAAAGAATTCAGAAAAGGAATTTTTAAAAATAATTTTTAAATTTAATTTACGTGTGTACAATCTCAGGTCCATTAATGTGTTAGAAATATCCATAGACTGTGGAGGTATAAAAGTGAAACCTTTTGCAAAAATATCACAATGTTCTGTATTTATTTTAATGTTAGAAAAAATTATACACATTAAAATCACCCAGGGAGTTGGTCACAAGATGGTAGGGCATGGTCTACTGTCACGTCAGAAGAAATATTTGGTGATGTATACAAAACTTCAGATATGGAACCAGTTAATTCCTGTTGTTCCATGTCCGGTTGTAGAACCTCTTCCCTCCCCTGTTCACCATCCCTCCTCTGTTCCAGTGCATGTTCCTAAGCATTAGGTAGCCTATCTACCACAAGAGGAGTGGTCCCTGGCCCAGAAATTGTAGCTATTGGCCATTTTGGGCAGTTGTCTTCCATCTCTTTCAACTTTCTGGTTTGAAAGCCGCACTTGTGCTTGCTTCCCTTCCTTTCGTGTAACTAGCCTAGTCCAGATACAGAGTTGCTGTATACAGGATTGTTGGTAAGCTTCTGAGCCCCCCAAGCCTTTCTGCATTGGAGGGAAGCCTTCTATCTTATCAGTGGGGGTGGTAAGCTCTAGGTAGCCTATCTACCACAAGAGGAGTGGCTCCTGGCCCAGAACATGTACCCCATTGGCCATTTGAGCAGTTTTTTTCCCATCTCTTTCAACTTTCTGGTTTAAAAGCCGCATTTATGCTTGTTTTCTGCCTTCTCTGAAACTAGTCTAGTCCAGATACAGATTTGCTGTATCCGGGACTGTTGGTAAGTGTCTGAGCCCCCAAGCCTTTCTGTGTTGGATGGAAGCCTTCTAGCTTATCAGTTGGAGTGGTAAGCACTAGGTAGCCTATCTTCCATGGGAAGAGTGGGTTTTGGCCCATAAATTGTAGGTTATTGGCTGTTTAGGCAGTTTTCCATCCCTTTCAACTTGCTGGCTTAAAAGCCTGCATTTGTGCTTGCTCCCCACCTTTCCTGTAACTATTCTAGTCCAGGTACAGATTTGCTGTATCCAGGACTCTTTGTAAGCTTCTGAGCCCCCCAAGCTTTTCTGTGTTGAAGAGAAGCCTTCTAGCTTATCAGTGGGAGTGATAAGCATTAGGTGACCTATCTGCCACAAGAGGAGTTGTTCCTGGCCCAGAAATTGTAGCTACTGGATGTTTGGGCAGTTTCTTCCCATCTCTTTTAATTTCTGGTTTAAAAGCCACACTTGCACTTGTTTCCTGCCTTTCCTGTAACTAGCCTAGTCCAGATACAGAGTTGCTGTATCCAGGACTGTTAGTAAGCTTCTGAGCCCCGCAAGCCTTTCTGTGTTGGGGGGAAGCCTTCTAGCTTATCAGTGGGAGTGGTAAGCACTAGGTAGCCTATCTACCACAAGAGGAGTGGTTCTGGCCCAGAAATTGTAGTTTATTGGCCATTTGGGTAGTTTTTCCATCTCTCTCAACTTTCTGGTTTTAAAGCCCGTGTTTGCACTTGATCCCCACCTTCCCGTAACTAGTCTAGTCCAAGTACAGATTTGCTGTATCCAGGACTGTTTGTAAGCTTCTGTGCCCCCCCAATCCTTTGTGTTGGAGTTGTGCCTTCTAGCTTATCAGTGGGAGTGGTAAGTACTAGGTAGTCTGTCTACCACAAGAGGAGTGGTTCTTGGCCCAGGAATTGTAGTTTATTGGTCATTTGGGAAGCTGTCCATCTCTTTCAACTTTCTGGTTTAAAAGACCACATCTGCGCTTGTTTCCCATCGTTCCTGTAACTAACCTACTGTAAAGCACTAGAAAGCCTTAAACTGATACAAGCCTTCTAGCTTAAAAGAGAGTCTTTGGAGTGATTAAGTATCAGTTTTCTGTATTTTCTTGCTGTACTTAACTGTTTTCCACCTAAACACTGATTTTCCAGCATTTATTGTGATTTAAAAGCTTGTTTTTTTCACATATTGTACTTATTTGACTGCCTGCACTTTTAAAAAGTATTTTTTTGTTTAAATAATTTGTTTAACTGTTGTAGACTACAAACTAAAGTACGATAGCCTTTTCTGATCGCTTGTAGTCATTTAAAGCTGTTTTAAGTGTACTTTTTATTGTTTTTGCCTTATCTTTTCAAAAAAAAAAAAAAAAAAACATTCCTTGTTTCCTACCCTTCTAAGCTATTATAGTCCAGTTGTCAAGCTAGTGCTGAATTCAGGGCTGTGTTACAAGCTTCTGAGTTGCCCATACCTTACTTGGATAGAGGGAAGTTTCTCTGTTCACCTGTGAGAGAGGGGAACTTTGAGCAGCCATCTCTCCCTGGAGGAGTGGTTCCAGCCCAGAAGTTAGTGGTTTAAAAACCACTTTTGCATGGTTTTGCGCACCGGGCAGCACCGGTTAGCTACGGTTAAATTATTCCCAGCTCCACTAAGTCTCCTCTTCAGTTTTTCCCTTGAAACTAGTCTCTCAACTTTAGCACTCAAAAAGCATCCTACAGTCCTGCACTTGATCAGACCTAATAGCAAGCACTAATATACCCCGACACTTGACTGCCCAGCAGGGCAAGGATTTTTCACATTGTGCAGCACTGCAAGACTACAGTTAAACTATTCCAGGTGCCAGAAAGTCTGCTCTTCAAATTTTCCTTTAGAACTAGCTGGATTTTAAGTAGGAGCACTAAAATCTGAACCCCTGTGACTAGCACTTGCTCTAGAACTTGCTGGAAAGCACTAGGAAGCCTGAAACTGATTCAAGCACTCAGCTTTCCTTGTCAATAAGGAGAAATTAATCATAGGCACTAAACAGCCTATAATTGCAAAGTACCTTGCAAATGTAAGGAAAAACAGCTCTTAAACTTTACAAGAAAGCACTAGGAAGCTTGAAACTGATTTAAGCACTCAGCTCTCCTTGTCAATAAGGAGAAATTAATCATAGGCACTAAACAGCCTATAATTGCAAAGTACCTTGCAAAGGTAAGGGAAAACAGGTCTTAAACTTTACAAAAAAGCACCTAAACAGGCATGTCCAAGGGTCAGCTTCTGGTGATTTCCCTGTCCACTTGGTGAATCTGGGCATACTGGGGCAGTGCGGCAACTGCCTCATGTACACAGACAATCCTCTCCTCCTACCACCCAATACTACAACCTGCGAGAGATACACTTACATAGCCAAACTGGAAGCAAAGCTCTCTCCAGTCAAGATTGTGATAGACAGTCAAGAGGAGAAGATTAACACCTGCATTACACCTCAAGCAACTCACAGCCCTTCAAAACCCACACCATCAACACCCACACATAGCAAAACTAAGCCAACATATGCAGAGGCCCTTAACATTAACCTGCCCAAGCAATAAGGACCTCCGAAGCTGAAATGCAAACACCACTCACAACCAAAGTGACACATAACTCACAACACCAGTGTGCCACCCAACAACAGCCTCTAAGGCAAGACAATATACCCAACACTTTAGTCATAGGTGACTCTATAGTCAGGCACACTGATGTCCCACTCACCAGGCTGAACAAGGAGAAAATTACAGTCAGCTGCCTGTCGAGTGCCAGGATCCGTCACATAATGGATGCACTCAAGTCACTCCACAACAAGTACAAATACGACTCTGTCATTGTCCATGCTGGAGTGAATGACTTGAGACATACCTCCCTGGACTACATGAAAAGAGACGTGGAAGAGCTCTTGGATCATGTGACCCAGGCAGGTATGACCCTAGCCCTGAGTAGCATCCTGCCTTCGCCCAGAATGATACCACAGTATAAGGACAAAATGATTGACTTCAACAATTGGCTAAACTTCTGGTGTCATTCAAAGGGGATCCAGTATTTGTCTGCCTGGGAAGACATGATCGACAAACCACGATGCTTTGCCAGAGATGGTCTGCACTTGTCACCCCTGGGATTCAGGTGACTGGCTAAAGCTCTTGCCACGCTATAGTGCCTTTTTTAGGCAATGTTCAAAGGATAAAACCACCACTGTAACAGATACAAGCATGCAAAATCTGAAGGTAATGCTACTCAATGCTAGAAGTCTAAACCTCAAAATGCACTCTCTCGAGGCACTCCTAAAAATGGAGAACATCAATATCTGTGCAGTAACTGAGACCTGGTTCAAGGCTCCAGAGAGCACCCCTGCAATACCAGGCTACAATTCTTACCACACTTTTCGGCCACAAAACCAAGACCGAAACACTAAAGGTGGAGGAGTTTCTATATTCACCAAGGATATTCACACCTCCAGGCTAGTTGCCCAACACAATGCATCTGAAATTCTCCAGGTGCAACTAACACTAGGTAAGACTGCAATCCAAATTGTAGCTTGCTACAGATCCCCCACCATGCCCCAAGATTCTCACTACACCTTTCTAAACATACTGGAAAATATTAAGATACAACCAAACACCCTAATACTGGGTGATTTCAACTACCCTGTCATTAATTTGGAAAACTACTCGGGTACCAACTCCTTTTCCCAATGGTTCTTGGAATTCATAAATTCCAGCACCCTGGATCAACTAATCCATTGTCCCACCAGGGGCTCCAATATCCTATGCCTGGTCATTACCAACATGGGAGATAGATGCTCCACACCAGTGGTCACCCCCTCATTGGTCAGGTCTGACCATAAGCAAATCACCTTTGACATCCACATCCCACCCCCACCCCCCAGTAAGGAAACCTCCTTAAAAAACTTCTCCAAAGCCAACTTCATGCTACTGAAGTCAGAAGTGACAAACTTCACAACACCCACGCAGACGGGATCTGGAAGTTCGACTGCAGAATCCTACACTAAGGCACTGTACGAGCACATCCACTTGTGCATGAATCGTGCCATCCCAAATAGAACCAAGATGCTCTTCCCCAAAAAAAGGAAGCCAATCTGGTGGTCCCCTGCTATAAACAAACTATACAACAGAAGGAAAAAAACTGTTGCAGAAAAGAGGAAAATCCCAGGATGCAAAATACTCCCTCACCAGCCTCAGTAAGAAGCTGAGATCCCTCATAAAATCCTCAAAAGCTAGTTATGAAAATAAAATTGCCAAAGATTCCAAAGACAACCACAAGGCATTCTACAATTATGTCAAGAATCTAAATGGCAATGCTCAGATCTGCTCTGAGCTACAACAGAATGGCATTAAATATACTGATCCCAAGGATATTGCCAATATCCTGGCAGATCGATTTAGTGCCAACTTCACTCCCTCTCACCCCCTAAAGGACCCATCTCAATACCAAAAGATTGCCAAATTCAGATAATCACGGCCACACAGGTAGAAACTGCACTCTCCAAAGCTAAGAATACAGCATCCATGGGGCCAGATGACATCCCAGGCTGTGTACTACATGAACTACAAAATGAACTGGCACCTCACCTAAGTGTCATGTTTAATCATAGTCTCACCTCAGGCTTCATGCCCACTGAGTGGTATGCAACTACAGTTATCCCGCTCCACAAGGGAGGATCTGCCTTGGATCCCGGGAACTACCATCCCATCAGTCTGACAAGCCTGATCTGCAATGGCATGGAACGCATTATCATGGAACTTATAAACAAAGACATTGGCAACCTTCAAACACTGGACTCCACCCAGTTTGGGTTTGTGAAGGGCCAATTTTGTCTCCTGAATCTGATTGACTTCTTTGAATCAGTCTCCAGAGCTGTAGACGAGGGCAAGGTGGTCCACACAGCCTATCTGGACCTTGCCAAGGCCTTCGACACCACCCCCCACTCTGGAATCTTAGATAAACTTACTAAGCTGGGCATAAATCCCTATGTCACTCGATGGGTTGCCAACTGGCTTACTGACAGAACCCAGACTGTAAAAGTAGCTGACTCCAAATCCAGCTCCAGACAAGTGACAAGTGGAGTACCTCAGGGTTCAGTCCTGGGACCACTCTTGTTTGGCATCTACTTCTCTGAAGTACAGGCCAACACTAAGGGATTCTGGCTAACAAAGCTCGCAGATGACTGCAAACTGGGAGCTATTACTGAATCCCCAAATGATGTGGATATTCTACAAAAGGGACTTACAGTAACAGATGCATGGTGCCAGAGCCATGGGCTCAAGCTTAATGCCAAGAAATGTATATTTATCCCCTTTGGAAAAAAACATGTACCCATGAATTACCACATAGGTGTGGCAGGAGACTAAACATCAAAAGTGTGATGAAAGACTTAGGGACACAGGTGGACAGTGGTCCCACTTTAGATAACCACATCGCCACAACAGTCAGGAAATCCTTCTATGTGGCACACCTCATCACCAGGAGCGGCCATAAGTTGACTGGTGCCCTAGGCAAAAGGGCTCCACAGCACCCCCACCACACCACGTGGTGCCCACATCCTGTTCTACTTACACCAAATAAACACTGAAAAAGTGCCCCTGATACAGACTCGCCCTAGGCGGCCTCCTAGTTAGCCTATGCCTAAGGCCGACTATGCTCATCACTAAGGGCTTTTCATCCAGAAAAAAGATGGTCATTGTCCCACTGTACTCATCCCTCATTAGACCCATTATAGAGTATAATGCCCCATTTGGTATGTACCTCACAAGACATCTGCAACAGATGGAAAGGCCACAGAAATACCTCACTAAAAGAATCACAGGCCTATAGCAGATGCCATATGCTGACCATCTAAAAAAATCCAGCTATACTCTGTGGCATATCGTCTACTCAGAGGCGATCTCTGCTTAACATAGAAAAACATGTCAAACCCTGAGCTGTTGGACATGCTCCACTTAAAGAAACCCAATCCCTCAGAGCCACACGCTCCAGGGATCTAAACCTTGTCATCACAATGCACAAAACATGCTAGGGGAATAGCTTCCTGATCCAGAGACTCCCCATACTCTGGAATAGACTGCCCATACATGTCAAGCAGAGCACCTCCTTGGCCCTCTTCAAAAGGAACCTTGATGATTGGATGGGAGATAGGAAATTCACCCCAGGGATCATGTCAGTCACCCTGCTAGACAGGGGTCCAGAGAAGTAAATATTGTGGGAAGAAATATCCAGGGAATTGTTATGGCTAGGCTTGCATAGGCCCTACGGCTGATAGCCTAGTACCAACCTATGAACCTATGAACCTTTATCCACCCCTCACCAACCAACCGACTAAGCAGCTCACCCTACTCTTCAGGCATGACCAAACGGCAACTTCAGGTGTACTCTCCAGTCCAGCTGGTGAACCTGGGCATCCTGAGGCAATATTACAACTGCCTCATGTACATAGACAACCCTCTCCTCCTACCACAAAACACTAACATATGCGAGAGATGCAATTATACAGCCAAACTGTAGGCTAAGGTCTCTCCACCCAAGACTGGAACAGACAGTCATGAGGAGAAGGTTAACACTTGCACCACACCTCCAGCCTCACATAGACCTACTAAACCAGCCCTGGCAAAAAATACACATAAATACACCAAATCATACTCCGAAGCTCTAAATAAAAACCTGCAAAAGCATCCAAGAGCTCCAAAGCAGACACCTAAAAAACCTGCACCTCCTGTCACAAACCAGACAACACATAAAACACAAAATCAATGTGCCGCACAATCACAGCCCTTAAGGCAAAGTAATATACCTAACACACTAGTAATAGGTGACTCTATAGTCAGGTACACTGACGTCCCACTTACTAGGCTGGACAAGGAGAAGGTTACTGTTAGCTGCCTGTCAGGTGCCAGAATCCGCCACATAACACAAGCACTCACGTCACTCCAGAACAAGTACAAATATGACTCTATCATTGTTCATGTTGGTGTGAATGACCTGAGATGTACCTCCCTGGACTACATGAAAAGAGACATGGGAGAGCTCTCTGATTATGTAACCCAGGCAGGTATGACCCTGATCCTGAGTAGCATCCTGCCCTCACCAAGAATGATACCTCGGTATAAAGAAAAAATGATCAATTTCAACAATTGGCTAAGCTTCTGGTGTCATTCAAAGGGGATCCAGTGTCTGTCAGCCTGGGATGACATGTTCAACAAGCTGCGTTGCTTCACAAGAGATGGCTTGCACCTGTCACCCCTAGGCTTTCAAATACTGGCCAAGGCTCTTGCTGCCCCCATAGTGCCTTTTTTAGGCAAGGCTCAAAAGTCAAACCCACCTCCATAAACAGCACAAATAAAAAAATGAGGGTTATGCTACTGAATGCCAGGAGTTTAAATCTCAAAATGCATGTGCTCAAAGCACTCCTTAGTATGGAGAAAGTCAACATCTGTGCAGTAACTGAAACCTGGTTGAAGACTCGAGAGAGCACTCCAGCACTACTGAGCTACAACTCATACCACACATTTCGGCCAGAGAACACGGACTAAAACACAAAAGGAGGGGATGTATCCATATTCATCAAGGATACCTACATCTCCAGGTTAGTGGTGCAGCATGATACCTCTGAGATCATCCATGTGCAACTAACATCGGGCAAATTTGCAATGCAAATTGTGGCCTACAGATCACCATCCATGACCCAGGACCACCATTCTGCCTTTCTGGAGACACTGGAAAACATGAAGGTCCTACCGAGCACCCAGATATTGGGTGATTTCAATTACCCTACCATTAACTGGGAAAACTACTTGAGTACATACTCCCAGGCTCAGCGTTTCCTGGAATTTATCAGCTCAAATGCCCTGGATCAGCTGGTAAACTACCCTACTAGAGGTGAAAATATATTGGACCTGGTCATCACCAATATGGGTGACAGGAGTTCCACGCCGGAGGTCAACCTGTCACTGGTTAGATCAGACCATAAACTAATCACTCTGGATGTACACACCCCACCAGCACCCCCAACCAAGGAAACCACAGTGAAAAACTTTTCTAAAGCAAACTTCACCTTACTTAAGACAGAGGTGGCATGTTTCACAGCCCCCATGCTAAAGGATAACGCTGCCCAAGATGCAGAATCCTTTACAAATGCACTCTATGAGCCCCTACAAGGACGCATGGATCATGCCATCCCTAGCAAAACCAAGACTCACTCCCCTAAGAGAAGGAAACCAGTCTGGTGGCCCCCTGCCATAAACAGGTTATACAATAAAAGGAGGAAGCTAGTTCAGAAAAAAAGCAAATCCCAAGAAAGAAAGACATCCCTGATCAGTATCAGTAAGAAAGTAAGGTCCCTCATAAAATCATCCAAGGCTAACTTTGAAAGAAAAATAGCCAAGGATTCGAAAGATAACCACAAAGCCTTCTTTAGCTATGTCAAGAATCTAAGTGGCAACTCACAGATATGCTCTGAGCTAGTTTAAAATAGCACAAAATATACTGAACCTAGTGATATTGCCAACATCCTGGCAGATAGATTCAGTACAAACTTTACAACCCTCTCACCTCCAAAAGGGCCCACAACAATACCGGAAAAGTGTAGTGTCCCGGAAATCACAGACGCACAGGTGAAAACAGCCCTTTCAAAAGCCAAAAACACAGTGTCAATGGGGCCAGATGGTGTCCCAGGATGCGTCTTGCATGAACTACAGAACGAACTAACCCCCCACCTAAACAAGCTGTTCAACCTCAGCCTCCCCACAGGCTATGTGCCCACAGAATGGTGCACAGCAATGGTTATTCTGCTCCACAAAGGAGGGGCCACAACTGACCCTGGTAACTATTGCCCCATAAGCCTGACTAGCCTGGTCTGCAAGGCTATGGAGTGCATCATCATGGAACTCATTAACAAAGACATTGGGAACCGCCAAACACTTGATCAGACCCAGTTCTGCTTTGTTAAGGGCAGATCATGCCTACTAAACCTGGTTGACTTCTTTGAGACAGTCACCAAGGCCATAGATGAGGGAAAGGTGGTTCACACAGCCTACCTTGACCTTGCCAAGGCATTCTACACCATTCCTCACTCAGGTGTTATAGAAAAACTCACCAGTCTGAACATAAACCCCTACGTCACAAGATGGGTTGCCAACTGGCTTACAGACAGAACTCATGCGGTAAGAATAGCGGGCTCCAGGTCCGACTCTAAACCAGTCACAAGTGGTGTCTCACAAGGCTCGGTCCTGGGACCACTACTGTTTGGCATATACTTCTCAGAAGTACAGGCAAACACAGGAGGACTATGGCTAACCAAGTTCGCCAATGACTGCAAACTGGGAGCCATAACTGACTCTCCGGCTAACACGGAAATCCACCAAACAGGCCTTACTGAGATGGACACCTGGTGTCAAAGTCATGGTCTCAATATATACTGAACCTAGTGATATTGCCAACATCCTGGCAGATAGATTCAGTGCAAACTTTACACCCTTCTCACCTCCAAAAGGGCCCACAACAATACCGGAAAAGTGTAGTGTCCCGGAAATCACAGACGCACAGGTGAAAACAGCCCTTTCAAAAGCCAAAAACACAGTGTCAATGGGGCCAGATGGTGTCCCAGGATGCATCTTGCATGAACTACAGAATGAACGAACCCCCCCACCTAAACAAGCTGTTCAACCTCAGCCTCCCCACAGGCTATGTGCCCACAGAATGGCGCACAGCAATGGTTATTCTGCTCCACAAAGGAGGGGCCACAACTGACCCTGGTAACTATCGCCCCATAAGCCTGACTAGCCTGGTCTGCAGGGCTATGGAGTGCATCATCATGGAACTCATTAACAAAGACATTGGGAACTGCCAAACACTTGATCAGACCCAGTTCTGCTTTGTTAAGGGCAGATCATGCCTATTAAACCTGGTTGACTTCTTTGAGACAGTCACCAAGGCCATAGATGAGGGAAAGGTGGTTCACACAGCCTACCTTGACCTTGCCAAGGCATTCTACACCATTCCTCACTCAGGTGTTATAGAAAAACTCACCAGTCTGAACATAAACCCCTACGTCACAAGATGGGTTGCCAACTGGCTTACAGACAGAACTCATGCGGTAAGAATAGCGGGCTCCAGGTCCGACTCTAAACCAGTCACAAGTGGTGTCCCACAAGGCTCGGTCCTGGGACCCCTACTGTTCGGCATATACTTCTCAGAAGTACAGGCAAACACAGGAGGACTATGGCTAATCAAGTTTGCCAATGACTGCAAACTG
This sequence comes from Protopterus annectens, assembly GCF_019279795.1. Lineage (NCBI taxonomy): Eukaryota > Metazoa > Chordata > Ceratodontiformes > Protopteridae > Protopterus > Protopterus annectens. Next base: position 1,452,735,176 of record NC_056737.1, read on the forward strand.
GGAGCCATAATTGACTCTCCGGCTAACACGGAAATCCACCAAATAGGCCTTACTGAGATGAACACCTGGTGTCAAAGTCATGATCTCAAGCTAAATGCCAAAAAATGCATAGTCATCCCATTTGGGAAAAACAAAACACCCACGAATTACCACACAGGTGGCAGCCTCCTTAATACAGAAGAGGTAATAAGAGATCTGGGGTCCCAGGTAGATAGTAATCTCTCCTTTGACAATCATATTGCCAAAGTAGTTAGGAAATCTTTCTATGTGGCCCATCTAATTACTAAAGGGTTCGCATCTAGAAATAAAGAGGTTATAGTGCTCCTCTACTCGTCACTCATCCGACCCATCATAGAGTACAATGCCCCATTTGGGATGTACCTCACAAGACACTTCCAACAACTGGAAAGACCACAAAAGTACCTCACCAAGGGGATTACTGGCCTCAAACATATGTCCTATGCAGACCGACTGAAAAAACTCCGGCTGTAATCAGTGGCATATCACTTACTCAGAGATGATCTCTGCCTGACTTACAAAGGCATGTCCAGCTTAGAATTGATGGACATGCTCCACCTAAATAAATCCAAGTCACTGCGAGCCACGCGCTCTAGTGAGCCAAACCTCGCCACAACAATAAATAGAACATGCTGGAGGGGTAGATTCCTGTCACAGAGACTCCCCATGCTTTGGAACAAAATTCCAATCTACATTAGGCAGAGCCCATCACTAACATTCTTCAAGAGTAACCTTGACGAGTGGATAGGTAACAGAAAATACACCCCTGGGATCACTTCATTGGCTCTGCTTGACAGAGGCTCAGTTAATTAATCAATGGGGCGGCGAAAGCCAACACACTCTGGCTAGGCTTATAAATGCCCTCAGGTAGATAGCCTAGTACCTACCTATGAACCTATGTGTGAATTCACAGGATTTGCCTTCCAATTGTTGTTCACCGGAGGGCCTTTGTTCTCCAGGCACTCCGAGCATCTCAGGGGTGGAAACTCCTCTGGGTCTAAAAAAGGCTGAACAGGGTTACTTGATGTAGAATTACTTTGGGTATTTAAATTGCTAGTATTTGAGGAACTTACATTATAGTTTGTAAATGTATTACCCCATTCCTGGGAGGGTGGGGGCCTGGGGTATGCAAGTCCTTTACCATACTCATTTTTATCCCTAACACGCTTTTTCAGCTTTATAACTTTAATTGAATTAGCAAGCTGGTCCATACTCTTGAAAATATGCAAATGCTCATATTTAAAGTTACTATAATGCATATGTCCACAAATCAGTAACAGAAGCCATTAATTCATTAATTAATATATCATTGTGTTTTATAATTAAATGCATATATTCAACGGTTTACTATTAGATTTTCAACGCAAACTCTGTCGACTGCACTGTTGTCGAACACGGAAGTTCAAAAACGGTAATATCGAACACCAAAAGCCAACCTAGGAATGGGTTTTAACATGGGTCGAGATAGGGGAGAGGTTTGTAGTTTGGCAATAACACTGAACACCTATCTCGACCCATGTTAAAACCATTCCTAGGTTGGCTTTTGGTGTTCGATATTACCATTTTTGAACTTCCGTGTTAGACAAAAGTGCATTCGACAGAGTTCACTTCGAAAATCTTATAGTAAACCTATTCAACTCCATGTTGGTCAAACAAGGTGGTAAGCTCTTTAAATAAAACAGATTCAAACTGCAAGCCACTAGGGTAACACCACATTCTTAAACCTTTTGGTACAATATTTTCTTTTATACATTCTATAAAGTAAGCATTATCAAGTTGTAAATGCTTAATTTTAGATAATTTGTAATCAAACTGTTCAAATCATAGTGGTAAATCATTGTTACTATTGTCTGTCCTAGGTCCATTAGTTTCCCCGAATGTTATAGTTTCAGAGAGCCAGTCCTGCAAGGTTGGAACTGAAGCTGCAGCTAAAGAAGCCTCTGCTGGTTGAAAAACTTGTTGGCCCCAAAGAATAGACGAGCTAGAACAGTCAACACCATGTGTAGAAGTAGAGAGGTTACTGCCAAGAGGTCGCTTCGTATTATTTTCCAAATTAGAGTCAGTCAAAATGTTCCATAGATTAGAAGACTCCTATCAGCTACACAAGAAGAGGTGAAGTGCTGTCTGATGTCAGAAGGGGGTGTGCTAAGCAAACCATTCACTTTGTGCAATAAACCTTGTACAACTGAACTTAAATTCAATACAGCCTGTTGCAAAGTCTCCAAATCTGAGTTATGTGTGAGGACCGGGCAGATGAATCCCCACTTTCTTCACTGGCCATGTCAAACCAACAAATGAAATAAACAAACCAGACCAAATAACGAAGAGTCCATATAAATGAAGCTGGATTTGTCCCACTCACTCATTTACTTACAATATGAGTCCAGGCTCAAGTAATGTAAACCAGAATAAACCTTTAATAAATTCAACAGGCAACAGGTAGATAATCCATAAAATACAAAGGATAAGCACTTTCGTCTAGAAGGTCAAGACTTCATCAGATAAAACATAGAAAATACATACTTCCTTTTTATATAAACCAACAGGAAATGACAACATGTTAAAATTAATTAAATAAATGCAATTAGCTGAGTATGCAACAATATATAAAATCAGCACAAGAACCCTATTGTAAAACCCAAAGAGACTGTAAATAAATATAGTGTGTATGAAATGTAATACAATAGATAATATCATAAAAAATAAATAAATATATATCTATATTTAAATATATTTTTAAAATATATATATTTTATTTTTATAAAAACTAGTTTCTAAAGGAGGGCTTTTATTACCTCTCAATAGCTTTTAATTTCAGTAGGGAGCTGATGGAAATATTTTCATTCAAACCAGGCCAGCTGCCTGCATTTAGCCGCAACTGCCAGTATAGCTCCCTTTTTTTCTAACAGTAATGGCCAAGCTCCTCCTCTTATGTCTGTGTTAATACTTGGCTAAGTATTTAGATACTAAGTTAAAGGAATTTGCGTACAATGAAAAATATGTATGTAAAGATTCATGGTTTTTTTAGAAGCAATTGATAAGATACCTTTTAAAGATACATACATTTTTATAACTATTGATATTAAGGACCTATATGCTGTAATACCCCATGATATAGGGTAAGAATGGTTTACAGAGTTCCTTTATGAAAAAGGTATTATGCATTTTGGTGTTTTGGTTTACACACAACTTGGTGATGGTCCTTAACAATAACTTTGTACTATTTAACCAAGAAATATACTTACAAAAAGAGGGAACAGCTATGGGTTCTGCATGTGGTGGTTTCTACGCCAATATTATGGTCATGCAATGGGAGAAGAAATTTATATTTCTCTCTAATTATTTTAAATATATGAGATTCTACACTAGGTTCTTGGATGATAGGTTTATTTTATGGAATGAACCTAATGAAGTTATTAACAATTTTGTAACTTATGTTGAATCCACTACCAATTTTTTAAAGTTTACTCACACCAACAACTCCAACATGATTTATTTCTTGGACATTTTATTGTGAAAAGATTACCACAATGAGAAGTTTGTATTAAAAAGTTTTAGAAAGGATACATATTCTAATTCTTTATTGCATTTCTCTAGCACTCATCCCTTAAAATAAAAGGAGGCCATTGTAAAAGGTCAATTTGTGCATGCAGCATGCATGGTTTCTGTTATGTATGAATTCTTAAATGAATGTGATAAACTAAAAAACATGTTCTTGAAGAGAGGTTATCCTTTTACATTTATTACTGAAATCATAACTGAAGTAGTTAACGAGAGAGAGAGAGAGAGAGAGAGAGAGAGACAGGCTTTTATCGTCCTCTACTATCAAGTGATTTTATGGATAATGTTTTTACTATCAATAATACTGACATTAACATTATTGAAGAGAATAAGGATTTTAAAACTTCTTTTATCACTGTTTTTACCCAAGATAGTTTTATATTGAAGGATATTTTAGATAAGAATTGGTCCATTCTTAGGCATAACAAGAATATTAGATCTTTGATAGGCTCACAACCCTCTATAGTTTATAGAAAAGGAAAAAATTGAAAAACATCTTTGAAACCAAAGATGTCTATCTCAACCGTAAAGTAGGTTACATGAATAAATGTGATATGTGCAACTACTTTAAGTATGTAAAAGAGGGTAACTCATTTTTTGTCAACAATATGGAAATTAGGATTCATTACAAATACAATTGTTGTTCTGAGAAAGTCATATATTGTGCCATGTGTACCATCTGTTCCTATTATTATATTGGTAAGGCACACAGAAAGCTATGAACAGGACACTAACACTTTAAGCAAACACATTATGGAGAATACTAACCACAATTTCCAGTTTTTTTGTCATAGACAGTATTAACACAGACATAAGAGCTGGAGCTTGATCATTACTGTTAGAAAAAAAGGAGCTATACTGGCAGTTGCAGCTAAATGCAGGCAACTGGCCTGGTTTGAATGAAAATATTACCATCAGCTCCCTACTGAAATTAAAAGCTATTGAGAGGTAATAAAAGCCCTCCTTTAGATACTAGCTTTTATAAAAATAAAATATATATTTTTTAAAAATATATTTAAATGTACATATATATTTATTTATTTTTTATGATATTATCTATTTATTACAATTCATACACACTATTTATTTACACAGTCTATTTGAGTTTTAAAATAGGGGTTCTTGTGCTAATTTTATATATTGTTGCATATTCAGCTAATTGCATTTATTTAATTAATTTTTAACATGTTGTCATTTCCTGTTGGTTTATATAAAAAGGAAGTATGTATTTTCTATGTTTTATCTGATGAAGTCTTGACCTTCTAGACGAAAGCTCTTATCCTTTGTATTTTATGGATTATCTACCTGTTAGATTTATTAAATGTTTATTCTGGTTTACATTACTTGAGCCTGGACTCATATTGTAAGTAAACAATTGAGTGGGCAAATCCAGCTTCTTTTATCTGGACTCCTCTATGATATTGTCTAGTCCTCTCTTATTAGAGGGTAGAGAGTTCCTTGATGATTTATGACATCAACAGGATTATTGATTTTTCATAGGCTCTTCTTTTTCCTCAAGTTCCCTGTGTGTATGGTGTGCAGACAGGGTTGTCACAGTAATGCTGGATTTTGAGGGGTGCTGACAAGAGAATAAACTGTGCACATTAGTTGAGATTTTAGATTCAGAATATTAGGTATAATGTAAGGACCACTAAGCTGTTCTTTTACAGGCCTCATGTAATTCCCCATGATGGATCTGGGTTGACTCATCAGTGGTGTTTTTTATTTTTTATTTTGGGGTATTATTATTATTAAGGGTGTGCATCACATTTGGCAACATTGGTTATGTCATCTCTTTGCTACCATTAGTTGGAAAGGAGATATGAACTTTTTAATATTTCCTTTGATAAATGCTATGTCTTCCAATCCTCCACTTGTAACAAAGGTTAAAGATAAGGACTCGGCTCTTAAAGGGTTGTGACCCATGGCCCTTTGAAACTCTGACAAAGGAGTTTATCTCCCAAGTAAAGAATATTTATACAGATCAACTTTTTAGTTTGTATAAAGCTCAGATCTGAGAGATGCATTCCAAAGCAGTCCTTGCCATTATTTCTATAAAGACTGAGACATTAGCTGAGTGCATTCACCGAAGGTGCAAATACATTCATCACATGTGCTATATCCATGTTGCTTTATTTGAGATTTTATAGACACACACACACACACACACACACACACACACACATGCACGCACATATATATTCCCATCTTTTCCATGAGTCATAATGGCAGAAGTAGGAGGGAGATCTAGGGAACTTTCTTAGTGATAGTGAATGACTAGATCTACTAAAACAGCTAGCATGTTTCTTCCACTCTCTAATGGGGTGTGGCTTCATCTAGAAGTGTTTTTGAAGAGCTTTTCTGACTCATAGCAGACTGTCCAAGATGTAGCTGGTGGTATTTCCTTTATCCTGGCAATGTGCTCATGGCACCAAGGGTTCCTGTCTATATGTAATTGTCACCTGCCCTTAGCTGTGATTTCTGTGGGATGTTCTGCAAAGCTCTACAACATGTTTGCTTGCTCCATGTATAGCACTGACAGTGTTAGAAGGGTCCTCATTCACATCTCTTAGTCTTGAACATAAATGATTAAGGCAGTTCTTCTATCAATAAAAACTGCCATCTGGCTTGTAAATCACCCTCCAGTCTGATGCTTGGCTCTTTTTTTGAGCTTTAATGGGGATAATCTGATAGGAGATTATTATCATCCTTAGCAGGAAAAGGGCACGTGCTAATTTATTTGCATGGTCCCAACTCTTAATCATGTTAGAGCAACTATGAAGTAGTTTAGTCTCTCTTTGGGTATTATTTTTACATTGTTTTGGCTAGAACGGCTTTGAGAATATAGATTACTTTAGTGTAATTTTCTTTTCATTCCTTTCTTTTCGTCTCTTTCCTTATTGGTTATTGTTTGATTATTTGCTGTAGCATTCCTTGACTTCAGACTTAAGTTTGGTTATGAAATTTAATGTACAGGGTATCTGCTACTGTAGAAGTCATGGAATTATGTCAGCTGTAATCTTTGAAAGCATTGTTTGCTTTATTTTAAGGAAATTAAAGGCACTGTTGCCTCTCCCACATCCATACCTACAAAAAAAAAAAAAGAAGATGCAAACACATTGCTGAATGGTTAAGGGGGAACCACAACCATATTGGTGATAAAGACAAAAGAGTTGATCTCGGTGTAATTCTTCCCTGATTTTGAAAGACTTGCCCTCTGTGTAAATGAATTACTTCAGTGTAAGGCCTATCCATAAACAGGCTTATATTAGTGGGCAGATACCAAAAGACCTGCTCTCAGTGTAAGTGGTTACTTACACAAAGAGCATGTTTTTTGGAATAGGGCCCATTCTCTCCAGACACAACATACTAATCTAGTACTCAGTATTATATATATGTATATATGGATTCACTTTAGAAGCTCGAATTACTGAAATGTCGAAATTCAGTATTTTGAGCCCATAAAGTGGAATCCTGAAAAGAGCGAAAGCTCAGAAGCGTGAAATTCAAAACCTCAAATACCGGAGGTTTTGAATTTCACGCTTCTGAGGTTCCGCTGTGGTTGCGGATTCAAGTAAGTGTGCATGTTAAGGGTTTTGGATAGGGGCTGTGGTGTGTGTTAGTGTGTTTTGTTGCTGTGATGTGTACATGCAAGCAGAATGTAGCATCTGTGGTGGTATTGTATGTGTGTTTGTCTGTAGTACAACCTCGGAGTTAGAATATTTAAGTAGGGGTGTATGGGGGGTGCAGCCCCCCACATGGGGGGGTGCAGGGGTGTTTTCCCTCCTGCTTTTATATAGTAGAGAGCTTGTGTTTGTGTGTGTGTGTGTGTGTGTGTGTGTGTGTGTGTGCAGTAGTAGCGTGAAATTCAAACTCTCCGGTGTGCGAGATTTTGAATTTCTCACTTCTGAGTTTTCACTGTTTCAAAAATATGACTTTATAGCTTCAAAATACTGAATTTCGATATTTCAGTATTTCAAGGATATAAAGTGAATCCAGGGATATATATATATATATATATATATATATATATATATATATATATATATATATTTATATGGTTAACTGTTGAAATTGCGAAATAACTGCTGTCGAACAGCATATGTTTGAAAGGCACTTTTAAAATGGGCAGAATGCTGAAATAGAAAACATCGACTACCACTACAGTGAATGGGTAGTGTAGGTCGATTATCTGAGTTTGACATTCTGAGTGTAGATCGCGGTTCAGTGAGGAAGAAGGAATTAACCCATTTCCTCACTGTAGTATGATCTTGGAGTGCATATATATAATTTGCAGGGGGTGTTGAGGGGTATTGCCCCCCACATGGGGGTGCAAGAGGGCTTGACCCCCCTGCAAAATAGTGAAAGAAATGCACTGTTACCTGTAGAGTGTAACAGTACGTTAAGGTGTATAGCATGGATGACTGACGTAACCTCCTACTCTGTCAAATACATTGAACTATGGGCGTTGATGCATTCATTTTCAACTTGACTGCTTTTTCGACGGTACTTATTCAACATTTTGGGTCGATATTGTGACTGGGAAACTGATGCAGTTCCGCAGTTTCAATAATAAATGCAGTTTCAATAGTAAACTATATATATATATATATATATATATATATATATATATATATATATATATAAAATCATGAATTTCATAATACTGAAAAACATACAGGACACCAACACTCACTGTATTGCAGCAGAAATACATACAGAAACATATTACTCATCTACAATTTTATATATATATATATATATATATATATATATATATATATATATATATATATATGTGTGTGTGTGTGTGTGTGTATATATATATATATATATATATATATATATATATATATATATATATATATATATTTTTTTTTTTACATAGATACATATATATATATATATATATATATATATATATATATATATATATATATGGGATCCGTACTGATCCCCGAATGACAACATCACCGAATCACTATCGGCCGGGCATACTTTTCACCGAAAGCACTTTCACATAAGTATGCCTGTTGCAGAGATCGTACTATGGTGTGGATAAGGGAATATTCTCTTTTCCTCACTGTAGTGCGATCTCGGAGTGAGAATATTAAAGTAGGGGGGTGTGGGGGGGGCACAGCCCCTGACATGGGGGGTGCAGGGGGGCTTGCCCCCTGCATAAAAGTAGATTTATTTATTTTTTTTAACACACTTTAACAAAAGCGCTTTCGTTAAAGTGTGTCCGGTGATTGTGGATTTGGTCTATTGAACTTTCATTCAATAGTCCTAGATCCACGTCTCTCTCTCTCTCTCTCTCTATATATATATATATATATATATATATATATTTACATATATATATATTAACATTTGTTTACGGGGATAGTCTGATTATGCACATGCAGTGACCTCTTTTTAGCGGAGGCCAGGGGAGAAAAGCTCCAGTAACTTGATACAAGCATAAAAGAATATATGATAAGTTTGCACATTAATGTACAGTGTAAAAATACAGTGAATATATAGAATAACATTATGATTTATTGAGTTTATGCGGGTTATTTACAGTATATACAGAGGATAATTTTAGGAATGCAGCAGTGGAGGACTTAGACAATGTAAGCTGTCTAAAGAGTGTTTTGTAAAAAATGTAAGAGCTGGAAGAAATATAGTATTAAAGTAGAAAGGGAGTGTGGAGAAAAGGTGATAAGGGATGTTGCAGGAAGATAACAGAGAAACAGAAGGACATAATGGAGACAAAGTGATAGAAAATGCAAAGGAAGCAAGGGTAAGGTTGTTAGAGAGACTGAAAGAAGAAAAACTTGATAATATGTTGGTGGGAAATTATTTTTATCCGGGAGTCAAACATGAGCAAGACAAAGAGCCCATTAGGTACTGTTTGAGGTATAATTAACACATTTAAAGTTAGTGATTTGTCTGATAGGCAGAGGTATAGAATTCCATATCCAAGAGACAAAAAGAGGAGTATAGAGAATCACAGGCAGTATTACATGACCTAATTACTTATAGGAGACTGTTGTCAGAAGAATGAAGTGTTCTAATTGGGAAGTAGGTTTGAAGTATGCTGATGAATATGGGGCATTGTTTAGGCCTATAGATTAACTTATGTAAGATAAGCAATTTTATTAGAGATAGGGTATAACTTAGTTTGAGCCAAGAAAGTTGTCTAGTTATTAGGCAGTGATGGATTTTATAGGGTGTATTCGTAGTAAATTTTGCTATTTTATTACAGCATTGTTCAAATAGACTGGCTTGTGAGGTCTGAAGGTTATTAGAATGAGACCAGCGTAGTGGAGAGTTGTAAGCAGAAAGGTTACAGCTATATGCTTTCTGGCAGTGTTAGTCGGGTTAGGTTTTACTCCACAGAGTGTGCAGAGTTTGTAGTGTTTTTTTTCCAGCTACATATTTTATGTGGTAGTCAAACTTTATATTTTTATCAATTATGATTCCTAGCAGTTTTGTGTGTGATACAAATTAGATACTGGTATTATCTGAAGAAGTGAGGAAAGAGGGCTTTCTGTTCGAAGATATGTTTGGGGGAGGTCTATATTAGAAGAGCGAAGTGACTTAAGAGCGAATGCTCTTTCGTTGACATGTAAAACCTGAAGTTTGAAAAGAGCAAAGTTACAGAACAGCGATTTTTTTCCCTGGGAAAAAAATCGCTGCTCCAAAAAAAATAAAAATTATAAAGACAAACACCTCCCCTACTTAAATATACCAACTCCAAGATCACACCACAGTGGAGAAAACAGCAAAGTCCCAAGAACGGCCCAGCAATTTTTTTCCCTGGGAAAAAAATTGGTGTTTTGTAACTTTGCTCTTTTCAGACTTCGTGCTTTATGTGTCGATCTTTCTTAAGTCACTTCGCTCTTCTAATATAGACCCATTTTGGGGTAAACAATAACAATCTGGATTATTTTGGATTAAGGAGAAGTTCTGAGTTGGAGAACCAAGCTTCTACATAAGTTTGAGATTCATGAGTAATCTGCTGTAGGTTTCCCAGGTTTTTGGCTCCTCAGATCAATATGGAATTATTAGCATACTGCACGATAGTGACATGCTTACCAGCTGTATGTAGGTAACTTATGAAATGATGATAAGGAGAGGTCCAAGGATAGATCCCTGGGGAATGCCGACTAAGACTGGAAATAAAGGAGGATGCATTATTATTCCATTTTTTAACTTGAGACAGGTTGGATTGGTAACTATTGAACCAAGTGAGAGATAGGAATGCAAAATCAAGACAGGAACATTTCCCCAAGAAGTTTAGTGTGTGTAACAATGTCCAAAGGTTTTTGAAAGATCCAAGAAGACTGCAGAGACAGAGTTAATTATTTTTCTGTGATGGCTTATGGTTGATATGAAACTGAAGATGGCAGTAGTGGTGCTGTGGAGTGGGCAGAAACCATGTTATGTAGGTGAGAGTAGGTTGCTGCCCATGAGGAATCCAAGGAGTTGGAGTTGGATGTATTTTTATGGTATTTTGAGAGGGGGGTAGTATGGCTATTGTCTGATAGTTTGAGACTTTAGGTGAGTTCCCCCACCATTATGGAGTGGTAGACTATATGCTTTTTTCCCATGATGCTGTCATGTCTCTTTCTTTTTAGGGGAGGTTTATCAGTCTGGAGATTTGGTACAAAAAGCAATTTGCTGCTAGTTTAATACATTTTGCAGGTAAGATTTGGGCAGCCACAGTTGTGGGTTTTAACTGATTTAAAAATGTTTTGATGGTAGAGGTGGAGACAGAATTTAAGGAAAAGTTTTTACTTAGCAGCCTGGTTTCTGGGGTGGTTGTGTTGAAGGAAGTGAGTTTTTTTTTTTTTTTGAGGTGGTGCTACTGTGTCTGTAAAATGTGAGCTGACTAAGGAAGCAATACATGCTTTATTAGAGTTAGTGGAGGGAGGTGGTTGGGTGATATGACCCTTGTGGAGGAGATGGTTGATTAAGGATCAGAAGAGTTTTGGGCTGTTTGAGTCTGATTTCTTGAGGTTAGTATAGTATGTGTTTTTGTCTTGTTTTATTTTGTGCTTAGAGGAATTTCTGAGTATGTTTCTTCTTGTGTGAAAAAAAAAATCAGAAAATAAATTGCTGCACACTGTACAGAGCATGTTTGGCAATCAAAAAAACATAAGGATTGCAAGTTAGTGTACAGAATGAATACTCTGATATTTATAACATACAATCCTTATCAAGGGAAACCAGTAGGATTAGCCATGTACAGAACATGAAAATGCACACAGCATAACATAACGTACCTCTCACTGTAGCAAGTACTTTCCCGTCAAAAGTATAATCTATTTATACTAAATACAATCATATAATGAGACAGTGCTATGTTGTTAGTCTTATTGTCACTTGGGAGACTAATTTGAAATCATGAGGAATTACACTAAATGTACTCTGAATAAGGACACTGTTTTATTCAGAACACTAGCAAAGTCATTGTAAGGCAGACCCATTGACTGAGAACACAAACTAAAGTCATAGGGGGTCAGACCCATTGACTGAGAACATAGACTTGAAGATTAAAAAACATATTCCAGCAGAGATGCCATCATAAAAGTGAATGTGAGTCACACTGCAGGAAAAACATGAAACTCAAACTTTTGCCACACAGCTACTGTATACATATACAAGACAAAGAGATAAGCAATCTCAAGACAAGGTAAAACAAAGCGAATGGTACCGGAACGTGCATCAGTTGAAAGCATCTCACTAACCTAGAAAATTACAATGCTGCTTCAAGAACCTTCCTGAATGATTGCAGGTTCCTGTGAAACCATTAGGAAAGATAGAGTGGAAATGAGTTGAGAGTCTGTGTATAGTGCAACAACAATAAGAACACACCTGCATGCTGGGGTTAGGGGCTGGGCCTCTATATGAACATTACTAGTACATCAGAGCAGGCTAAGAAAAACATGGAGAAAGTATAGTGAAAATGAATTGAGAATATGTGTACTCGCACAATGTAATATCATTTCTCAGAATGCCTGCATACTGCAGCTCTGGAAGGGAGGTAGTATACAAGCAAACCCACACATCACGATAGCTGTAAATAACATATTCAAGTCACACCATGAATGTTCTCAGAGTAGGTATGCTGTCTGAAAGACTTGTGAATGCACAGGTGCCGATTAGAACTGTAACACAGGTACGTAGTAGAAAGCAGACATTAAGCACCACATATTCTGTAAAGAAAGAATCCTTGTTGCTTTAATATTAAGTCTTAAGAGTGTGGCATTGCAGTAAAGTCACAGTGTGAACACAGCATATGATGCAAATATGCTGTACATGAAGAGCTGTGAAAATAGCCCATTTCATGGAAGGTGCCTTGACTGTGACCCTGGTGACCCAAGTTCAATTAGCATACCCAGTCTCTTTGCAGTCAGCTGAGGGAATAGGGACTGAGTGATATAGTTGTTGATTTACAGCTTAGGTTTACAAGTCCTTGGTAAAGACCAGGGACTCTAGTCCTGCAGTCCTAGAATGCATGCATAGCATTTTCACTTTGGGTATTGGGTGGGATAGTGGGTGAGACATAACAAACAGCATTCTACAGCTGTAAGAATGAGACAGTATTGGATTGCCTTCATGTCCTCTGTGCCAATTCCCTGGATGCTTACACAAGGGATTTCCATGCTTGCAGAGCCTTAGTCCTTGTGATTTAAGTCTAAACAGGTGCACAAATGTTGGAGTAGGAGCTCAAGAGGGGCTCTGGAGCACAACCGATGATGGAAGGTTATACAAGAAACCAGACAACTGGTTTCTGAGAGAAGGAAGGATGTCATTTACATAACACTCTAAATATTTGCAAAAAACATCATAGTCATGGTAATGTATGTTTCTTCGAATATACAACCTTCATTATCACTAAAAGACTTTAAAAACAAGAGAATTAGAAAAGTGAGTAATAATGCTATCAGGAAAACTCAGAACATGGTACCTCTACATCAGACATTCAGTATTATGTAATGTGTTACATATTTTTTATGCATATATTTGCTAAGGTGAACACCTTGGGAGAGATATCACCAGCATGTAATTGGTTCAAAATACAATGAAATGGAATGTCACAATTTGTCAAAATTATACTAGTGCATAACTGCTGATTATGCATGAAATTGCTCAAATTAACCAGCTTATGCTGCCTTATTTTTCAGTATGCGCATAAAAAACCCTGAGTGCACCTTCTTTTTCAGACTTGCACTTCAAATAACTATATGATAAACTTCAAGAAAAATGTTAATATCAGTATAATGCAATTCAGACATTACTTATACATTTTTGTCTCTCTGACAAACATACATTTTCCTGCAATATTTGTTTTATTGCGGTGGTGGTGCTGCGGTAGCGTTGTTGCCTCACAGTAAGACGTTGTCCTGTCCGATTCTCAGCTAAAGCGTCTTCTGTGTGGAGACATGCGTGAATGGGCGTACCTTCGTTGAAGGTTGTGCGTCAGAACTGGCAACTCGGCACGTAAAAATCGACTGCCAATCATTAGCGGACCGGACTTCCGCTGTGGCAACCCCTAACCGGGAAAAACCAAAAGACACAACATTTGTTTTATTTTGGTATTGATATTTGTGGTTCTCAAAACAAATGATTTTTTATTAGTCTGAAACTAAGACAATAAAACAGTTCTACCAAATTTACTTTCATCTTCATAATCTGAGCACCTGACACTTATGCTTAAACTTTCTTTTAAATCATCAGCCTTTGAATGTTTATTCTACATGTAATGGAATATTTTCATGTTTAAGAATAACCATGAAAATGAAACATATTCACACACCTTTGAATCAACAATACTTAATTCTGTTCATTTTAGGACAGAGATCAGTAAAAGTACAATTTATGTCCTTCTCTGTGCGAGCATCAGTATCTTAAATGCAGTGAACAATCTGAAATAGAATTTTGTTACAGCTGTGCCTCTTGTGTCTGTTGTATCATGCATTCAACAAGCACATTTTCTCCCTCTAAAGAAAGCATTTTGCAACAAAACAAACAGGTTATAATCATAAATGCTATTGTTTAATCCACCTCTGCATGTGATGTACATAATAGAAAATAACCCCTCCATTTCCTGTCATTTTCTCAGCTGAGAGAAAGGATATGGGCAACAATGACAGCAGTCAAGTTGTTTAGTCATTGCTTGATATAAATAGTTCAGGAGAATGCTCGCCCTGAGATTCACAGAATTTCCCTCTGCCCACGCTAATTGCTAAAAGTGAGTTGGTAAATTAGCACGATAGAGAGAACTTCTGATAAAGAGAGAGACATGATATAGCTACAGTGAGAAAGACCTCATTAGTGACTCATTAGCATAACTATCAAATAAGCACTGTGCCTTCAGACTTGACCCAGCCACTCTCTTCCCCTAGCAACCATTGTATCACGTTAATAAAGGCATCTCCAACATGCACACACAATGCATATACACTTAGAAGGCTATGCATACACACACACACACACACACACACACACACACACACACACACACACACACAAACTTGACCAGAAACAAGACCCCCCCCACACTCACACACACTCATAGAAACACTCACCCATATACCCAGATGTACTCTCCAACACATAGACACACACACACACACACACACACACACACACACACACACACACACACACACACACACACACACACACACACACACACTCGCATACATCCACTTCAAACCTCCACCCTGTACATGCCTCTCAATCTCTTAGCTCAAGAAAGCTGGACAAAGCCTAAATCGCGGCAAATTTTAAATATTACTCTTATAAACTTAGAAGTTGCTAGAAAAAAGGTTTTGTGTTATCATGCACTTTATGAAGGATATGAAGTCCGAAAGTCAAATGTCTATCATTATTTAGTGAATTCATTCTTCAGTAATTTGTCAGAAAACCACAAATTTTATAAGGAATATGAGGTAAAAATTTGGACATTCAGTGAAAATCTGGACAGTTGAGAGGCCCTATAGTGCGACCACACTCACACAAACTCATAGAAACACTCACCCATATACCCAGATGTACTGTCCAACACACAGACACACACATACACGCACACACATACACGCACACACACACACACACACACACACACACACACACTGTCACCCACCATGCATTTCCTGAACTTACCTGCAATGCAAGTATTCCCATAACAAAGAATGGCTGATAGCCATTTCTTGATGGCATTCATGTTTTCCTTCTAGGGTAAAATTTTACTCAACTGTGTGATTCTCTGAATTGCTCAATAAAGCAAATTCAGTGCTGTGGACATTTCCAGGGGATAGCCCAGACTATTGCATTGGCATGTGACTTTGCCCATGACGTCACTCTCCATGCTAAGGGCCCACAAGGAGAAACCTAAGAGTAGAGCAGTCTAGGAATCAGAAAGGCTTAGTGTGATGTGGTAATCTTCCAAGATCGGGCTTCTGGATTGCATTAAGCATTTCTGTATTCCATGGTCTGTGTCTTCCTACCTTCTCATTAACATGACAACATGTCACTCAGTCTGTGAAACAGTGAAAAATTCAAATAAAGGCAAAGAACGGATATAAAAAAGAAAACAAAATACATAAAGACCTTAAAATACTATTCAGAATATCATGTACTATAAAGAATAACATTCTGCACTATAAAGAATGTCTTGCCTATTTCTTTTTATCCTGACCATCTTATTAGATGTGAGACCTGGTCCTACAAGTCCTAATATTTTAAAAACGGTGAGATTCTGAGAAATAAAGTAATAAAGTCTTGCTATCACATATTTAAAGTGTTTTTTTTTTTGCAAGGGGGCCTTGTATCCCCTAAACATCCACTGTGGATGTAATACTGCTCTGTGGATTGCAGCAGTGATTCACAGATTTTCAGGCGACACTATTTTCTAGGATTACACTTCTTGAGCTTTGCTAAGGTCATAATTATTTGTAGATGCCTTTCAAAGTATAGTTTACTGCTAAAAACTAGTTATGCCATCCACCATACTCTGTATAATGTGGCTTCCTTTCACTTTGAGTGTAAGGTGGGTCATATTCCATCTGGATGAGTTCAATTCCAGGTGATGGAATAAGAGATAGATACTGTTCTTAAACTTTTGAAGGTCTCATGAAGAAGACATTTGCAAGTTGTTAGCCTTATCCATACCAAGGATTTACAGGCATACCCAAGTTTCCTTTAGTAATAAAAGAGAGTCTTGGTTTTGTTAGAGGTTTAAGTGTCCTACACACACACACACACACACACACACACACACACACACACACACACACTCTGTCTTGTGTAATGTAACCCATCTGATGTTATGCTATTAATTTCTGTGTCTCTTTAGTAGTGGCATCTCATTCAGAGTTTGCAATGACATAGAGTTAAAATATTCTAGGTCAGAATCATGAACAAATAGGAAGCCAAGAACTTAAAACGCAGATCTTGGTCTTAGCAGCTGGCAATTGAAGGGCACTTAATACAGTAGAGGCTAGGAAATGTTCACCAAGAATGTTAGCCTTAGTTTCTTTTGTCCTACTATATGTAAATAAATGACCCAGCCTAAAAGAGGGCTTTGTTGAGTATTATGGACTTCATAAATAAGTACATAGGTGACCTCCAAACCCTGGATCCTACTGAATTTGACTGCCTGTTAAATTTGGTGGATTTCTTTGAAAATATGACCAAGGCCATTGATCAGGGCAAATTTGTACACACAGCATACCTTGATCTGACAAAGGCTTTCGACACAATCTCACGTTCAGGGATTACTAATAAACTTAACAAACTGAACGTAAACCCTTTCGTTGTAAGATGGGTTGCCAACTGACTCACAAACCAGACACACACTATCAAAGTGGGTGACTTCACATCAACCAGCAGACCTGTTACCAGTGGGGTGCTACAGGGGTCAGTGCTGGGTCCCTTACTGTTGGTATATACTTCTCAGAAGTTCAGGTCAAAACTAAGGGGTTGTGGCTGACCAAGTTTGCAGATGACTGCAAACTAGGTGCAATCATTGAATCCCCAAATTATGTCAGTATAGGAGGATCTCACACAGAACAATGACTAGTGTATAAGTCATGGTCTCACACTGAATGCAAAGAATGCATCATCATTCCCTTCTGCACAAACTATGTCCCCTTACACTATCAAATCAACAACAATACCCTAAGTACCCATGAAGTGGTAAGGAACCTGGGATCACATGTTGACTGTGGCCTTAACTTTGGCCACCATGTGTGTAGTGTAGTAAGGAAAGCTTTCTATGTAGCATGCTTGATTAGTAAAGACATTGTCTTAAGAGCAAAAGAAGTTGTAACCCCCTATACTTGGCACTTATCTGGCCCATAATTGAGTATAATGTCCCATTTGGCATGTACTGTTCTAAGCACCTACAGCAATTAGAGAGACCTCAGAGGTTTCTAACAAAAAAAATCAAATGGCTCCAGCATGTGCCTTATGCAGACCGAATAAAGTCCCTGTCACTATATTCTGTGTTATTTAGACTTCTTAGGGGAAATTTATGCCTGGGCTACAGAGCAATCTAAGACCTAAACCTAATGAACTTGCTACATATCTGTAAATCAATTGGGATTAGGGCTACACATTCCAAGGACCTAAATATGGCCTGCAACTTAAATAGGACATGCTGGAGGGACAGATTTATCTCCAGTTATTGCCGTGTCTTTGGAACAGGCTACCAATTCATGTGAAACAGAGCACCTCTATAACACTGTTCAAGAGGAACCTGGACAAGTATCTATGGCACTGTAAATTCTTACTGTGGATAGAGCCTACAACTCTCCTGGACATGGGCAGTCATCATTAAATGCAATCTTGGGTACTGACTAGCATTTCAATGGTATTACATTAGGATGAAACAGCTATGCTTAAAATAACCTCCAGGGCGATAGCCTAGTAATCTCCTATGATCCTGTTATTAATCTTTGTTATCTATGAGGAATCTTCAAGCACTATGATCAATTTTATCTACCTAGCTATAGACAAAAAGTTGTATGTTCTTAGAATAAGCATATTCAGATTGCCGCCCTCCTCCCCTCCATGCACAAGTAAGTTCTTCCTGTTGTAGTGATTGTGTAACAGAGACTATCTTAAAGAAGGTTATAGAAATAACCAAGACTCCTGAAAAATACAGTCCAGAGTTATTTTCTTAGCACCACAAATATATCTTGGATCCCAAATATGGTCAAAAACAGAAGCACTTAGATTCTAAGTGCTTCTGGTGTTTGTTTGCTTGTTTGTTTGTTTTGAACTCTTAAGAAGAAGCAGGATGTGATCAGCTGCCCAGGAGGGATATCTTGTACAGCACTGCTGTTTTTATTTGGATATGTAGTGATTTGAACCTTTCCATATGAGGTATGAATCAGTTAGGTAATGAAACAAGTAGCAGTATGAGAAACGAGGTATATAGGACTATGAGTTTGCGTCTGTGTGCGTGTACATGCTTGTGCATGTATGTGTGAGTATGCGTGTGTGTCTGGATGGGGGTACTGGTAGGGATTTTAAATTAAAAATGGTACTTAGAAGGTACAGGTTTGGTTAAACGTTTGAAAACTAAACTTTATCATAAAGAAATGTAAACTGAAGCACGTTGGGACACAAATACAGAATACAAAAAAAGCAGTGATGAGTGTTAGCAAACAGAAACCAAAAACGAAGGTCAGACAAATTATATGTGTAGTAATTATTTTATTTATTTATTTATTTGCTTTTGTTTATTTGGAAGGTCCATCTGGGCAAAGTACTATTACAGCAAAGGCCAAGGGGAAAAGGGTTCCAAAGGAAAATACAAGCACAGATTAACATTACTATTGAATAAATACAACTGTACATCAAAGAAAAGAAATGATCAAAGATTAACATAAAAATATTGCATAATATGATTTAAAATACAATTCATGATACAATTAAAGGAGATTTATACATATGATATGAGCAGCATCCAGCTTGTGTGCTATCAATTGAGGTAACAAAATATGTTAAACATAACAAAAAATATGTTACACTTAATTATTTAGAGATTTAGGAAGAGTGACAAGGTGGTGGATGTAGGAAACAAAAGAGAAAGTAGCTGGATTTGGAAGGATTCGGGTGAAAAGTGTAAGAAAGAATTTAGTAGAGAGGAGGCATGAGCTGGAGGACATGAAAGGACTAAGGGGGGGGTGCTTGTAAATGAGCATTTATGAAAATTGTGATATTGACATTGAGTGCAGTAGAGAGAAGATGAAGTGAGGAGTTTTAGAGATGATTTGAGAGGTCATCCAGGTGGAGATGCACACTGCAAATCCATTTGGTGAGAATGTGATGTAAGTGGATGATGTAAAAAACATGCATAAAAACATCCAAGGCCAACTTTGAGAGAAAAATCGCTAAGGACACTAAAGATAACCACAAAGCCTTCTTCAGCTATGTTAGAAACCTGGGCGGAAACTCTCAGATATGCTCAGAGTTAGTTCACAACAACAAAAAATACACTGAACCCACAGATATTGCCAACATTCTGGCTGACAGGTTCAGTGCAAATTTCTCCCCTCCCTCACCCCCAAAAGAAGAAATACCTATCCCAGCTGAATGTAATCTCCTTGTCATCTCAGATGACCAGGTGAGAGCTGCCCTCAGCAAAGCTAAAAACACAGCATCAATGGGACCTGATGGTATCCCGGGTTGCGTGCTATGTGAACTCCAAGAGGAGCTAAACCCACACATAAAAATGCTATTTAACCTTAGCCTTACTACAGGATATGTACCTGAACACTGGCGTACAGCAACAGTGGTCCCACTCCACAAAGGGGGTACCTCTACAGACCCTGGGAACTACCGCCCCATAAGCTTAACCAGCCTGGTCTGCAAAGCTATGGAAAGAATCATTATGGAACTCATAAACAGAGACATTGGGGGTCTACAGACACTTGATCCCACCCAGTTCGGCTTTGTAAAGGGCAGATCCTGTCTTTTGAACCTGGTTGACTTTTTTGAAACAGTCACTAGAGCCATTGATGAGGGCAAAGCAGTCCATACCGCCTACCTGGACTTGGCTAAGGCCTTCGACACAATACCCCACTCAGGCATCATAGATAAGCTCAACAGCTTAAATGTAAACCCTTATGTCACTAGATGGGTTGCAAACTGGCTAAAGGACAGAACCCATAAAGTTAAAATCGCTGGAGCAATGTCAGACTCAAAGCCAGTCACAAGTGGTGTCCCACAAGGATCTGTCCTGGGACCCCTCTTGTTCGGCATTTATTTCTCAGATGTTAAAGCAAACATGGGAGGGTTGTGGCTGACAAAGTTCGCAGATGACTGCAAACTAGGCGCCATAGTCGATACACCAGCGGACACATACATCCTACAAAAAGGCCTCACAGAAACGGACAACTGGTGCCGGAGTCATGGCCTTAAACTAAATGCTAAAAAATGTATAGTCATCCCCTTTGGGAAAAACAAAGTACCCACAAATTATCACATAGACAGCAACCCACTGAGTATGGAAAAAGTAATCAGAGACCTAGGGACCCAAGTCGACAGTGACCTCTCATTTGACACCCACATTGCCAAAGTGGTTAGAAAGACATTCTACCTTGCACACCTTATCATGAAGGGATTCACATCCAGATCCAAGGATGTCATTGTACCCCTATACTCCTCCCTCATCAGACCCATGATTGAGTACAATGCCCCATTTGGTATGTACCTCACCCGGCATTTGCAACAGCTGGAGAGACCACAAAAGTACCTCACCAAGAGGATCAAGGGTCTCCAACATATGTCTTATTCTGCCAGACTAAAGAAACTCCAGCTCTATTCAATAGCATACCACCTGCTCAGAGGTGATCTGTGCCTGACGTACAAGGCCATGTCCAATCAGGAACTGATGGACATGCTCCACCTCAAAAAATCCAAATCCATCAGAACCACGAGAGCTAAAGACTTAAACCTCGGCACAAGTATGAATAGGACATGCTGGAGGGACAGATTCATAACCCAGAGGCTTCCCATGCTCTGGAACAGAATCCCAGTTCATGTTAGGCAGAGCCCCTCACTAACTCTCTTCAAGAGAAATCTTGATGAGTGGATGGGAGATCGTAAGTTTACCCCAGGGGTCACATCTGTGTCACTACTAGACAGGGGCACAGTAAACTAATTCTATTATATAAAGGGACCTTCACTGTGTCACTACTAGACAGAGGCACAGTATTCTAAATCTATTCTGTGCATTTTTGTACCACTTCATGGGGTGGCGAAAGCCACATCACTATGGCTAGGCTTACAAATGCCCCAGGGCAGATAATACTAAGCTATGAAACTATGAAACTATGGTGTCAATTATGCTGATGGAGTTAGAGGGCAGAGTGGTGTTTGAAGACCAGTGTTGGGGTGAATATTACATCTTCTTAGAAGTATCCGGGGGCTGTAAACTGTGAAGGATTAGTGGGATAGCATTTTCTTTGTACAGGAGTGCAAGGTGGATGGGGGGGGGGTGATATGCTGGCCTTTAAGTATCTGGGATGAATGAAGTTGTGAAAAGAAGTGTTGAAGGATGAAGATATGGATGTGTACAGAGGAGGTGTCTATGTTACAGGAGAATAAGAGGCAGTAGTGTGGTGGCGTTACTGGATGATAGGGGGATAGTGTGGATACATGGGTTAAATATAGAGAAATGGGTATAAGGGTATAAGCTGGACCAGTTAGTGAAGGTAAAAATTCAGTCTCCAAAAGCAAGTAAAACACAGTCTCCAAAAGCAGGTAAAAATTACTTGAGGTTAGAATAATGGAGAGG
>NC_056737.1:1453060062-1453165062 GCF_019279795.1 Protopterus annectens
GGTATTGCACTGTGTACATGTCTGTGTGCACTGTGCCATAGGTAGGTAATACGCTATTGTCCCTGGGGCCTACAGCAGCCTAGCCATATGCTACCCTGGCCTTTGACACACATGTAATTAGATTTCACTTCCTCCTGTCAACCGGATACACAGAGGTGATTCTCAGGGTGTGTTACCTATCCCCTAGACAATCATCAGGGGTATGTCTGACATCTGCTACTGAGGAGCCTTGTTTGTTCATGCTGGGTGGTTTACTCCAGAGTATGGCATATTTGCCAATAGGAGCCTATCCCTCCAGCATGTGCTGTTTAGTGAGGTTGCAGGGATTAGGGACATAGGCAGTGTAGCCCGGTGGGATTGTGAGGTGTTGACATGGTGGTTGTCTGACTGCTATGGGTGTGGCATACCTCTGTATGTTCAGCAGAGGTAACCTCTCGGTGGCCGGTATGCAACGCACTGTAGCTGTGGTTATGTGAGTCAGTCTGCATAGGGTATGTGTTTCAGGGCAGTATTACCCTTTGTGAGGTATGTCTGTGGCCTTTCCACTTGCTGTAGTTGTCATGTGAGGTACATACCACATGGGGCATTGTGATGAGTACAGGGGAACACTGACCTATATTTCCGTACATAACACATCACTTGTGATGACATGTACCATGTAGACAGATTACAAGACTAGTGTGGCACTGTGAATATCAAAGGGGAGGCTACTGTCCACCTGTGTCCCATGTTCCCTTCTGACACCTTCAGTGTTAGTCAGGCAGCCACCTATCTGGTAGTTAGTGGGTAAAGTGTTTTAGAATGGGGTATGGCACTGCAGTATCAACACTGGTGTTCAGTCCATGCCTTGGTCACGAGGCACCTGTTGCAATATGTCTGACCCTGTGTCTCCCTCTCTCGCTATATATATATATATATATATATATATATATTTATATATATATATATATATATATCACTCTATATATACATATATATATATATATATATATATATATATATATATATACATATCTATATATATCCATAGATATCCATATATATCTGTATATATATATATATATATATATATATATATATATATATATATATATCCATATATATATATATATATATATATATATATATATATATATATATATATATATATATATATATATATATACACATATATACACATACTTGTAAACAGCCACTGCTGTACATATACATGCACATATATGCACATATACTGCCCACCTTTCATGGTGGGAATATCAATTATGGAACAGTTGTGAGACATACAATTATGTAATAATATTGCACAGTGTTGTGCAGAATGCATTTCGCTGTCCTCAGGCCATATAGCAGTAGCAGGCCGCACTGGCTGTAACTCATTCCCACAGCATTTAACCACCACATGACATATACCTACACTGCTTGCTATTTTCAATGCCACACACTACAGCCTACATAGATATGTGCATATAGCAACCTTCAAATACATATATATGTCCAGCCTTCACTAACAGTTGCAGTATGTCCCTTGCCCTATGCACATCTGCATATACATATAGATATGGACTGCTACCACATAAGGAGTGTTCACAGAATGTAGAGTACCCTTCAGACACATCATTCAGATGCCAGCAAATACATCTGTGTTACATACCTTACCTTTGTATTTCTCACCTCAGTCTGTTGTACCTGTTGATGTTTTTTTTTATTTGTTTAGGTTGGTGTCTTCCACTGCCTCTGTTTGTTTTTTTTTTTGTTTGTTTTGGTTGGTTGGTGTCTCCAACTGCCTCTGTTTGTTGTTTTTCTTTTGTTTTGGTTGGTGTCTCCAACCGCCTCTGTTTTTTTATTGGGTTGGTGTCTCCATCTCCCTCTGTTTGTTGTTATTTATTGGGTTGGTCTCCAACTGCCTCTGTTTGTTTGTTTGTTTGTCTGTCTGTCTGTCTCTCTCTCTCTCTCTCTCTCTCCAGTTGCTGCAATGATATTATTGCATGTGTGGACAGCATGTACAGGCTGCTTTTGTAGGTATCTGCACATGTGCATGTGATGGCCTCTGCACCAATTGGTGCCCACCATTTAGTAATTGCATGCAGCCTGCTGTGTGGTAATTGCAGTTCTCACTGTGATTTCAGGACACTGCTATAAAATGATAGGTTAAGTAGGTGTAGGCCTTTCAGTTTTGCAAGGTGGGGACCATGCTTGTTTGCTGTGGACACTGTTGTGTCAGTCAGAAGGTTGGTATATGTCTCATATCTGAAGCTGGGTTGTAGCCAGTGAAATGCATGTTGTACCTGACTGTTGCTTCTTCCAGTACACTTTTCTCAGTGTGTAAGTTTACTCACACCTCCTAATGCTAACACTGGATACATGGGAGTATGTACTTTCTTTTGGAATTAGGGAATTAACTGGCATACAACAGTAGTTATTGCAATGTATTCCTATGGCTTTCCTATTTTCCTTTACATTCACTCCTTGTAATGCATGTTATATTTCTTTATTGCAATGTATTCCTATGGCTTTCCTATTTTCCCTTTACATTCACTCCTTGTAATGCATATCATATTTCTTTATTGCAATGTATTCCTATGGCTTTCCTATTTTCCCTTTACATGCACTCCTTGTAATGCATGTTATATTTCTTTCAGCACCAAGTTATTGTATATCTGCTGTGGCTTAGTGGTACATCATGCAGACTGGTGAGTCCAAGGTGTGGGGTTTGAGACTGACAAGGGTATTTTATTTTGCTGCTGAGCAATACAAGGGCTTGTCATACAGAGTGACAAAGGCACTTTTAAGCAGTTGTAAGCGAGTTGGCGTGGTTTTGCGCGACACTTAGCAATGCTAAGCGACGCTTAGCGATGCTAAGCAACGCTTAGCTTAGCTTATTGTATTTTAGCAATACTAAGCTAAGCTTAGCTTAGCTTATTTTATGTTAGCAATAGTAAGCTAAGCTTGGCGTAGCTTATCATATCTTAGCAATGCTAAGCTAGGCGCACACATGCGGACACTGGTGCAAACCCGCTTACTACTGTTTACAAGTGCTCACTCCCGCTAACCCCCGTGCTCATGTCTTTGACAAAAAAATAAATGGGGAGATAGGAATGTGGTGATAAAGGGTGCTCAAAGAGGGGAAGACAGTAGGGAAACTAGCTTGGGATGTACACGATGGGTGTGGAGAAGGTCCATAACTGCCCATTTCTTTACCAGCAACAGCTGTGCATATGCAATACATTAGGTGGGATATTTGAAACCTTCCACCCCTGAGAGAGTGGTGAGGACATCTAAGTATGTTGTACTACCAATTATGAATATCAGGCACATGCACTGTTTGTGAACTGCTATACTGTCATTAGTACGTTACTCACATCTGAACAGTTTGTGGTTTGTGTTGGCATTAGCACAGTCTGCTCAGGACGACTGAACATATTTCTGTACTGTGTATGCCTACCTACACCCTTGGTTGTGCCTGACTACACGGGTATATAGTACCTTTGGATAGGGGTGCAGATCTGCAGTGTGCATTATTTATTATCGTGTGATGTTTATCTTACTGAACATGCAGAGTTCCTGTGTACCTGTAAGTCTATGAAGGCTTTTAGTCTGTCTGTGTAGCTCCCACCTGTGGACATATCCAGATGGTAGACAGAGGTCAGCCTAGTATTCTTTGACTGTGCACCACAGCAGTCTTTTCAGCACCTGAACAATGGCATTGTCACAGGTGGTTGCTAGCAGTACATGGCTACATCCTTTGCTATTTCTGTGTTGTACTTCTACATAAGGGCATGCTTGTGAGATTCATTCTACAGCTATTTGCAGAGTGTGTAACAGCAGACAAGCTGACATGCCTATGTGTTTCTGACTCTTCCAGGCCTCAGATACTCTCACGTATATATTTGAACAGCCTCAGGGAAAGGTACATATAATTGGGATACACCTGTCATATAGTTCAGACATTTTGCAGTTCAGACTTTGGGTGATTCAGAGCATTTCTATTACTACACTTTTTCTGACGTGCAAGCGGTGTCTACTCTCACTTATTGACATTTGTTATGAAGTGAGATTGAACACCTTTCTGCCTACTGTTAGTACATTTCACAGGGAGTCAGAGGGGCACAGCTAACATTTGTTTACAAATCAGGGTCATCACTGTAGAGCAGTCATTGTTGGGAGGTCTGGCCTGTGACCTATGCAAATATGCCAGTGTGTATCCTGCTCTGATACTGTGTGGGGTTTGTAAGCTGCTACTGTAGCCTTATTCCCTACTAGCATGGCTGATTCTCTTTTCACAGTCATGTCATGCAATTCAACAACACCTGCTGGTTAAGGCCCACAGAACAAGATTTGTGTTATGCCATTCCTATTTTCCCTTTACATTCACTCATGGTAATGCATGATAAATTGCTTTCAGCACTAAGTCATTGCATATCTGCTGTGGTTTAGTGGTACTTCATGCAGACTGGTGAGTTCAAGGTGCCGGGTTCGAGACTGACAAGGGTATTTTTATTTTGCTGCTGAGCAATACAAGGGCCTTGTCATACAGAGTGACTAAGGTACTTTTAAGCAGTTGTAAGCGGGTTTGCGTGGGTTTGTGCGATGCTTAGCGATGCTTAGCTAAGCGCACACAAGCTCACACTCGTGCACTCCCGCTAACTACTGCTTAAAAGTGCTTACTCCCGCTAACCCCCGCACTAATTTCTTTTAAAGTAAAGAAAATGGGGAGATAGGAAAGTGGTGAAAAAGGGGGCACAGAGAGGGACAGACAGTAGGAAAACAAGCTCGGGATGTGCAGGAAGGGTGTAGGGAAGACCCATAGCTGCCCATTTCTTTAACAACAACAGCTGTGCATATGTTGAAAATTTGGAGTGAGTCTTGAGACCTTCCACCCCTGAGAGAGCGGTGAGGACAACATAATTTGTTGCACTGCCAATTAGAATAATTGGTGTACATGCCGTATGGACATGTGTGCAAAATGGGAAGCTATGTATTGGGCGTAATTTTTTTTCGGGTACAGATTGCCCTTTTTTTTTTTTCAGGTGAGAGTGGTAAGTGAGGTAGGGGAAATAGGTATATTTGGGGAGGTAGGTTGGGGAGGTAAACAGACAAGACAAACAAGACACATACAGGGGCAGAATTTGACACATGGGGTGGGTGAACACAATTGATGGGGAAGGATGTTTGGAAATCGCAAGCCCATGAGCCCACAGATGGTAACAGTGGAACTGAGATCCCCACCCATGGGCAGTCACCACTGCACCTTCACAGCCCTGGGGGTGGCTGTGCTGGGGACTGAGTAGGACGGGCAGGCTCACCCATGACACGCGCCTCTCTTACCTCAAGCTGGCATAGGGGATCAGTGACTGAACGCTGGATCTCCCTACGCACCACAGCCCTGACCCTTCGAAGGGTGACGGGTGGCCCTTCTCCACCCATGCTTGCACGGGGGGGAATGAGCCCCATCCCCTGCAGCGTTTCCACCTGAAGGTGGCACAGGACCAATGGAGGGGGGGAGTCCGGGCTGGGCACCAGAGCCACTTGTGCCAGGTGCACTCACCAACTGAGGTGGGACAGGTGGGTCCGCTGGGACCGGCCTTCCCATACGTTCTGTGATTCGGTGTGTTTCATTACAACATAAACAACAGCATTCCAGATTAGTTGTAACAGCATGCAGTAATATTCCCATTAACCCAACACACCACAGTTCCAACAGTTGAACAGCAAACATAACACATGCATATATTGAACAACAGTGGTTATTCCAACCGCATGCAGGGATGATTGGTAGCAACAGGCCACCATGAACGTGGTGTTTGAACAGGGCACATGCATCAACATGAGTGCCAATATGTATGGAACAATAGGACATATATCCCAACAAATATTTAAGATTACACATACCCATTGAGGTGCGGAATTGCATGGTTTATGCACAAACAGTAGGGTGTAGAAAAAACCTCCATTAACATCTTATAAACACTTTTACTCTACACTACATTCCTAGTGATTGCAGGTGTATATTTCCTACATGTATTATTACACTTGCCACCATGCATTAGGTTGTGTAGTGGGTTTGGCTAGTTCAATCTATACTTGACCTATATCTCACATACTAACTGTCCAGGATGCAGATGTTACTGCTACATATTTCATGGTTGCATTTATATTTCTTTATCTACATATCTGGATATTTTAACATGACATTTTCACTTCTAATTGTACCGAACCCTGCATTTATTGAAGCACACTTACATTTCTGGGGAACATATTAGCGTGCTACTCGTGTGCCAGATTTACTTATGCATGCCAGCCAGTAAGTGACTGTTGAGCACTGTATATTTACTTCACAGCTACTAGCACTTCCATCACCCACTGTAGATGGGACTGCAGAACTCTGGGTTGCCAGCACTTTCTAACACATTACTATTTGTATAATGCAAGGGTACAACAAGATTTCATACTAAGTGAAACAGGCACACTCTGGGTTTTAGACCTTTATTAATGACATTACACACTTTTCCACAGGCTCACTCCTTTATTTGTTTTAACGGTATATATGGCACACATGTTCACGACATATTATACCTTTATTAATAGGTTAGCACACTCTTTTTTCAAGTTCACTCACATATTATTTTATATGACAGTGCCTGCAGAGATATTATTCCAGACATTTGTTACCTTTCTTAATGGGTTACTACACTCTTTTTCTGCCTCTCTAACGTTTGTATCTGACAGTACATGCAGAGGACTTATTCAGTCCATTTTATGACTATATTATTGGACTACAACACTTTCTTTCATGCTCTCTCCCATATTTTATATAACAATACATGCAGAATAATCACTAACCTGCCTGGCGGCACAGCCTTAGCAGCCTATCAGCATAGGCTTCCTGATTCGTAACACGGTCACCTGCAGCTGTAAAGTAAATGAAGGGATATTGAGACATTCCTATCCATTATACATACTCCATTTTAAATCCTTACATACTGCATTCCATGGCTACATACTCAGTTGTGGGGCATCCCGCATCCCACGGGCCTCCTGTATCCACTGGTTCAGGTGGTCCTCCTTTCGTCTCTTCAGGTCCGCATGGTGGTGACGGACCTGCTCACCAGTCCGTGGAATGCCTGTGGCATTGGTGAGATCACGAGCTAACCAGTTCCAAGCCTCTACCTTGTACTCCATCCCTTGGAACTGGCCCTGCAGGAGTCTTGCCTCATGATGGTGGACTAGGAGCCAAACCATGTATTTGGACTCCTCAGTGCCCCATCTCTGTGCTCGGAAGTGCACTCCCTCTCCAACACCAGACATTCTGAAGGCAGATGTGAGCTACAATCAGTTATGGCATGTATTCCCACCTATGGGGCTTAAATATGCCGCATTTCCCGCACTTTTTTGTGATTGGCCATTTTGTAAAATTCTCGGCTGACTGCAGACCTGCTTAGTAATGGTTAAACTACCATTCCTAAGTTTATGAATGTTAATAGTGGCTGTTTTCCCTATGTTGTCATGGCTTAGTGGTTCTGTACTTTTATTATGATGCAAAGGGTCCTGGGTTCAAACCTTGTCATTCTTTTATTTTAATACTGTCTAGACAGGCTAGGGGGTGTGGCTGCGTTTAAGCAACTTAGCTCTGCATTGTTCCCCTGTGCCTGGTTGGCACGGTGCACACGTCCGCGCAAACAAATTGCACTGGGTAAAGCGTTTTTAAACATTGGGCAACTCTATTGCGCTGGGTAAAGTGCTATTACACTATGGGCAACTCTGTTTAGCTGGGTGAAGTGCTATTAAACTATGGGCAACTCTGTTTAGCTGGATAAAGCGCTATTAAACTATGGGCACCTCTGTTTAGATGGGTATAGCGCTATTAAACTATGGGCACCTGTGTTTAGCTGTGTACAATGTTGCTTAACGGCAGGCTATTATATAGCTGGGTCTTTTCAAAATATATATTTTGTTCGCTGATACATTGGCCATGTCACTGCTTTTAATAAAATTTTAATCATATTTGTCTGGTATTATTTCAAATACTGATTTAAAACATAAATAAGAAGGGGAGTGATGTGACTCGAACCATGAATGCCTTCTCTTTGTGCATATGCACTACCATTACGCTATTGCTATTTGGATTAATTTGCATAAGTAGTTCTTATATGCTCTTCAATGTCACAATTGCTAACTGTGGTTAAGCAATGGGCCCACCCACGCAAACAAGTGCAAATACGGGCAGTTATATCGTGGATTTAAAAAAAAATAATATTTTCCATTTTATACCTCTGATGGGGGTTTACAGTGTCAGGGAGTGTGGTGTTGGGTGCAAGTACATTTGAGTGGACTTCTCTCTTGTCTGTTGACATTATGCTTTTTAAAACCTTGCAGGGGCGTGGACTTTTGGACTGCTCGGCAGTCGGACACACCCCCTGCTTGCCTACTCAGTTCATGTAAGAGTTACTGTCAAAGGAAAAATATACTTTAAAAATGATCAAAACACGGTAGGTTCAGGTTAAGGCACTTTAATCTTGCAGCAAGGAGACAAAAACGTGCTAATACAGAGTTTGTCTAACCAGAAACAGGAAATACTTTCATTTTTATACATTCTCTAACTTATCATGGCCTACCAAGCTGACGTAACAGATTACCACCTTTCTCATCATCATCTGTTGACCATCATTCCCATGAATTTCTGCTGATTTATCAATTTTTATGTGAAACTTCCTGAGGAAAACAACATGGCCTTGATTACTCTCAGTTAGATACATGTTATGTTACCATTCAAGGTACTATGGCTAATTCAAGCACAATGCTAGCAGTTAATTTCTCTAATAATCCTTTGTCTACTTTATCTCTAAGTTACTGCAGCTGCACATGTTCTCATGCTTCGAACAGAGCTGATTGTCTAAAATCATTACATTTACAGTATATAGTATTGTTCATTCATTCGTTCCTGACCTAGCAGATAAGCACCTGCTTCTCAAGTACATTTCCAAAAGGCATAAACATGAATATTGCTGTGCTAGCAGTTACTAGGTCAGAGGGCAACTTGCAAGTTTCAGAAAGCATACTGCAGTTTTCAAAAAGCATCTTTTTCAATCTCATATGAAACTCAATTTATATATAACACAGTGCATGAAAAATAGAATGAAAAGCATATTAAATCATTTGATTATTAATTGGCATTAAGCATACACACATTAATACATATTTTTCTAACATTTCCCTCCTGTTAATACTTTTAATTCTATTTTCAAAAAAGAATAAACAGCTTGCTTCTTTTCCTAACCTCTTCCATTCAGGATTTGCAGTTAAGAAAGTCTTTCAGTTTAAACTTTTATGAAAGTTTTTTCACATTCTAGCAGCTCTTCAAATTCAGTACTTTGATACATAGTCTCAGATACTGATATATCTATGAATTCTTTGATTAATTTCTTCATGCAGGGGATTCCACAACAATCACAAACTCCTATTAGGAGTAATCCTACCCCAATGGCAATCAATATGTTCATTAGGATGGAACCCCACCCCCCAAATACATTCTGAAAAAAGTCTGTCAGAGGGTTTGGGCCTGGTTTGGTCATGGCCGACACTTGCTGAATCACCTTGAGATGATCGTTAATTTTATGCTGATGATCAGGAATAAATGCACAGCATTCTTCTTTGATTAAAGCGCACGTCCCACCCTTCGCCGCTAGGGTGAAGTCAAGAGCCATTCGGTTTTGGAGTACTACAGTTCTCATGGCATTCAGTTCATCAGTTATCAGTTCAAGAGCAGAAAAAGTCGCATTACTCATTACTTTGAGAAGTTTTGACAGTTTTTGCAGCTCCCATATCGATTTAACTGCACCATATGCAGGTAATATACCTGCCCAGGATATGACAGCATCACTCAAGTCCATGTGCGCAAGTTTGGTTCCCACATTACGATGGTCTTTCCAGCCCACTTCGATCTGTCCCACTGGATTCTCAGGTTTCTTAACAGTCTTTTTGGTCACATCTCAGGTATTTCGAATGATTCCCTGAGGCAAAACTGCAGTGTGTCGGATGGCCGGGACCAGGTACCCCAAAAAACAACTGCCAGACCAATTCTCAGGTAACCATTTATAAG
Source organism: Protopterus annectens (assembly GCF_019279795.1). NCBI lineage: Eukaryota > Metazoa > Chordata > Ceratodontiformes > Protopteridae > Protopterus > Protopterus annectens. The sequence goes on from NC_056737.1 coordinate 1,453,070,159, forward strand.
CTTTTTCACCACACACAAAATAACAGTCCTCTACTTTAGTTGTTACTTTGTTACGAAATGACTGCCCTGCATGAAACATTTTCCTATCTATTACAGATAACTTTTTAAAAAGTACAGGATTACATTGTACCTGATCAAGAGTCTTATGCATAGATTTCAAAAATGAGTCATAATCTGTACTACAAGATCCACTTAAATCGTTTGGTTTTCTATAACATTTATACTGTACTGTGACATTACACTTACTCCATCCCACTTGGATGGTGTCATTTTTGTAAAAGCATACAATTCCTTTTTGTGTTACAGGCAAATACAGTGCTACCTTATCATGTGCTAGCAACTGTGTCAAAAAACAGATTTTTCCAGGTCTCATTGACCCCTAGGGGGATAGCAGCCATCAATAAACCCCCGTATGCTGTTGGTATGGCCGTACAGACCCAGCAGTTCGAAACATTAAAAGTCTCAGCATACACACGTGTAATTGCCTGATAAGTGTTAAAGTTCGGATGTCAGTCTATGTTTGGTTCATTACGTTTAATCAGTTCAACTTTTGTGGCAGGAAAAAGGAGTGGCCACAACAAAAAGAACAGTGTGATTAGCATAGCTATCAAAATGATCATACAAGTTTTCTGAGGTTGCTCAATGTCTCTATTCACTCTGTACCTGGCCATTATGTTCTCGTTGTACAACAGTGACAAAGTTTTTGTCCAATTCAAAGTTCTTAACCAGTTTACAGTGCGTCAAATGAATCCAGGAAGCTCGCTCCGCGATCTTGACTGCAGTGGGTGTTGACAGTAGTACCTGGTATGGTCCTTCCCACTTCGGAGAACTCCAATTCTTTCGCTTCACAATCTTCACCCAGACCCAGGTGCCTGGGGCTACTGGTGCTTCCAATTTCGGTTGTTCTTTATCTGAAACAGAATTTAACTGCAAACATTTGTTATTCAAAAATCGCCTCATATACCCTGCAAGTGAACTGTCAGCCTCTTGCTCTGCAGACATGAGAGGTTTCCACTGAGGTGTATAATATGCCCTCCCAAACAAAGTTTCAAAAGGAGTTAATCCCTTTGCATTTGGAACAGTTCTCATGTTCAACAGTGCTAAAGGCAAACAGTGCACCCAGTTATTCTGTGTCTCGGTCATCAACTTCCTAAGCTTGTTCTTCAACACCCCATTATGCCTCTCTACTAACCCTGCAGATTGGGGGTTGTAAGCGCAGTGATTTTTTTAATGATATTCCAAAATAATGACTAAGTTGCTGTACTGTTTGGTTCACGAAATGTGTACCGTTATCACTATAAATCTTTTCCGGTATGCCAAATCTGGGTATAATTTCTTTAACAAGGATTTTTGCAACAGTAGCTGCATCTGGATTTTTTGTTGGAAAAGCTTCCACCCATTTGGAAAACATATCTATAATGATAAGGCAATACTTTTTATTCTCACATTTATTCAGTTCTATGAAATCCATACAAATAGTATGAAACGGATACGGTGGTGTAGGGAAACTCCCTTGCTTAGGCTTCAATGCTCCTTGTGCGTGATACTTGTTACAAACATGGCATGCTGCACAGAAATTTTTTGTGTAATTTGTAAATCCATAGGTTGTAAACACTCGATTCACTAACTGTACCATCCCCCCCGTTGAGACATGGCTCTGCCCATGGCTCAACAAAGCTGCATATCTAAACAAGTTAGATGGCAACATTGGTTTCTTTTCCTTGGAGATGTACAGTCCCTTTCCAAGGATTGCTCCTCGTTTTATCCACTTCTGTTTTTCTACATTTGTCGTAAGTGTCTGCATTGTTTTTAACATTTCTAAATCTAAAGTCTCAGAGGGTTGTAATTCCTCACTCAAAAGAAAAGCTTCTGAGGGTGAAGCTGCTTGATTCGCAGCTGTATCAGCCCACGCATTACCTTTTGAAATCCTATCCTGTTGCTTGGTATGAGCTATGCATTTGCAAATAGCTACTTTTTGAGGTAACTGAATAGAGTCTAATAGATCTAAAATAAATTGTGCATGATTAATTGGTTTACCAGTAGATGTTATCATTCCTCTATTTTTCCACTGCTGCGCAAAAACATGTACAGTAGAAAAAGCATACTGACTGTCAGTATAAATGTTCACTTTCTTACCTTTCGCTAAGGTACATGCCCTTGTCAAGGCAATCAACTCTGCCGCTTGTGCAGATAAATTGTGTGGTAAAGATTTTGCTTCTAAAGTTTCAGTATCAGAAACGACTGCATACCCCACTAGGATCTGTCCTGTAGGACCCCTCCTGCACGAGCCGTCCACATAGTATGTCACCTCAGCATCATCCAAGGGAACACCCATAAGGTCTTGTGTAGGTAATGTCTTTTGCTCAATCTCCTGCAGGCAGCAGTGCGGTTTGCCATCTGCAGGGGTTGGAAGTAAGGTTGACGGATTCAAAGTTGTGCATCGTTCAATTGTCATATGAGGTTGGCTCAACAGTATAGTCATACAGGAAAGATGTCTAGCAGGAGAAAGATATGCTACTTTTTCTTGCAGTAAAATAATTGTGACTGCATGAGGCACTCTCAATGTGAGAGGGTGGAATAACACTACTGAGGCCGAAGCCTGCATTGCCATTGCAGCTGCAACTACTGCTTATACACAGTGGGGCAGGGACTGCGCCACTGGGTCTAACTGTGATGAATAGTAAGCTATGGGGCGTTGCTTGTCCCCATGTTGCTGTGTCAATACTGATGTCATATAACCCTCCTTACAGTCTACAGTTTGAAAAAATTGCTTATGATAGTTTGGTAATTCTACAACTAAGGATGATGCTATCAGTTGTTTCAGCTTGCAGAAAGCTGCTTCTGCTTCTGGTGTCCATTGTAATAAATCCTGTGCTGCCATCGGCTTTTTGAATATTAAATTGGCCAGTGGAACAGATTCCAAAGCATAATTTGGTATCCAGCTTCGACAAAAATTAGTAGTTCCCAGGAAGGACATCATTTCCTTCTTGGTAGTTGGTCTAGGTGCCTGTAATATTGCTGTTTTTCTATCTTTGTCTGATATTCTACCTTCCTTGGATATTACATATCCCAAATACTTAACTTGTTTCCTCCAAAGTTGTAGTTTGTTCTTGTTTACTTTGTGACCTTGAGTAGCTAAAAACTGTAATAATGCTATAGTGTCCTCTTTGCATTCTTGCTGGGTGGGGGCTGCCAGCAAAATGTCGTCTCCATAAAGTAAAATCTGACTACCTCTCGGTGGGATAAATCCCGCCAGGTTGCTTGCCATTTCTTGAGCAAATATTGTTGGACTTTCACAATATTCCTGTGGTAATCTTGTATATGTATACCGCTTTCCCTGAAATGTAAATGCAAACCAATATTGGCTGTCAGGGTGTATTGGTATAGAGAAAAGTGCATTACTAATATCTACCACAGAAAAATATTTTTGCTGAGGCTTTAAATCATTCAGTAAGGTGTGTGGGTCTGGCACCATCGGTGCCCTGGGTATAACTGCATTATTTACAGCTTGTAAATCTTGGACCATACGCCATTCCCCGTTTGCTTTCCTGACAGGAAATAAGGGTGTATTACATGGTGAATCAGGAGATTCTATTAAGACTCCTTCCTTAAGTAAGGCTGCTATTATAGGTTTGATTCCTATCTCTGCATCCTTTCTCAAGGGATACTGTCTTTTCTGGGGTCTGAATGCTGACTTTGGCGTAATAGTAACTGGTCCTGCTGTTCGTATAAGTCCTAAGTTTGATTTCCCTGTTGACCAGAGAATGTCCGGTATGCTTTGCAAGGCTTTTTCCTCTTCTTCTAATAAGAGTAATACTCAGCTATTCTCACTAGCCTGTGAGTGCACAGCTGGGTGTGTCTGTGTTATCCAATTCAATTTCTGTTTCTGTACTCCTTGTTCAGAGAGTTCTAATTCTGGCTGCTTTTCCCACCTTGTGACTTTTTCACCTAAGTCTACCCATTTCAAATTTCTATTTTTAGTTAAGCTAACATGTGGCAATCGATTAGATTTGTAAAGTGCTAAAAATTCCTGGGGCAATGAACAGCTTACTACACTGTTTCCTTCTGTATCCCAGTACAAGTTTCGTAACACTAGTCTGTTCGCGTTGTTCTGAAACAATTCCTGCTCATAATCTTTATCAGGTCCTGGTCTGTTACAGTAATATAGAGTACAATGCAACAAATGCTGTTTGTCAATGTCGAGGGAGGGGGACTTACTGATAGCTACGTTCATCAGTTCTTCGGTTACTGCCCCTGGACCAGTCATAACTAAGTCCTGGCTGTACCAATAATATCTCACCCTCCGGTCGCACTACAAAAGTATCCATTTGTCACTGTGCTTCCATACCCTGCATGGTTGGAACTACGGCTATGCCAAATATCTGCATTAAGTCTCTACCCAAAAGGTTTACTGGGCATTTTGCAGAAACTACAATTTTACTTCTCTGGGTCATCCCTGATATGGGGTCTGTTATTGCTATGTCATGGGTCAGTGGCTCCTGATACAGCTGTCCATTAGCTGCCTTCACTAGTATATAATCTGGTGATTCTGAATCTTCTGGTAATTTGGAAGGGTGTATCAGGGTCCATGAAGCCCCTGAGTCACACAAAAATTTGACTTCCCTCCCCTCTACCAGAAGCGTCACTTCCGGTTTTGTATCTGCTAAGTATAGCTCTAGGCTCAATAAGGCTAAGTCCAAGATTTCATTTTCTTCAATGTCTGCAAATTCATGTACATCCCCTACCCCTTCTGTCACATCCTCTACCCTTGCTATCACATTTGCACTTGTCGTTTCCTGTTTATTTTCATTCAGTGATTCCTGACTATCATATACTCATTCCTCATCTTCCTTATTTTCTGTAGTCACCTTCTTATTTAGCCTGCAATCCCTTGCTAAATGTCCTTTTTTCCCGCATTTAAAACATTCACCTTTTTTCTTTCTTTCTTCAAAATCTTCTGATCGCTTGTCAGATTGCTTATTTCCCTGGGTATTTTTCTTACCCTTTCTCCCAGTTTGTACTACAAATACTTCTGACCCATCTTCTGCCGAAAATACTTGAGTTTTCTTTTTCTTTTTACTATTAAAATGTCTCTCTGCATGTCTAGCATATTCAAGTAATGGCTGCAGTCTACTTGTACGATGATCTACCATGTGCTTTGTAATAAAGCTGCTAATGGGAGTTATACTACCCTTCAAGAATGCATTCTTTAGCTGTTGTTCATATGAGGAGTCTTGTGTCTGATTTTCTGGTATCTGCATTCCGCAGTGGTTATTAAAACATTCTAACAGTCTAGCATAATATCTATCAACTGTTTCACCTTCCTGTTGAATGCACTGATTAATGCAAGTCCAATCAGCCCTAGGCTTCCACTTTTCAGAGATTCGGTCTGTCAGACCTTTCACTCTGCCATCCAATTCTGCGTTAGTATGTGGGAGTGGTCTAAGCTGTGTGTCACGAGGATTCCAGTCGCCACTAATCATGTGCCAATCTGGACCTACAATTTGTCTAACTACTTTTTCTACTTCTTCTCCATTCAAATGGTAACTTAATCTCATACCCTGTAAGTCTTCTAAAAATTTTCGAAAATTCACTTTCAGATGGGGAATTCCTTCTGTGGCTTTCTGGATATCCTCCAGTGTCCACGGTCTATAAACTAAAAGAGTTGGATCCTGTCCTGCCTGTCCTGCCTGAGGATTTGGTACTTCTATGAGTGGACATATCTCTTCTTCACTCATAGCCTGTGATTTTCTATTTATTTTGCATAATTCAATCTCCCTCCTCAAGTCGCGTGTTCGAGACCTTGTCTCGATAGGATCCCTGACAAATGGTTTTGATGCTGTAGAAACAGCTGGATATAGCGGAGGTGGATCAGCTTGTCCACCCGCTTCATATTCTGGTAAGGGAAGCGGAGGAGGCTTAGGAGGGGCCATTGCTATTACCAAGTTATTGTCTTCTTTGTCTAAGAACATCATTTTTGAATTCTTTATTTTCTGTTCCCTGCGATTTGCTTCCTCAAGCCACCTATGCGCCTGAGGGACTCCTAATTGTCGTTGCTTTTTTAATTGACCTTTTGCGTCTGTTTTTAGTTGTCTGACAAGTTTAATAAGTGCGAGTTTATCTAAATTACCATCGAATTTATACTTATCAACCCATTTTGTATAATACTTAACATTGTCGGCACGCTGTAATTGCATATACTTCGCGTCTTCAGTTAGGGGCGGGTCTTGGGAGCTTTTCGTACACTGATTTCCCATTGTTGCCTTAGCTAAGCTGTAAATTGTTATGTAACCCTTTTTATCACGTGGTACCACAGCTCTATACCTTTTCACAGTTTATCTAGAATAACCGCCTACCCATTCTGTTTCCCTGATCTATGACAAAAACAGTAACCCCTTTTTCTGTCCCTGATCTGCACATGCAAATCTTCCTGACAAAAACAGTTCTGTAATTAGTCCCTGATCTTAAAACAGAAATAAGGTAATTCCTCCTTACCTGACCCTCCGTGAGTTGATCCACCGGATCGTTGACTCGTCCTCCAATCCCAGATCAGAAACAGTGGCTGGCCTCTTTCGAACGATAATTCAGTTGGAGGTCTTTCAAAACAGAAGAGCTGATTTGGCCTCTTGTCCATACGGATGCATGCCACCGGGCCCAATTCTGACCTAGGCCTAGAGCGAGAGGTACTTTCCGGTCCGAAGGACCAAACTGTCAAAGGAAAAATATACTTTAAAAATGATCAAAACATGGTAGGTTCAGGTTAAGGCACTTTAATCTTGCAGCAAGGAGACAAAAACGTGCTAATACAGAGTTTGTCTAACCAGAAACAGGAAATACTTTCATTTTTATACATTCTCTAACTTATCATGGCCTACCAAGCTGACGTAACAGATTACCACCTTTCTCATCATCATCTGCTGACCATCATTCCCATGAATTTCTGCTGATTTATCAATTTTTTTGTGAAACTTCCTGAGGAAAACAACATGGCCTTGATTACTCTCAGTTAGATACATGTTATGTTACCATTCAAGGTACTATGGCTAATTCAAGCACAATGCTAGCAGTTCATTTCTCTAATAATCCTTTGCCTACTTTATCTCTAAGTTACTGCAGCTGCACATGTTCTCATGCTTCGAACAGAGCTGATTGTCTAAAATCATTACATTTACAGTATATAGTATTGTTCATTCATTCGTTCCTGACCTAGCAGATAAGCACCTGCTTCTCAAGTACATTTCCAAAAGGCATAAACATGAATATTGCTGTGCTAGCAGTCACTAGGTCAGAGGGCAACTTGCAAGTTTCAGAAAGCATACTGCAGTTTTCAAAAAGCATCTTTTTCAATCTCATATGAAACTCAATTTATATATAACACAGTGCATGAAAAATAGAATGAAAAGCGTATTAAATCATTTGATTATTAATTGGCATTAAGCATGCACACATTAATACATATTTTTCTAACAGTTACGGATGAGTCAGCGTGCCCTCATGAATATTCATGGCACGCTGATGTCATACCATTCAGCTGCAGCCTCCGAGTAAGACATATTAAGTCTTACACTGAGGTTTCGTGAATCCGGCCCAAAGTCTTCTCAAATGAAAGCAGGATATTGACAATAATGGGAGGACTTAGTTGAAAACATTTTCTGGGTCAGATTGCATAAAGTTTTTAGAATCTGGCAGATCATGTTGTTTCATGCAAAAATTGTGGCTAACCAAGTAATATACAAATAAGCCTCAATCTGCAGAGAATAACTCAGTGCAAAGTAGACATAACCAACAAAGTCAGTCATACTACAAGCAGTCATGTCAAAACTGTATGCTAAGAAAACATCTTCATAAAATAAGATATATATTTGCATTACCAGCGGACATCTACGAAAATTATACTAGCTCAATGGAACTTACAGTAATAAGTTAAAAGCACTAAAGGAAGAGAAATGTGCCTCAGTCTGCCTGAAATGTAGCAAATATATGCAGGCAGTTACAGATACTGTTGTAATTCAGAGATAGACATATAAATAAACTGATCACAATTTGCGGAATCTGATGTAATCCGCAAAATTTCTAATAAAAAAGTAATTAAGCAAGGAGAAGGGCAATCATGGCCACTTCACCATGGCTAACAGTAGCTAACAATGGGTGTGGAAAACAAGTAATGCACACACCCAAAGAAATAGGGTGATAGAACAGCAGATGGGGTGAGGGTGAAGAAGACAGACACACAAGACGTATAACGGAATAGTAAGGTCAGAGAAAAAGTGAGAGGGGCATGGCATTTTTTGCAAGAGGGTAGGCCTCATTTTTTTGAGAATAGAAGGGGTGGAAAAGACACAGAAAGGGGAGTAGGGCAAAAGAGCAGTTATAAACATATACCAAATATCACAATACATGACAGACAAAGGTTGGAAATACACATAAAGGAGAGGTAATATACACAGACAGCATACATTCAGAGCACATAACACTGGTGAAGGAAAATTGACAAACAGGGTAGGGATGCATACCAGTCATGGTGCAATGTAAAAATACATATGTACTAATACACAAATAATTGCTGATATACTGCAAACTGTGTGACAGTCATACCAGAATGAGTATGACTGATGGTAGGGGTGTGTGTTGGAGAACACTAAATGGGGAGTGCCATCATTGCAGTACAGAGTGAATATTGAATTCAATCATCCACAAGGCTATCAGCAGTGCAAGTGCACACCAAGAAACAGTAAGGATGAGCAAATACAGGCAAGGAAATGTTGGAGCAGACAAGAACATGAAAGGTAAACAACCAAGCAGAGTGCCAAACAGCAGTACAGCAATGTAGATCAATATGTATGTACACCTTTAAGAAGATTTCTAGGGGTTTGCACAAGTGTATAAATACTGAGGACGTGTGAGCCTGACTGCCATTTTGTAGTAAACTGTTGAGATGTAAGCATGTATGTCTGTGTAGTCTGTCAGTTAATCAGTTTGTTTATATTTTGTACTGCTGCTATCCATCCTGATGTGTTTCTGTGTAATAAAGCATGTGTATGACCTACCCTGCCTGCTCGTCTTTAATGGCAAACAAGATGAGCAACATGGAGTCAAAAGTAGGATCCAGAAATTCAGATTCTGGAAAGAGAAGGCAACCAGACACTTACATCAGTTGGAATGCCCACAAAGGTTTCTCACCAGTTAAATTCAGGGCATGAATACCCTGTCCTACACTGATTGCTTAAAGGCTCTGTCTCTGTATTCAATCTCCTGCAGACTGCTGAGAAGGGATTTTTGCCTAGTTTAGAGGACTTCCTCAGACCCAGCCCTCGTGGATCTGTTTGACATGCATGAAGCAAACAGCTCCAGAAACACTAGATCTAGGAATTTCAGCTTCACTTGTGATATAAACAGAATGTGCTGGAGAGACAGATATATGTCCCAAAGGATCCCTGCACTATGGAATAGGATCCCCATCCATGTAAAACAAAGTTTGTCCCTAACCCTATTCAAACAAAACCTTGTCAATTAGATAAGAAATTATAAATTTACTCCAGTCTGTCCCCATATCCCTTATGGACAAAGGCTGACAATAAGAAAAGTATTATCCTAAATAACAGCTCCCCCTACAAATCCTTAGTTACCTCTCTACTAACATGACTTCCCCAGAATAGATGCCTGCGGTACTCAGGATCTCAAATGGTATTGGGTACATGGCGAGGCTTACAAAGGCCCAGTGGTTGTTAGCCTAGTAACAACCTAAGAACCTATGAGTCCATTCAGTTGCTACCACCTTGTATACATATGCCTTGCAGGAGTATGATACCCAGCAGGGTTGCACAAGTTAATACTGTAACAGTATACCTACAAGACAATGATTATATCATAGAGAAAGATAAAGTACACATAACATATGCCATGTAGACATGAAATATGCAGGCTAAAGCTATAGGGGGAACAAAGATGGACAACATAGGCCCACATCAGTGAATAAATGCCAGCAAGAGAAAGTAGGCACATAATAAAGCAGGGCAACCCTATGTATGGAGGCACAGTGCACATGGATGTGTCTACAATGGGTTCACTTTTGAATCTCGAAATACTGAAATGTCGAATTTCAGAATCTCTAGACCAAATTGTCGAATCTGCACTTGAGCGAAACTGCAGAATATCGAACCCAGAAATGTCAAACCCACGGTACTAATGGCATGTTAGGTAAGTGTTATGTTTTTTAAGGGTTTTGGAGAGGTTTTGTGTGTTTGTGAGTGTGTTGGGGAGTTTTAAATGTGGGTTAGGGTAGGTAGGTAAGAGTGTGAGTGTGTCAGTGTTGAGAGTGGTGGTGTTTGTATGTATGTGATGTGTGTTTGTGCAAGGGGGTGTAGAATGTGTGGTGTTGGGTTTTCTGTCTTTCGGTGTTTAGTGTGACCTTGGAGTTAGGATATATAAGTAGCGGTGGTATGAGGGGCTCAGCCCCCCACATGGGGGGTGCAGGGGGCTTGCCCCCTTCTTATAAGAAGGGTAGGTTTGTGTGTTTGTTTTGTTGTGTTTGTGTGTGTTGTTTTGCTTTGTTGTATTGTCGGGAAGTAGGTGTATTTGTGTTTGTATGTGTGGTGTAGTGTTTTGTTAACGTTCGCGTTTTGAATTTCACGGTTTTGGTTTTCGGGTTTGCGAGTTTTCGGCTTTATAGTCCTGAGATACTGAAATTCGATATTTAAGTATTTTGAGATTATAAAGTGAATCCATCTACAACACAGGATGGACTGCAAGTTCTTGCAAGGTACATTGTAGTAAATGTCCAGCGTATGACACATGGGCATAGTAGATTGGTGATGGCTATAAAAATATCTGTATGTACAAATGACAGAAACACAGTAATGTGCAACAGTTAAACAGCAATTGGCACAACAAAAATACTTTTGAGTATCACATACACATATATAGCACCAAGCAAACATAATACAACAGGTGTACAATCACCATTCTTGATATAAATAGCACTGTACATGTCTAAGGCTGAATAAAGAACAGTCCTGTGAAGAAAAGTACACCATGGAAAAATGGAATAAGTGCATGTAACCAATCACATATTACAAGGGTGGTTGTGTGTTGATCATAATACAGTCATACAAGTGTACATCCATGTAAATGATGCATATGTACTACAAATTCAAACACATGGGCAATTACACAAATCCGTGTATGCAAGGCATAATATAAGCTATTATCGAAAAGACTGGCTATTGACAAATGCAAGATATAGGCAAACAAGGGAATCATGAATAATGCTAAAAGAAGCATCACCTTCTTATATTCAGTAATGGACCAGTGAATGTCAAAGCAAAAGCTGTATGTAAAGGATACATGCTCATATATACTAGTGACAGTACTGTAATACAACATGGCCAATTATTTGTGTCAGTGTGACAGCATGACACAACAAAGTTATATAAATTACAAACTCAAGGACCTGCCATGTTGTTGAACAGACATAAGACAGCAATAACCAATTCAGAAATCAGTGCAATGCATACAAATGGATAACATGTGCAAATAAACACACCAGTGTCACCACACTGTATTATGTGAGAACAATGGGAATAGTGTAGTATGTTAGTTGCTGTCATCCCAACTAAGTATATAATTTAACAACACAAGCAGAACAATTGTGTCTCACATACATTATGTTAGCTGCAACAGTCATATCTGTCACATACAGGGCCAGAGTATTTATTTTTATTTTATTTGACATTTGCTGAGTGGGATAGTCTGACTGAGCTAATGCCCTTTATCAGCAGAGGCCTGGGGAGAAAAGCTCCGCAGTACAACTAAGCAAGAAAATTGCATGATTAAAGCAAAGTACAGTAAAATAATTGAGTATCAATTACAGTACAAGTAAGAGATAACAGCAAAAAGAGACAGCAAAAATTGCATGATTAATGTGAAATGCATTAAAATAATTAAACAAATGTCTATTAGAGTACAAGTAACGGAAACAGCAGAAGAGATATTTAAACTATGTAGTAAGTATGGGAGCAGGTAATAGCAGAAACATCGGCAAAACACATTTGGATTGTCATCTGTGGACATCAGTACAATTCAAAGCAGTTTGTTTCATCGGCTACAGGAGGTGTAGGTATTTAATAAACAACCAAACTGAAGATAGGATGCAGGCAGCATGTTTCCAGGAGCCTGAAGAATAGTAAGTGATAGCCTTGTCGTAATAAGGAGGTTAGTTTTGAAGAGATAATTAGAGGAAAGGAAGAAGTGGAGAAAGTAATGGAGGAGAAAAGATGATGCTCAAGTGGGATGATTGCAGTGACAGGTCCAGGTGCTGTTTAGATCATTTTTAAGACCTTTTGAAATCATGGACAGGGGGTAATGTTTTGAGGGTCATGAGAAGCTTGTTCCATAAAAGAGTGGGAAAATAGCTGTAGAGATTCTGTCCACTAGATTTTTTAGGTTTGTGAAATCTGTAAGAGACATTGGTCTGAGCTCTAGAGGGATCGAGGTGGGTGTATAGAGGGAGACAAGCGAGGAGATGTTTGGGCAGGAGGAGGGCTTGTTCAGCATAAAATGATGATGAGAAGCTGAGTAAATAAGAGTTAGTTAGGAAACTCTAGCCAGCTAAGTGTCCTGAGAGTGTGGCAGAGGTGTGATTTAGAAAGCAGATTAGCTGCAACTCTAGCAACACTATTGTAGGTGGTTTCGAGTCTGGAGACTAGTGAGGACTGTAAGTTAGTTAAGATTTGTGAGCTGTAGAAGAGGTTAGGGAGAAGGTATTTTTGGGCAAGTGAGATTCTGGAGCCGGGTGCAAGGAACCTTTTGTTTTTCTACAGTAGGCCAAGCTTTTGGTGGGTTTTCTTGACACAGTGAAGTACACAGAGGTCAAATTTAAATTAGTCATCAATGATTGCTCTAAGGAGCTTAGTGTAGGTTTCAGCTATGATAGTATTGTTGTTAAAGGAGAAGATGGTGAATGAGGATTTAAGGTGGTAGGGGGATTTTGGGAGGAAGAGAAGAAGTTTTGTCTTTTTGGGGTTAAGTATGAGTTGGTGGTTAGTAAGCCATGTTTCAGTGAGGTTGAAAGAATTTTGCGTCAGGGTGAGCAGGTCAGAGGGGTTGTCAGCAATGGAGATGATTGTGGAATCATCTGTGTACTGTATGAGGGATGACTGAGGACAGGATGTGTAAAGTTGGTTAGTAAAGATGTTAAAAAGTAAGGAGCCTAGAATTGAGCCTTGTGGGATGCCCATTTTGATGGGGAGAAAGAACAGAGAGACAATGCTGTCTGTCTGTGAGGTAGCTGTTAAACCATGAGAGAGCTGCTGAGGAGAGGTTGAGTTGAGAAGGTTTGGAGAGGAGTATGGGGTGAGAGTGTCAAAGGCTTTGGAGAGATCTAAATAGAGGCAGGATGGATACTAGTTTATTATTATCTCTGGCAAGGGTGATGGAGATAGTAAAGGAAATAAGTGCAGTAGTGGTGCTGTGGTGGAGACGGAAGCCATGCTGGGGAGGGGTGACCAGGTTTTTTTGAATGAGATAAGCCAAGATTTGTTTATGAACACAGTGTTTGAGTATTTTAGAGAGGGGGAGAAAGTATGACAATAGGTCAATAATTAGAGAGGTCAACAGAATTTCCACCTTTGTGGATAGGTATGGAATTTTTTCCAGAGAGTAGGGACATGCTATAGAGTTAGCAGTAGCCTTTAGGAAGATAGATGGCAGGTTATTAGCTGATGGAGGACATGGTTTAAGTTTGAAAAGAAGATTTTTAATGTAGCTGCTTGGAACTGGATTTAGTGAGAAGAGGCACTTTTGTAGTGGGGGGTGTTGTGAAGTAAGGGATTGGTTGGGTTGGAAGTCTGCATGAGTTTGCTGATGGTATCATTGAAGTATGAATTGAATATGGATGTATTTTCTTGGGGTGTGCTATTGGGGCAGGGGTTTGGAGTCGAGGGATTCCCTGGGTGGAGAATTTGGTTAATAGTATTCCAGAAGTTTTTGTGGTTTCTTGGTTCTGTAGTTTGGGTGTATGGTAGAAGTTCTTTTTATCAATGTTTATGTGTTTTTTGGTCAGATTGCGGAGTTCCCTATATTTTTGGTGGTGTGTGAGAGATTTGGTCTTAGCCAAAGTTTCCAGGCAGAATTTCTGTTTGGATAAGAGACAGGCTAGAGTTGGTGAGCCAAGGAAAACATGGATATTTGACTCGGACAGTTCTGAGAAGGGCAAGAGAGTTCAGTGTGTTTAGGAAGATGGAGTTGAATTGAAGAACATCTTCATCAAGAGGTAGGAATGAAAGGAAGGACCTTGGTCTGGTTGTAGCAGAAAATTGCTAAGGAAAAAAAAGTCATTAAGCTATGAATTATTTGTTGTAGACTGCAGGTTTAAAGAGCAGACCTACCCTGTTTTTTATTGCAGTCTATTACAGCTGAGTGTATACAACAGGGAATAGTATAAAGCTGGTGAAAGGTGAGGAAGTGACAGATGATGGATGAGAAGGGTGGAATACATTTCAGTGATGGGTAACTGATTCTAGGATGGGTCCTACAGCAACTGTTTGTAGTTTGCCATACAAATAGTTAGAATAAAGTATGCCATACATAGGATATAGACCGGCTGAGGTTCACTGTGATAAACATTCGCTGGGGGAAACTGTAACCGCCTGTGGATTTTCAGGTGTGTTTCTTGGGTTTAACAAAGCAACAAATGGGAACCAAAGGGCAAGTACCTATATAGATTAAAAAATATGAGAGAGAAGAGAAAAAGGTTATTAATCACTAAAAATGTTGATCAGGTAGGCAAAGACAGTGAACAGAGAGACAGAGACAGAGACAGAGAGAAAAGAGATAAGGGTAACTATGCACTGAACAATAGAGCAGGCAAATAAAAACTGGACTGAAGAGTAGAGGGAAGGCAGTCAAGACTTGTTAAAAAGTGAGGGTAAGGAGACAATGCTGAAATAGGTTATAGAATGCAGTTGTAGACACAAAATAGCACTTTAAGGGGGCAAATAAAATTAAAGTACAGTTTAGTAGATTAGTAGTCATCTATCAAGTTCACTGTTCAGTAAAATGTACAATCAGATTGGTAGTACAATTTTTTGTAGTACCACTATCATCTATGCATTAGGTTGGAGTTCTCAGCAAGCATAAAATGTGCATATGTGCAAGTTTTCAGTATAATATGTATCACAGGTTTAGTTACAGTGGCAGCTAAGCATTAATCTAAAAGTTCAGAGAGCATGCAATATGTTAGAACACATTTCACAGTGAAGCATGTAACATATTCCAAGGGTAACTGTGCTATTTTACTGCTGAAAGAGTGCCAAATGCTAGGCATAATATTATGCTAGACTGCATGAATAGGAACACACACACACACAAACACACACACACACTCACACACACACACACACACACACACACACACACACACACACACACACACACACACACACACACACACACACACACACACTCAAAAATTTAAGGAGTAGCACCCTTGCTCAGATGGAACAACATATGCAGTAAAGACAGCATGATCATGTAAAAAATAATGGTTACCGTATGTATAATTTGGTAATGTGTGTAATACTGCAGCAGCAACATAATACCACGTGACATGATATGTGCCATGTACATTATGACTTATGTCAGAAAACCATGACAGCAATATGTAATGTCACACAATTGTGCTTATTCTATAAATAGTTGGATATAGAAAACACCATGGTGGCAGCATTACAAAAGTGGATCACACTGACAGTACTTGAGGGAGCCTCACTGATGGGGTCACACAAGATCTCTCAGCAATCTCCTGGAAGGAGTTGTTCATGGGATGCCCAATGTTCTGAAAGAATTTGCCCATCAAGTTGAAGACATCTTTCATTACATCCCAGATCTGGTCACAATAATCATCTCCCTGACATGGTGGTGGCTGCCTTTTATGATAAGAAGCAGGAAAAATGGCAAGTGCAGTTCATGGTTTGCCATCATCATCATCATCATCATCATCATCCTCTTCATGGTCATCATCCTGGTCCATGGAGTGCAAGTTGCCGAGCACTTGTCTGGCACATTATCATCTCTGACATTATGACTGGTGAGCTGCCATGGGTCCCATGCTCTGTCAAAGATCAACACAGGAGAAAAAACATTATACATATATAATAGGTTTTCACCAAAAATCTATGATTACATAATATGTCATACAAACGTACACAATCTATGTGTGGTAACTATAATGTACATGATATTACAATACTGTATGACCTTATCCAGCTGTAACAGCCTATGTGATCAAGGTAATGAATTCTATTCATACTTCTTTCAGCTTTTTCCCAGTTATGGGTCACCACAGCGGAACAATGGTCACAGAATGATTGACAGTGGAGTTTTATGGCATTGAGTTGCCAGCCCGGTGCCCAACCTTCTATAGAAGTTACACACATGCACACCTAGGGGCAATTTAGAGTGTCCAATCCACCTACAGCATGTTTTTGGAATATGGGAGAAAACCGGAGCAGCCAGAGGAAATCCACGTGACCACAGGGAGGACATGCAGACTCCGCACAGAAGGCACCCCAGCCAAGAATTGAACTAGAGAACCTCTTGCTGTGAGGTGGCAATGCTAACTGCTGCACCACCACAGTCACCCATTAATTCAATTCATACTAATGCATAAAATTATGTGTAATGCACATCACAGTCATATGCCAAACATGTCTGCAATAAAGATGTGCACATACATAATTATAAACAGAGTATATGATGTGCACTTATCATCATCAAAACATGAGACAGGACATGTGAAATATTTGCTCAAGGTATATTACAGTACATTACATTTGTCATAATTGTTAGCAGATGTGTCTCATTTGGTTTGTTTATACATTATATAATAAAAGACACAAGTTGTGATAATAGCAAGTATACTGTCGTGATTGTGCAGTATATTCTCAATGTTCTAATATTCATATATTGAAGACATGAACAGAAGCCCATGTATGGGACAGAGTGCCCATCATACATTGTCATTATGTTACTCCAGTACATTATATTACATGGCATGTAGTACCCATTTTAACAGACACAGTTTTGTTATTATTTGTTAATTTACAGCCATCAGTAAGCATCTAAAACACATATATGCACATTGAACAGCACACAGACATTTATCATTACATCACAAGACAAGTATACTATACCACTCTGGCATACAAATTGGAGTCTAATCCAAAAACCTAAGCACAGCATAAGCTAACAGCAACACTAATGGTATTCTTTTGGAAATGGGGCTACAAGTATAACCCAGTTGCCATATGGGCATTATACTAATATCATTCATACACTCTGAGAGAAACTCCTTAAAATAGCCTACAAGGGCAGTTAGCCTAGTACTAACTTACGAATCTTATGCACAGTTAAAATAATGCAATGATGATCATGAGCATACTATGTAACACTTCAGACATACCAGAAAAGCATGAGTGGGTTGCAGTATAACGATGACAGGAAATGGTAGAAATGTGGAACTCATTTACGTGCCAAAAAACGTTTGCTGATAACATTAATAATACTGAGACAGAAGACATCCACTCAATAATACAACATGCAGGCTATATATACCATACCATTGGTTGAGAAACTTTATCACACATGCAAGCAGCACCTCCTGTAAAAGCAGTCTATATGTGAAGCATGATAATAAATAGAATAATTAAACACAGATGTCTTTTATTTTGGATGTGACAACAAAATTCACATAAACCCAAGTTATGCAAAAATCCTGTTGATAACTCCTAAGAAAACATTGAACTTAAATTTAGGTATACATTAATGTTATTCACGATAAATCAATGAGTACTACTCTTACCTTGCAGATGCATTATGGGAAGTCTGACATAAACATTAGCCTGCCTGAAGATCCACAAATACACATTTAAACCTGGAGTTTTAACTATGTTATGAGTATTTATGGAGAAATAAATGTGGACAGCAATAGCACATACTTCTCTCCCTCTGCTGCTCTTCAAATCTGTGCATAAGCTCTTTGCACAATTCACAACTTGGTGAGTGGTCTTCATCACCTGCAAACAGGAAAAAAAGGATGTTTTACAGCAACAGAAAGATTGCTTCAGGTCAATATATAATGACTGCTATGTACAAAAAAGCAGTCAAAAAAGTATGTGTTACATGTCATCTAGCCTTGACAAAAAAAAATGAAATATCATATTTTGCACAGTCATTCATTGTGGTGTCACTTACATTACTGTGCATACCTGAGATTTACTGTAGACAAAGCAGAGAATGAGAATGTCAGATTCAAGCCTACAACTGTCTCTATGCCTACACTACAAACTTGAGCTCTACCTACCTAGCTAATCAATCTTGGCTGTGATCGCATGGATTGATGGAAGTTAAGCAACTTACATCTATAAATTTGCTGGGAAGAATTACACACAATAAAATGTGAAGCTGTGTTGCGTATTACATGACAAGTAAAAGAAATGTGCAA
The DNA here is from genome assembly GCF_019279795.1 of Protopterus annectens. Classification (NCBI taxonomy): domain Eukaryota; kingdom Metazoa; phylum Chordata; order Ceratodontiformes; family Protopteridae; genus Protopterus; species Protopterus annectens. Next base: position 1,453,088,658 of record NC_056737.1, read on the forward strand.
GTGCTACCACAATCTATGGGTTTGAACAACAAAACTATGCAATTGTGACTGCATGTCATCACATTGCTCACAGTAACAACCCATAACTATAACATTTCAGAGTTCCAACTGTCATAGCTTGCAATAAAACATTTGACCGCACTTGAAGCACACAAATAGACATTAAAGGAATTACTGTTCATCTGTGGGATTTAAAACATTCATATGTAATTTAGGCAGGAGGGCAGTCAATGAAAACAAGTAATGAATCAAAACACAATGTTGTGCAATTCAAACTGTACAGGTAACATATGTATGTACTTCCCAGGATATGCACATACATCATTACTAACATAAGTATGATGTTACTAGAAACAAACTGTACAGGTAACATATGTATGTACTTCCCAGGATATGTGCATACATCATTAGTAACATAAGCATGATGTTACTAGAAACAAACTGCACAGGTAACATATGTATGTACTTCCCAGGATATGCACATACATCATTAGTAACATAAGTATGATGTTATTAGAAATAAACTGCACAGGTAACATATGTATGTACTTCCCAGGATATGCATATACATCATTAGTAACATAAGCATGATGTTACTAGAAACAAACTGTACAGGTAACATATGTATGTACTTCCCAGGATATGCACATACATCATTAGTAACATAAGCATGATGTTACTAGAAACAAACTGTACAGGTAACATATGTATGTACTTCCCAGGATATGCGCATACATCATTAGTAACATAAGTATGATGTTACTAGAAACAAACTGTACAGGTAACATATGTATGTACTTCCCAGGATATGTGCATACATCATTAGTAACATAAGTAAGATGTTACTAGAAACAAACTGCACAGGTAACATATGTATGTACTTCCCAGGATATGCACATACATCATTAGTAACATAAGTATGATGTTATTAGAAACAAACTGCACAGGTAACATATGTATGTACTTCCCAGGATATGCATATACATAATTAGTAACATAAGCATGATGTTACTAGAAACAAACTGTACAGGTAACATATGTATGTACTTCCTAGGATATGCACATACATCATTAGTAACACAAGTATGATGTTAGTAGAAACAAACTGTACAGGTAACATATGCATGTACTTCCCAGGATATTCACATACATCATTAGTAACATAAATATGATATTACTAGAAACAAACTGTACAGGTAACATATGTATGTATTTCCCAGGATATGCACATACATCATTAGTAATATAAATATGATGTTACTAGAAACAAACTGTACAGGTAACATATGTATGTACTTCCCAGGATATGCACATACATCATTAGTAACATCAGTATGATGTTACTAGAAACAAACTGTACAGGTAACATATGTATGAACTTCCCTGGATATGCACATACATCATTAGTAACATAAGTATGATGTTACTAGAAACAAACTGTACAGGTAACATATGTATGCACTTCCCAGGATATGCAAATACATCATTAGTAACATAAGTATGATGTTACTAGAAACAAACTGTACAGGTAACATATGTATGTACTTCCCAGGATATGCACATACATCATTAGTAACATAAGTATGATGTTACTAGAAACAAACTGTACAGGTAACATATGTATGTACTTCCCAGGATATGCACATACATCATTAGTAACATAAGTATGATGTTACTAGAAACAAACTGTACAAGTAACATATGCATGTACCTCCCAGGATATGCACATACATCATTAGTATCATAAGTATGATGCTGCATGTACTTCCCAGGATATGCACATACATCATTAGTAACATAAGTATAATGTTACTAGAAACAAACTGTACGGGTAACATATGTATGTACTTCCCAGGATATGCACATACATCATTATTAACATAAGTATGATGTTACTAGAAACCTTGTGGATAAAGGACATATGCATGGATTAAGTGGTGTAGATGCCAATGCACTATGGTCATGTTAGATGTATAAAAATCTGTACTGAATAACTTAACAACAAAGTTTAGATCTCTGATATCAGTTGTTAAATAGGAAATGCTGAACTGCAAAGATATCTTTCAAAATAGGCTCAATTGAGATGCAAACCAAGCCAAATTCATGAACCGTTTACATTGCGCTATTGCTTTATCATTTGAGCAAATAGACATCAAAATTCCTTGAAAGTTGTAAAATTCTATGGAATAATCAAATAATATTTATTTATTATTATTTATTTATTTACATTTGTTTACCAGGAAAGCCCGGCTGGGTCAGAAGCTCATTTTCAGTGGAGGCCTGGGGAGAAATGTTTCACAGAAATATATGCAAAATACAGTAATTAAAGTGTACAATAGTATACATACATTAAGATAGAGAATATATATCATCTAGTTAGTCTATGCAAAGTAGTATTCAATACAGTTTTCTACTACATACAAGTTCAAAAAGAAAAACACACAAGCATACAGCATGTATGCATTTAACTCTCTTATAGCACTGGCATGTGTCCACACATTGAGTTTAACTGTCATAGTTTGCAAATACAAAACATTAGAAGGTCATTTTGAAAAAGAATAAGCCATTGATGCTATTAGTGCACACAACTGTGTGATTCAATAACACCCTTCTCTACATACAAGCCATAAGACAGAAGATAGATCCACACTTCTTGTACCTGAATTGTGTTTATAAGATTCAAACATATTTCAGCCATGCTGAAATGCATTGGTCTTACAGTCATGAAACTGATTAGATCAAACCTGGATTATAAAAGAATATTGTGAATTGTATAGTTTAGAGCTTACTTATGTATTACTCAACATTCACACGTAGAAATATACCATAAAATCTTTCTAGGAGCTTTGCAGCTAAAAGAAATGAGTATTCATCCACATCCAAAGAGCTATAGGCATCAATGTACCACAGCTATGCTAGATATGTAAAAATCTATATTGTATAAGTAACCAAATAAATATAGGACTTCCATATATGTTGTGCAATATTACATGAATAACTTCCAATATTTTCAAAAATAGGCTTCAATCGAATTTTAACCCACACAGAGGAGAACAACAATCATTTTGCCATAATCCCTAACTATTCAAGCTAAGGGACATCATAGTCCATTACAGATTATAAAGCAGATACTATGGAACATCAGTAATAGCTATATGCGTGAAGTCCATATTAATATACAGTCATAATTAAAAGTCCTGCATAATATGCACACTGACCTACTATAGTTGTGGATAATAGAGTGTGTGGACATGAGAATGTTAACTTTAATTATTGGAACTAAACTTCCTTCTTGCAAATTATTATTATCAATATAGACACCCATGGAATACACTTGAAACAGAGTCACAGAAACAGCTAAGCTTACTAAATACATATATAACAATATAGTTGTTAAGGTGTGAATTATGTAGCAATGGCCACAGTGTTGCAGCGGTTAGCATTGCCGCCTCACAGCAAGAGGTTCTCCGGTTCAATCCTTGGCTGGGGTGCCTTCTGTGCGGAGTCTACATGTCCTCCCTGTGGTCACGTGGGTTTCCTCCGGGTGCTCTGGTTTCCTCCCACATCCCAAAGACAAGCTGTAGGTGGGTTGGACACTCTAAACTGGCCCTAGGTGTGAGTGAGTGAGTGTGTGCCCTCTGTGGAAGGTGGGTGCCGGGCTGGCAACTTGACACTGTAAAACTCCACTGCCAATCAAGAGTGGACAGGTGATCCGCTGTGGTGACCCCTAACGGGGAAAAGCCAAAAGGAGAAGAAGACTGTAGGCATCTTCTGGCTGGAATTGTACCTCTGAGACACTCTGTCAAAGATCCTATGCACCCTTCTGCTATAGATCATCATAGCTGTGGTGGACCTGCCCACCAGTCCTGTAGATTCCATTCTGTCTACAGTGCTCTCTTGCAATCTGGTTCAATAAATAGATCACTGTGAATTTCTTAGGGTGTGCTCTCATCCTCTGCTCATGCGCAGCATAGACAGTAAACAGTTGGGTTGTCTATTCATCTGTCCTGGTTGGCACCCAGATATACCAAAGCATCCCTTCAGCTGAAATCCTTGTTATAATAGTTGAAATTTGTTGAAAAAAGCCTTCAAAAAATGACATCCCACTGTTTGCAGGTAGCAATGGTATGAGCAGTAAATGTATCAATATTATATTTTAAGGGTGGTGATATAGGATGGTAGCAGACTGTTGGAGGGCATCTGGCACGTTAATTATACCTATTGGGTAGTTGTGCTAAGCATGTTACACTTATGCTGTGCTATTGTTTAATGTGCCAAGTTTCGAGAACTAACATGTATGCTTGCAAATGGGATTTCAAAACTTTGAATGTTAATGAATGGTACTTAAAAGCTGTGAAGCTGTGTGCACTTAGCTAAACTCATTTTAAGGTATAGCTGATTTACAGCTAGCTTCAAAAGGCAATCTGTCAAGTGCTGGCGTTGTTGTAGTGAAATAGCTCGCTATTATCCCATACTTATTGTTATTCTGTATAAATCAACTGATATGTTTTTATGCATATGCTTTTTGTAATTGAATGTATTGGAATCTGTCTGTTACATCAATAAGTGGGGTAGAATTAAAAATATGCATACAGATGTGTGGAAGTTTATCAGTGACAAGGAGATTTCCACATATGCAGTTGTATGGATAAAAAGGAAACAGCCCTGGTGAACTACAGATATGGACACAATTAAAATATACCTGTAGTTGCTTCTGACTGACCTATAATGTATGTGGTATGTTTATGGAAACAGATGACTTGAGGGGATTTCTGTGAATCATATGTCCAGTGACTACTTTTCAGGTACTCTTTGATGCTTAGTAATAGACAACCCCCAGGACTCAATAAAGTCCACATAGGCTCTGTGTAGAGCCTACACAGAATATATCCATGTACATGGCCACGGTTCTCCCTTGGTAGCACGTCATACATATTAATTTTGGCGCATGCCTAAGGGAGGTCACAGCAACATGGATACTGAATACTGACAGGACAGGCTCTCTTTTAATTCTGGACTATCCAGAAAAATTCTGGACAGTTGACAACTATAGCACAATACTTTTTGGCCTGTTAGCCTGGACCAACAGTCTACAAGACATCTTATTACATTAAATTAGATTTATTTAATTTTTTTTTACATTTTTGTATCTGTTTGCATGGTGCAGTGCGTTGTTTAGCTATGATGAGCTTTGCACAACTATACATCATACATCTGGTAGATATCTAAACAAAAAATAGAAACCAAATGTATTCAATTAAAATTTTTTTTATTTTCATGTGCTTGTTGCAATACAGTGCTTAATTTAGCAATGCTTAGCTGACCGCACCCCATGCATCAGACATCCGCTAGACAGCTAAAAATAGAAACCAGATGCATTCAGTTATTGTGGTTCTGCAATGCTTAGTAATGTGCAAACATGCACAGCAAAGCTGCACTACACTTACAGTCACCTTTGCAGTATATGTGAAGATATACACGTTCCCTTCACTATCCCAGTGGCTAGATAGGTTGAGTCATGACCTACAGTGTAGTAGGTCTTGGGTTCAAGTCCTGTGCAATAATACTTTTTACATACATTGCTGGGAAACTTTGTCAGGTGACTGAAACAGCAGTTGAGTTTAAATTAAATAATTGTTACATTTAGAAAAGCTGCACAATGTTAAGCAGCAGTTAAACACGGTCAATGGTCTTTTCCAGTTTGCGCATTGCTAAGCTTCTCTTAAACATAGTTTATGTGAGTTTGCGTGGTGATAAGCAACTTGTCACATTTTTGAAAGTTACAGTTTGATGTACAAGGGCAGGAATGCAGCCTATTTAAAGGCCAATAGGTGGGAATTTCACATTATTCCTTGGAGCCTGACCTTGACTGTGGGTATGGCTGCTGCTGTGGGGGAAAGTTTGTGTGCATGAGTCCAGGCTGTTCATTGGACTCCTGGTATAATGGCACAGACCCCAGCTGTTGCAGGGCGACTACCAGGGCTCATAGTGAAAGTCTGAGGCCTGGGATAGTTTGGCCAGGGACCTAACCAGTGCAACCGGTATTCCCCACACTGGTCAGCAGTGTCATCATCACTGTGATGACCTGTATCATTGGAAGAAGGGAACCTTGGACACCTGGATCCAAGAGGCTAGAGATGGGCACACCTCACAGATATGTAAGTATGTTTTCCAGTAATTTATGAATATACAAGCTGAATCTGTGCAAAACTGGTGTGAATAATGTTTTCCTTCTCTTACCACAGCTGCAGAAGAGAGGGCTTGAATGTCCAGTCCAATGCAAGGCATTTGGCCAGGATGAGGCAAGCATGTGATATGTAATAAAATCAATAAAGTAATAACTTAATGCATAATTTAATCATAAAATAAAGTAAATACAGATACTGCAGTCTTAACAGTCATGTATGAAATACCTTGGACATTGTACAGTTTTATTCATGTGTCACTGTGTATCTGAACTGGTAAAGCAAGTTAAAGCAAGTAAGCATGCAGTACTGTATAGCATAGCTTCCAACCATCAGTTAATGTTGTGGCCTACCCAGACTAAGAGTTAATGCTGCAATCTTTTCATTGTCTGAAATATGCTTTAGAGTGCACTCAATAAATGAATAGGGTAAATGTATAAGTTAACAGAAGTCCAAGACAGATATCCATGTGTGTAAATACCAGATGTGAAGCAACATTAGTCAATAAAGTGTAAAAAGAGATGGTGCTCTGATAATTATTTTTTCAAGTAAAATGTTCAGTATTCCTGTAGTCACTACTTGTGGGTTCTAATCCGACACCAGCCAACTGATAAATGTACAGTAGTCAGTAATGTTTCACCATATGGCCTACATAAATGCTGTGCAATACCCAGATTACGATTTTATGTTATGTTCTGCTTATTTTGTCTGATATATGCTGTAGGTTGCTGTGAATAAATGAATAGGGTAAATGTGTAAGTTAACAGAACTCCTACACAGCTATGCATGCATGTAAATCAAGATGTGAAACAACATAAATCAATAAAGTGTTAAAGGAGATGTTGCTCTGATAATTTAATGTTTTCAAATAAAATGTTCAGTATTCCTGTAGCACTGCTTGTGCTTTCTAATGCGACACCAGCCATCTTACATATGTGCGGTAGACAATACTCTTTTAGTACATCAGAAATAAATGCTGTGCAATACCCAGATTAAGCGTCAGTGTTGTGTTCTGCTCATTTTGTCTGATATATGCTATAGGTTGCAGTCAATAAATGAATAGGATACATGTGTAGGGTACCGTAACTCCTACACAGCTATGCATGTGTGTAAATGCAAGATTTGGCACAACATGAATCAATATAAGTTTAAAAGGAGATGGTGGTCTGATAATTTATTTTTTAAATAAAACATTCAGTATTCCTGTAGTCACTGCTTGTGGGTTCTAATCCCACAATACCCAAATGAGAAAGGTCCAGCTGTCAAGTGTAATCAATGTACACAAACATACCTCTCAACAGTCACAATTTTTACTGAATATACTGAATATTGCCATATATATCTGGTCCTCTGATTTTCAGATATATGACATCATTTGAAATGCAATTTAATGGTAAATCTGTTATCAGACCACCTTGCTACTATTGTATGAACATACTATGTAAGAATGTTCCCTGTTGTTGTGCCTTTGTATTACCATTATGTGTGGCTTGGCTTATAATGTCCCATGCTAAGAGGTTGAGAGCTATGTACGTGGAACATCATATGTACACTATAAGCAGTCAGTGTTCTTACAAGTGAAATCTAACATACCTAGAAGTATGTAGTTGTAGTCTGTGTAGTTATATTATCTGTGAAGTTACTAATGGTCTTCTTTTTCTCTCATCCATCCCTTCTCTTCTTTTATTTATTAAATATATTTATTATTAGCATTTGATATCATCATATTATTTATTAGGTTTTATTTGGCCTTATGTATAATTTAGTATTGCTTTGCTGTTAAAAAAAATAATTTACATTATTTGTTGTTGTGTTCCTCATTATATTATTTCAATTTGTTTCCATTACTCATTGTTTTCTCTTATGTTATTAATTACATTTGTTTTGGTTATGTTCATTTTTCCCTTATGTTTTTATTTCATTTACCACAGCTCGATAAGGTAGGCTGGTTCCCTGTGATCCACCTACCTTGGCTCCCACAGCCAAGGAACTGGGGCCCAGCATTTACAGACCACAGTCTGGTGATGACCCCCTGCTGCCCCTGCACTACCTGCTCCATCAGGTAGTTCCACTCCACAGGCTAGGGTTGGTTGCCCCTCTGGCATTGTAGGTGGATGGTGTGCCTTCATCACCCAAGACCAACTGCCAGGCAGGGTGCATAGGCTTGTGCCCCAAACTGCTGGTGCAAGCCTACACTGGATGGAGATCATGCTGTCCATCCTGGTGAGGCAGTCTGTCCTCAGGAGCTGGCACTGACCACTGCCTCCACAGGAGCAGTGAAGGTGCAGTGCTAACAGTACCATTGGGTAGGACTTGAGTCACACTGCTACCGTGTCTGACATCCACGGGACTGGGATTCCACAACACCCTCCCCAACCAAGGTGTTCACTCCCTTATTGTGTCCCTCACCAACCCTGTCTGCTGTTGTGTCTGTCTTGTCTGTCTGCAAAAGCTTCCTCACCTTCCTCACATACCTATGTCCCTTCCCCAACATTCCACTCTCTCCTTAAAAAAATAGAAAAAGGGCACCTGTCCCCAAAAATATTGTCTAATACATAGCTCCCCATTTCGTACATGTGGACCACTGGTCACACTTCTTTTGGTCCAATTGACTTGATGACTCAATTATGTTGTCATCACCCCTCTCCCTGGGGATGACAGTCCAAATTCAGCTAAAAAACTGTTAAAGTGCACAGTTGTTGCCATTGAAGAAATGGATAGTTATGGTTCTTTCCTACACCCTTCCTGCACATACCTACCTGCCTTTCACTATGTATTTTCCCCTGCCTGCATCTCATTTCACCACTGTTGTATCTCCCCAAATTTTCTTTTCTTTAAAGATTTTTTGCGCAATGCTACACTACACTCAGCATCACTAAGCTATGCTAAATGGTGGTATAGTAATATATGTATTTGAAAGCATAATAATCCTGTTCAAAAAGTACACCTGTGTGCTATTTTGAACCCAGTACCATCGCACCGGAACAACAGTGCATCAATCCACCAAGCCACACTGCCAGTTAATTAGCATAGGTGTTTTAAGCAAGACATAGTAATTTTCATTTTCTCATCATGAAGCATGTTTAAGCATTGCTGCATATCACTCCTTATCGTGCAAGTCTGCAAATAGATTAATGGAAAAATAAGAGTTTAACTGGGGCTCTGGTAGAGAAATACATCACTATAAAGCCATACACATAATAATAGATGTAAGTGAGGTATGTAACAGAAGGTAAGTGTGCAATTATATCTACAATATGTAAAAAGGCACCTTCTATAACAGTGACTCAGTACCTCCATCTGTTAAATGCTTTAAAACCATTCAGTTTTGGTCCACATGGTCCTATGTTCAAATACAGCTGTGTCTAGCATTTAAAATACATGTATGTGTACATTACTATTATAAATTCTGATACGTAAGACTGTCTCATCACCTATTTATCCACCCAAAGCAGTAAAGAGGGAATGTCTGCTTTTAAATAATGGAAGTCAAAGATTTACAAGTAGGACCACATTTAAACTATTCCTATCACAACACTAGAAAGTGCATAAAATGTCAGGTCATGCATTAGTATGAATTCACAGAGGATTTTGAAGTATATAATTCAAATGAAGTCCAGTAATATCAGAATGCAGCCCATAATTGATAGTGATATTACAGACAACCACAGTTGCACAAGTAATATACATATATGGAGGTTGTGCTAGAAGCAAGGTTTGTCACCACACACATTCCAGATGACTACCATGACATAACACTAGTCTTGGCAGTTGTCCAAAAGGATGACATAATGGTTAATGTACCCCCTACCCCCTACCTTGTTCTAGGACACATCAAGCATGTTGTCTTTTACTCTGTTAATGATACCTTTGGCTAACATACTTAATTTAAACACATACCTTAATTTTCAGTGGGATGGGTTCCCTCAATCAGGCTCTGGCTGTACACCAAGGCTGCCACACATCCCACAGTTACTCATAAGTGTTGTTATCCTGTGCATTATGCAGCCTCTCTGACTATGCCTATTGACTGCAGCAGGAGCATCAGCTTCAGCCTGTAGCACGCACATCTGTATGTAATAAATACCTGCTACAAACATTCTCTCTGTGCTGATGTAGTAACTTAACCCCAGTAATTTCCACCACAATATATGAGAAAGGGGATGGAATCTACATTGAGGCCTTATATCTTGTTGAGTAGTTGCATGGGATTGGCTAATTATACTGCAAATTAGCTGTGTGGGCTGCATGTAGCATTCCTGAACCGCAGATTGCTTCAGAGGCAATCACTTGCTAATGAGAACCATCTTAAAAAGGCAAACTCCTAGCTAGGGGAACCATTGTGTATGAGAGTTCGTTTCTATGGTTAACTCATTGTCATACTTCTTATATATCTGCATCTTTCAACAAAGGTGTTTTGCACTCCATCAGATATGTAACCATTTTGTTTTCAACATGATGCATATGTTTAATATACTTAGGGAGAATGGGGATTATATTAGTAAGCCTTTCTTAGAACTGTACTGATGACATGCCAGCGATCTCCAGCTAGGTTACACCTACAGAGGATGTAGAGTACAGCAAGGGTATAATGCTGTGTGTTAACTAGGTACACAGGTCTCCTGGATACTTCTTTTGTTATCAGTTGTAATAATACACTGCTATTTGGTTGGCACTGTTGTTTACACATATGTTATAGGGCGGGGTTCCTGCTATGGGGCACACTATGATGGACTCCTGTGTTGGGTGTGTAATCATACATGAGTATCTGTCATGGCACAAACAGGAGTAGGACACTATTGCTACCATCCTAGTTGTGTCCACACCCTTTGTATGTCTGGCACACTGTTGAATATAAGATATGTAATCAAGCGGGGAATACTGATAAACTTCCTTTATTGCTGTATCTCTACATACTGTACTCACACATATGTGATCCTGACATGTGTTCTCATTATTTGTATTTCAGGAACTATCATGCATGCAAGATGATGGGCACCTTTCATTGAGGCACAAAACAACCGCATCATTGAGGCCTTGTGAAAACACTACCAAGTCCTGCTCTCCAGAGGGAGAGTACATAGGCAAGAGCATGCAGCCTTTTGGGATGAATTGGTGCATAACATTAATGCTGTGGGTCACCAGAATTACACATATAAGCAGGTGCGACACCATGCTACAGATATGATTCACTCAGCATGCAGACGTACAGAGGATGTGGCCATGGATCGTTAGGTCACTGGTGGTGGGCCTACAGCAGAACAACCTCTGTCAGCCACAGATGAATTCCTGGTGAACCATGCAACACATGACAACTACTATTCATCCATCACCCAAGATGTTGTGGATGTGGGCGTCACCATTTCCACTCAAGAGGAGCATTCATATGTGCTTAGTTTAATCAGCATTGGAATACTGTAGCATTCATCATGTCAGGGTGTACATAGTTTTACATGGGTGTCAGGTGTTTTATGGGGGGGGGTCAGCTGTAGTTTTAAGCTCATGCACAGATTGAAACCCACATACCTGCTAACATAGCAGCTCCTGTAAATGTGAGATATTTGGACATATTACCTTGTTATACTGTAACATGCTGTTTACAATACCTCTCCCTCAAATTTTTTCATAACCATCAGGAATAGGAAGAGGCCATGCTCCTTCTGCTGGTAAGCACAGAATTGTTTTGTCAGAGATGTAGCTTTAGTTCAATGTATTTGTTAAGGTGTCATTCCAAGCCTGCTGGCTGGATTGATGTACTGTCTGCATGATTGCCAGCTGTACAGATATTTTCTGACTGTACACAGTTTAGACCCATACCTATGCCTTGCAGGTGTGACCACAGTGATTCATTTGACAGTATTCTCTGGACATTACAGATTGTCATAACTGTCAACTGTGCAGAGTTCTGCAGAATGTCAACAGTATACATAATTTATGGTTTGATCATGAGATTTTTGTTTAAATAACTTTAATTTCCAAATAATTACAGATTTGGGAGAGAAAATAATGTCCTCATGTCCTACTATATGAGGTTGAGGGTTATACAAGTCTGTAATAATGACAGCAGTGTATACAGCTTAACATTGGAACATAGTAATGCAGAGCATAATAGTGCAGGTATTAATGTACTGCGTTCACCTTTTTATCACAGGTGACTAGGGGGGTTGGTCTTTGTCCCCTTCACAACCTGATGTCAGTGTCTCTTCAGACTCTGATGATGACGGTGGCCAAACTGAGACACAGGTGGGGGTTTCAAGGGCTGAATCTGACACAGAGGTTTACATCCCTCAACCTTCCTCATTATCACTGTACACAGCCAGTATGCAAGGCAGTATGCCTACACATACCCAGTCCCCTGTGGGCACAGATTTTGGACAGCTGAAGGGTGGGTACATCGAACAGGAAAGTGTGGCTACTAAGGCTGCAGTGACTGTTGACACTGGCCATAGCCAAATAGTTGGCAAGGTTCCACACAGGCAGATTGATAGGGGTGCTTGTAGGCAGCCTGCTGTCCCTCCACCATCTGATGCAGGTGTTTCATCATGTGCCAGTCGCCATATGTTAGGGCCATCATGGAGGCACAGACATGTTTAGAAAACAACTCCTGATGAATGCTCAGGGTTATGGATGCAGCACAGTATGGCATCACTGACTGCATCCACTGTGTTGCTGATATCCTGGAATGGTTGACTTGCACAGTGGAAAGACACTGGTCTGAGACAGATCGCACACTATCTGTCTTGGAATGCACATGGTATGTGATGGAATGTCTGGTTGAAATTGAGCATCAGGCTCATGGATGTAGGTCAGCAACTACATCTGCTGAGAGTCAATGGGGCCATGCACAATCATGCTCCTGTAGTGGCAGTACATCCAGTGCTCCAGAGAGGAGTGTGCTGTCCACATCAAGACATGGCTGATCATGGGCTCATCATCCTGGGTTTTCTTGTGGATGGAACATTGCCAGCAGACAGCAGCGCAGCATCTGACCATGGGCATGGAGGTGCCAGTGCAACTCCTGGCAGAGCCAGTTCACATGTTCATGGGTGGAGACGATGAACTGTCAGCTCTACCGTGCATGGCTCACAGCTGTCCAACATACAGACATGTAGAGCTAGCACTGAGCTTGGCTGTGTTTACGTAGACACTCACGCACCACTGTCACATTCAGGTCACCTACAGACACACACACCACATTTCCATGGTCCAGCTTGCCTGCTTCCCTTCCTGACTCACAGACACACTTGCCAACCTTTGAGTCAGCCTAGGCCTCCTGCACCCCCACACAACACCCTGTGCAAGTGATGATACCTGTGCCACATCCCTATCATCTTTCTCATGGATGCAGGGAAATAAAGTTATGTGTTAGATGCACATAGTGACTATCTACATTAATATGAATTTGTTTCATCCATTGTTACTTTTGCCATGCAACTTGTACTGGTCAGTTACAGATATTGTAGGTTGCCATTTATAATGAGTATACCATAATAATTTGTGTATTTTATGATGGATGCTGTTGTAATGGCTGTGTAGTCACACAATGAAAGGTGTCTCATGGAAATGTTTACACTTCACTGTCAGGATTGTGTAGGACACCCCTATGGGTACACATCTGCAGTCAACCTATCAATGTCAGAGCACAGGACTGAATGTCAGCACAGAAGAAAAATGTCATCAGAAAGGTAAAACAGTATAGGTTCATGGGTTCATAGGTTCATATATGTTTAATAAGCTAATGAACACAAGGGCTTCTTGAAGCCTAGCCATGCATCCCTGAACTCTGACAAGATCTGCTACCCTTGATAAGTGTAAGCAGGGTTTTGGGAGCTGAAACATCTACAAGCCATGGCGTGGGAGATGAACCATCTACAGTTTACCTGTATCCATTAGAGCCATTAGTCCTAAACCAGGTACGATTATCTGTTCCCCATCCAATTGTGCAACTTGCACTTAATTTGCATTAAGGCAGAACTCTGCTTCACATGGATGGGGAGCCTGTTCCATATGGATTGTAATCTCTGGGTTACATGCCTTTCTCTCCAGCATGTTCTATTTATGCCACAGGCAAGGTGTAGGTCAGTAGAACAGGTAATTCTGGTGCTAGTTTTTTGGTGGATATGTAGGAGGTCCACCATGGGGTCTGACACCACCATGTATGGCAGGCATACACCTCCTCTGCAAAGCATGTAGAAGACAGAATACACATATAAGGACTTGACGCTTTCTGCATAGGACATGTTACATACACCGCGTAGTGAGGAACCTCTGTGGATGTTACAGTTGTTGGATATGCCTGGATAGTTACATACCAAAGGCATTGCACTCAGTAATAGGTCTGATGAATGCCGAATACGGGTCTAGTTCACGTTGTCGTAAGCTGACAATATCGAATATGATATTGTCGGCACGACAATGTCGAAATTTAGAACATCACACAGGTAAACGGAAATCTCCGTAAGGAGGAGATTTCCATTTACCTCAATGTAGTGTGGTCTCGGAGTTGGTATATTTAAGTAGGGAGGGTGTGGGGGGTGCAGGGGCCTTGCCCCCCTGCCTGCGCTAGTTAGGTTTTTTTTTATTGATTTATTTTTTTACGTTATTTGATATTTTACTACTTCGATCAATAAAGTTAAACCTTTATTGATTCAATGTAGTAAAATTTCGATAACATGATATAGACACCCGAATACAGTGGAACAATGACTTTCTTGGATTTACATGCCATACCTTTCTTTATAGGTTGCGCAGCATAGAATGATTTCCACAATATTCTAGACATGTGACAGTCAAAGGCTAGGTCACTATCTATTTTTCCATAAGTCCCTAACTACTGGGACAGCTGTTGGAGGTGTGCTGTCAATAAGATAGTTACCAGGGGTGAATGACTTCCCAAAGGATAGTATTGTGGACTTTTTGGCATTTAGTGTTAGTCCATGACTCTGACAACTGTATTTCTGTGTCAGCCCCTCCTGGATTTGTGTCAGTGTGGGATTCAATGACAGCTCCTAATTTGCAATCATCAGCCAATTTTGTCAGCCACAGACCTCTGACAGTGGCCATGACTGCAGAGAAGTAAATGCTTAAAAGGAACAGTCCAAGGAATGATTTGTGAGGGAGTCCATTGGTGACAGGTCTCATTGTAGAGGTGGACTCCTCAATGATAATTTCCTGGATTCTGTCTGTCAGCCACTTGGCTATCCACCAGCTGACATACTAGTTTGTACCTAACCTCCTGAGTTTGTCAACAATGCCTGATGGGGTTATAGTTTCAAATGCCTTTTCAAGTCATGGTAGTTTGAGTGAAGCATTTTTCCCTCATCCATTGCTTTGATTACCTTCTCAAATAGGTCCACCAAGCAGGGTAGGCATGGTCTGCCCTTGATGAAACCAAACTGGGTTTGGTCCAGTGTCTGTAGGTGTACTACATCTCTACTGCTGATTTCCATGATAATTCTTTTCTTGGCTTTCCATATCAGACTACTGAGAATTCTGGGTCTGTAGACTCCAGGGTCTGTAGATGGCCCACCTTTGTGCAGAGGGATAACTGTTGCTGTTTTGCATTCATGAAGCACAATGCCTGTTTGGTGGCTGCAGTGAAATACTAATTCCAGAGGCCCTGAAAGGTCATGTTTCATGCTATATAGAAGGTGTGATGATGTAGAATCCTCAAAATATGGAAACATTCCTACAATGGGGCCCAGGCCAGGCCCATGGGGAGAATGGCACCCTGTTGTAGAAGGAAGTAGCAGTCCACAAAAATCACAAAAACTGATAGGCTAAAGAAGAGTCATAAAGATGATAGAGTGGACAACTGGGGATAAGAAATAAATTATGTATTGTTACTATTATGCAAAAAGCCCAGAATTTCCAGACACAAGATATACAGAAAGATTAAAAGAGAAATTAGAGGAAAGAAAAATACTTGCACAAGAAAAACTGTCAGAAACTTCAAATAAAAATTTGTGTTCATTAATACAACAGATTTGTGAAAAACAGTATACAGAGCAAGAAACTTTGATCCGTTTGGACAAAGAAACATCTGAGGAAGTGCAAAAATATAAAAAACAAAACTAGAGATTTTTGAAAATTATAAAAAAGAAATATGGACATGGGAAAGAAAGAGAGATTTGCTATGGTGCAGTATTGATGCAAAAGTGAAAGCCGAATTAATTAATATAAAGAAAGCAGCCCCAAAGATATTTAAAGAGAAATACAGGCAAAGGCATCCAGATATGGAAAATTTCACAATAAAAAAATATCACAAAGAGGGAATGCAGAAAAGAAGATTAGTATATTAGAGGTCAAAAAAATAGAAATTGAAGTTATAGATTGCCTGCAAAGTGAAGGATGTGGTGTAGAAGGTCTAACACAGGTTACATCACAGCATGATGGAACAAGTCCCCAAAGGAAAAACAGGAAGATTAGGAGACATCTGAAGAAGAAATGTGGACATGGGAAAGAAAAAGAGATTTAATATGGTGCAATATCTGGGTCTATATTAATTATCAAAGAGACTTTTCTTCAAACATATAATCATCGACACCTAAAGAGCGAATGCTCTAAAACGCGAATGGCCATGTCCGTGAATTTTTTTCCTCGGGGGAAAAAACTCACAGGGCCGTACACAAAAAAACACAAACTTCAAAACCCTAATCAAGTGGGGGGCTTCACCCCCCCAATGTGGGGGGCTGTGCACCCCCCCTAACTAAATATACCAACTCCGAGATTGCTCCACATTGGGAAAAAGGGCAATTCCCGATAACGGCCAACTGAATTTTTTTCCCCGAGGAAAAAATTCATGGACGCGACCATTCACTCTTTAGAGCTTTCGCTCTTTAGGTGTTGGTGATTATATGTTCGAAGAAAAGTCTCTTCGAGCATATAATACAGACCCGCAATATCTATGCAAAGGGGAAAACAAAACTAATAAATATAAAAAGAGCAGCACCAGAAGTCTAAATCTCAAAATGCACCCCCTTGAGGCACTCCTTAAAATGGAGAACATTGACATTTGTGCTGTAACAGAGACCTGGTTCAAGGCAGCAGAAAGCACCCCTGAACTACCAGGCTATAACTCATTCCACACCTTTCAGCCCCAGAACTTAGACCGAAGCTCCAAAGGCGGTGGTGTCTCCATATTCATAAAGGATGCGCACACCTCCAGACTGGTAGCCCAACATAATGCATCAGAGATTCTTCAGGTGTAGCTAACATTGGGTAAGACAGCAATTTAGGTCATAGCCTGCTATAGGTCCCCAACCATGTCCCAAGACTCACACTCCACGTTCCTAAGCACCCTGGAGAATATTAGGGTCCAATCTAACACTCTCTTACTAGGTGACTTCAACTACCCCTCCATTAATTGGGTAAACTACTGATGTACCAATACACTTGCCCAGCGTTTCCTGAAGTTCATTAATTCTAATGCCCTGGACCAGCTCATTCTTACCCCCACTAGAGGTAGCAACATCCTTGACCTGGTCATTACTAACATGGGTGACTGTTGCTCTACACCAGTAAGTCAGCTCCTCCCTAGTTAGATCTGGCCACAAACTAATCACCTTAGAAATCCACATCCCTCCCACCCCCCAGCAAAGGTAACCACCATGAAAAACTTCTCCAAAGCTAACTTTGGGATCCTAAAAACAGAGGTGGCTAACTTCACGGCACCCATGGAAATGGAGAATAGTTGCATGACTGCAGAATCATACACCAATGCACTGTACGAACACGTACACAAAAGTATGGATCTCACCATACCCAATAGAACCAAGACACTCTCCTCCAAAAAAAGGAAGCCAATCTGGTGGTCCCCTGCCATAAACAAACTCTACAACAGAAGGAGAAAACTGATGCAGAATAAGGTGAAGTCCCAAGACTGGAAAAACTCCCTTATCTGCCTCAACAAAAAGTTGAGATCCCTCATCAAATCCTCTAAAGCTAGGTATGAAAACAGAATTGCAGCAGATAGTAAAGACAACTACAAGGCCTTCTATAGTTATGTAAAGAATCTCCATGGCAATATCCAGATTTGCTCTGAGCTACTGCACAATAGTACCTCTTATACCAAGCGAACAGATATTGCCAGTATACTGGCCAACAAATTCAGTGCCAACTTTACCCCCCCCCCAAAGAACCAATCAGAATACCAGTAGATTGCCAGCCACCCAGTATTACTGCTGCACAGGTTAAAACAGCACTGTCAAAGGCCAAGAATACAGCTTCTATAGGACCTGACAATATCCCCGGTTGTATTCTACATGAACTACAGAGTGAGCTGGCACCTCACCTGTGTGCTCTGTTCAATTACAGCCTCATCTCAGGCTTTGTCCCTGGTGAATGGCACACTGCTACAGTAATCCCTCTCCACAAAGGAGGAGTGACTGTAGACCCTGGGAACTATAGCCCCATTATCCTGATGAGTCTGATATGCAAAGCTATGGAACGCATCATCATGGACCTAATAAACAAGAATATAGGTAATCTCCAAACTCTGGATCCCACACAGTTTGGTTTTGTGAAGGGTAGATCATGCTTGCTCAACTTGGACAACTTCTTTGAGTCAGTCACAGAGCTGTGGATGAAGGTAAGGTGGTTCATACAGCCTACCTTGATCTGGATAAGGCCTTTGATACCATTCCCCACTCAGGAATCATAGAAAAACTCACTAAACTTGGCATCAACCCCTATATCACTAGGTGGGTTGCAAACTGGCTCACAGATAGAAACCACATTGTGAAAGTAGCTGACTCCAAGTCAGACTGCTGGTTAGTCACAAGTGGAGTCCCACAGGGTTCAGTCCTGGGTCCTCTCCTGTCTGGTATCTACTTCTCTGAAGCCCAGGCCAACACGAAGGGACTCTGGCTGACAAAGTTCACAGATGATTGCAAGTTGGGAGCTATTATTAACTCCCCAAGTGATGTTGACATCCTACAGAATGGCCTCACTGTGACCAGTGACTGGTGTCAGAACCATGGCCTTAAGCTCAATGCCAAAAAATGTGTCATCATCCCCTTTGGGAAAAACCTAGTTCCCATGAATTACTCCATTGATGGTAGTCCACTGAACACAGAAGACATTATAAGAGATCTGGTAACACAGTTGACAGCAACCTGTCTTTTGATCACCACATTGCCACTGTGGTCAGAAAGTCCTTCTATGTTGCACATCTGATTACTAAGGGTGTCTCCCTCTACTCTTCTCTCATTAGGCCAGTCATCAAGTACAATGCCCCATTTGGCATGTACCTCACTAGACACCTGTAACAACTGAGAGGCCACAAAAGTACCTCACAAAGAGGATCCTAGGCCTTAAACACTTGTCCTATATGGGCAGACTCAAAGAACTCCACCTATTCTCTGTCTCATATCTCCTACTTAGAGACGATCTCTGCTTGACTTACAAAGCCATGTCTGACCCAGCTCTGTTAGAAATGCTACATCTAAAGAAACCCCAATCTCTCCGCACCACACGCTCCAGAGACCTCAACCTCATTACCACAATTAACAGAACATGCTGGAGGGACAGGTTCATAACCCAGAGACTGCCCATGCTATGGAACAGACTTCCCATATATGTTAAGCAGAGCACCTTGCTGACCCTCTTCAAGAGAAATCTTGATGAGTGGATGGGAAACAGGAAATTCACCCCGGGGATAACACCAGTGGCTCTACTTGACAGAGGCACTGGGAACTAAGGTCAGGTGGTACTATGCCAGGGTAATCCTATGGCTAGGCTTTTAGAGGCCCCAGGGCCATAAGCCTAGTACACACCTATGAACCTACGAACCAAAGATATTTGAAGAGAAATACAGGCAAAGGAATCCAGACATGGAAAACTTTACAATACAAAAATAAGAAGACAAAGAGGAAAAGCTGAAAAGGAGACTAGTAATGGAGAAGTTAAATAAATAGAAACTGAGTTTATGGAGTACCTGCGAAGTGAAGGATTCAGTGTAGAAAATCTAATTCAGAAAGCACCACAACAGGATAGAGCAATGGACATCCAAATTAAGGAGAAACCAGTGGAACAGGAAGCAATTGGTCAGGTGCCATATGAATATATTTTGGAGCCTTTCACAGGAAACCAATATAATGTTCACTTGAAGCTGGACAGAAAGGGAAGAAACAGGAAAATGTGGAAACTCTGACTCAGTCATAGGTTCATAGGTTCATAGGTTCATACTAGGCTATCTGCCCGAGGGCATTTACAAGCCTAGCCCATAGTTTTGTGGCTTACGCCACCCCTTTAGTATGGGGAACTATACCCATTATTTTGCTGTGCCTCTGTTGAGCAGTGACACTGAGGTAATCCCTGGGGTATATCTGCGATCTCCCATCCATTGGTCAAGATTTCTCTTGAACAAGGCCAGCGAGGTGCTCTGCCTCACATATACCGGGATTTTGTTCCACAGCATAGGGAGTCTTTGGGTGATGAGTGATGAGGATCAGTGTTGAGGAGTGATAGGCCAGTGAGTTCCCCTATGACAGAGTGACAGATGGCACAGGATGAAATTGAAGAGAATGAGCCACAGGAAAATGCTATAGAACTTTCTATAGAATGCCTGCAGGAAATGGAAAACAGAAAAATGTGTCCTCAGTTTACAAGAAAATGAGCTAAGAGAAGATTTGCTTGATTTAATAGAGATAGATAGACATATTAAGATCAATGAAAGAAATAGACTGCAGAAGGTCAATAAAACCCAAAAAGTCAGAAGTTCGATAAAACAAATGAACACAGGAATGTCCATAGAGCTCCATGTGATATAACAGAAGTAAGCAGGATATATTACTGTGCAGCTAAATTAATAACTGATAAAGTTCTACCACAAGAACACAGGGTAGTGAGGGAAAGGAAGGGGAGAAATCAAATACCATCATGGAAGTATTGAATAGAGAAAATTATAAAGCAATTAACACAAGAAGTGTCACTGTTATAAGAGTACAGAAGAGGGAACAGATCAACAAAAATACTTAGAAAGATAGACGCGATAAAAGTAATGCACAGTATTAGAACAGATCAGGATCTATAATGCACTATCGCAAATAAATTAAAAATCTCAGCATAGGTGGAAAAACTTAGAAGATACGCATATAAATATAAAAGAAAAGTACAAAATAAGCAATTTATTGATGACCAAAAATAGTTTTATAGAAAACTGAGAAATAAGGTAAAAGGAATTGAAAGACCACCAAAAAAAAGAAACAAATACATTTTGGAGAAGTATTTATGAAGATTCTGTGGAATATAACAAAGATGCCAAATGGATAGAAGTAAAAGAAAGAATAAGAAGTTTAAAGGTACAGGATATGAAGTGGGATGAAGTAACAGCCAGAGAGATTGAAACAAAGTTAAGCAAAGCATCTAATTGGAAAACCCCATGTCCAGATGCAGTACCTAACTTCTGATTAAAAGTATTAACATCTTTGCACGAAGATTTAGCCATGTGTAAGAATTATTTATATGTGCATCCTGAACAGACACCAAACTGGCTAACAACAGGAAAAACAATGCTCCTACTTAAGAGTGAACCTGCAAGCTACCCCAGAAATTATAGACCAATAACTTGCCTTCTGACAATGTATAAACTATACACTGGAATTGATGCCGACAGAGTTTATAGTAATTTAGAAGAAAACTCAATTATGGAAATAGAACAAAAGGGCAATAAAAGAAAGTCATATGGAACAAAGGATCATTTATTGTTAAATAAAGTCATAGTGGAAAACTGTAAAAGGGGGAAGAATCTAAGTATGCCATGGATTGACTACAAAAAAGGCATTTGATAGTATCCCATATTCATGGATAAAAGAGTGCTTAAAAATGTATAAGACACACCCTACATTGATCGACTACAGTACAGTGACCACGAAACAATGGCAGACCATTTTGCAATTAAGCCATGATAAAGGACAAATTATTATTCCAGGGATAAAAATTCAGCGGGGATATTCCAGGGTGACTCTTTGTCACCGCTGCTATTCTGTCTTGCTCTTAACCCATTAAGCTGTCTACTTAACAGCTTAGGCCATGGCTATAATTTGGATCCTAGAAAACAACAAAGTGTAAAGACTTCTCATCTTCTCTTTGTCAATGATTTAAAACTGTACAGCTCATCAGATGGGGAACTGAGAGCACAACTACCAGTTGTCAAAACATTTTCAGATGATATAAGAATCTCATTTGGTCTTGATAAATGTGCAAAAGCAACATTTAAAGCAGGAAAACTGCAGCACCAAGAAAACATCAGTTTAGGACAAGACTGTTATATAAAAGAATTTAAGCAAGGGGAACTGTATACATATTTGGGAATTGTTGAAGGATCAACAATAAAACATGAACAAATGCAAATAAAACTTAGTAAGGAATACTTTAGAAGACTTAAATTAATCCTGAAAACAGCTTGAACATCTAGGAACAAAATTCAGGATATAAGCCAATTTGCTCCTCTTGTCCTAACTTACAGTTTTGGAGTGATTTACTGGGCCCAAAATGTGTTGGATAGATTAGACAGGAAAACTAGAAGGACGCTTCATGCTTAGCAAATGATTTATAAAAATCAGTGCATACCAAGATTATATATTCCCCATTCCGAAGGAGGGATGCACCTCCTTCAAATTGATTATATGTATAGATCTGCAATCATGGGACTGCATACATATCTGCTGACCTCACAAGACCCAAACGTAGTTAAAGTTTTAAAACATGAGGAGAATAAATCTAAGATGACTTCCCTGCTCAGTCTAGCAGGCGCATGTCAGCATCAAGCAGGAATGGAAATCACACCAGAAGTAGATAAAAAGCAAGCAGCAACTGAATGTGCCAAAAACAAAAGAAAGAATACAAGGTGAAGGACCAGATGAGAAGGCAAGAAATGTGGAAAATGCATAAATATAGTTGTAAGGATAGAAAACTTCTGGAAGAACCTCATGTGGATCAGGAATTAATGCAGGAATGGTTAAGGAGATGTGAATTCAAACCAAGAGATGAAAAGTTAATATTGGTGGTCCAAGATAGTGGGCTACATACATGTTGGTTTACAAAGTCCATTGAACATGTGGGAGAAACAGGCAAATGCAGGTTTTGTAAAACAGAATTGGAAACAGTTGCACACCTCATTGCTGGTCGTGACATGCTAATGGCAGAAGATCTATATACTGAGAGGCATAATAATGTGGCAAGACTGTTGTACTGGGGATTGTGCAAACATTATGGTATTGAAGTGGCTGAAAAACACTGGAAACATGAGCCACAAAGCATCATAGAAAATGATGAAGTCTATATCACATGGGATCACCCATTGCCAACAGTTCAAAAGATAGATGCTAGAAAACCAGATATAGTGGCCCATGAAAAGAAGACAAAAGTAGCATTGATCATTGAAATTGCCACACCCATTGACTACAGTGTCTTGTATACAGAGAGACACAAAGTCATAAAATATCAGGATTTGCAGGCAGAAATGAGAGCAATGTGGAAGAAAGATGCCCAGACAGTTCCAATAGTAGTAGTAGGAACAATGGGTCTTATAAAAAAGAATCTACAATCGTATTTAGATATGTTATCAATACATGTAACTCCATACCAATTGCAGAAGGAGTCACTACTGAGCACATTGCGGGTGCTATGAAGAGCACTTCTGGCTGACATCAAAGACTGAAACAATACTAATTTCATGAACTTAAATTTTACCTTGACTTACAAATGGGGCCCATTCCTATCATGGTATTAGAAACCCAACAGATTTGGAGAAATTAAAGAAAAGGCATGCTGGGATATTGTGTGGGCCTCTTGATGCAGTGTATTTGGTCTTAGAAGAAGCATTAAGGACCTGATCCCAAGTGATAGTAGTTGTACTTATATTTGGCATTTCCTGAGGGAAGGCTGAGGGGGAGAGAGGGGTAATGGTGGGGCCCAATTTATGAGCCTGGAGGTTTGTTATATCATTTGCCTCATTATAGGTGGTTCCAATTACAATGGGATATGCATACAATTGTGTCTTACCTTTGGGGTTGCAATCATAACTAAAGTATGCTTTGTGGTTGTCCTTGGCCTGGGAGCGTGAACTTACATCAAATCTGACTGTGGTAGACTTCATTTGACCTCTGATGTATTTGTTTACTTTGATAATGCTTTTATCCTGCTGTGTTCTGCACCCCTATATTTTGCCATGAGTTTCTTCCTTCTGTTGTACAGCCTGTCAACTTTGTGATTCCATCAGGGTGGATTGATTTTGAGTTAGGTCTGTACTTCTCCCTCGTGGGTGCAACTGCCTCTATGCAGCTAGTAACATGCTCGTACAGGATTTCTATGAACACATCTGCATAGGCTGAATTGTTCTCAGTGTTTATGGGGGCTTGAGATTTGAACAGTGTATCACCTAATAGCTGGAGGTCAGCCTTACAGTAGTTCCTGAATATTCCATGTGCAGATGGGGTCCATGTTTTATTTCTACTTCAAAGGAGACCATTTGTGTTTGGACCTTACCATGTAAGACATTACAGTACTGGGTCTGCATGAGTCTGCCATATTGCTGAGGCCCACACCCAGTATGGTTGCTCCCTCGGTTGGTGTACTGGGTATCTGGTCCAGGGAGTTACTATTTATAAAATCTTGGAATCTCTGTGCCTGTATGTATGGTATTGTATAGAATTCCCAGTTAATAGTGGGATACTGCAAGTTACCCATTCATATGGTATTGAGTGGGGTGATTAGTTTTTTCCAATAAGTTTAAATACATGATATGGGTTTCCTGGGCCATAGAGGGGTCCATACAGTTTGCATGGATATAGTACTGGATTTCGCCTATTGTGATTTGAACCAGGCACAGCTCAAGTGCATTGTCCTGTTTGACCAGCATCAAGGTATATTTAGTTATGATGTACATAGAGACACCTCTACCTTTAGGCCCTGCCTGTAAAGTAGCTGGTCTAACTGTGTGGAAGGCATAATAACCATGCACTGTTAATGTGCTCTCCATGGCTTTAAGTCATGTGTCGGTGACTGCGCAGACATCTTCTGAGAGCTCAAATAGTATCTGGAAGTATAGTCTAGGGAGGTATGTCACAGGTCATGTACTCCCACATGGACTATGAGTTGGTCATATCATGGGATCATAGGAACTTAGTAGGCTAATGGCCCTAGGCCCTTACAAGCCTAACCAAGTTTTACCTTTATTTCCACGATCAGCAACAATTGCCTCTGTCCAAGAGGGACACAGGTGGAACCCCTGGGCTGAATTTATCTTTACGGATCCAATCATCCAGATTGCGTTTGAAGAGGACCGATGTGGCTCCCTGTTTGACATGAAGTGGGAGTCAATTTCAAATGTGTGGTAACCTCTGGGAGACAAATCAGATCATTCAGCATGTTCTAATACTGTCACATACCAGGTTAAGGTGTATACAGTGAGTAACCCATATACCATTTGATTTGCGGATATGCAGCATTTCCAATAAAGCCTGGTCACAGATTGCCTTATATGCAAGGCATAGATCTCCTCTGAGCAGTCAGCATGAAACAGACCAACATTACAGTGATTTCAGATGATCCACATAGGACACATGCTGAAAACCTTGAATTATCCTTGTGAGGAACCTTTGTGGTCTCTCCAATTGCTGCAGGTGCTTGCAAAGGTGCATACCAAAAAGGACATTGTATTCCATTATTGAACTGATGAGGGGAGAGTACAGAGAGGTTATAATTAGTCTTATTCTTCTGAATTTAGTGGTCTTTTCTTATGAGATGAGCAATATAGAATGCCCTTTTTACCACTGTGGAGACATGGTGATCAAAGGTAAGGCTACTGTCAACCTGTGTGACCAGGTGTCTCACCAGTGAGTGCATACATAGGGTTTTTTATCGATATGTGAGTTAGCAGGAACATCATACTTACTGAGAGTGATGGTAATACAGTTTTGTTGCATTGCATTAAGGCCATGGGTTTGGCATCAATCATTTGTGTGTGCAAGACCGCCTTGTAGGATGTTGTCATCATCTGGAGCATCTATGACCACTTCCAGTTTGCAGTCATCAGCAAACATTGTCACCCACAGACCTTTAATTTTAACTTGTACTTTGGAAAACTACATTCCAAACAGTAGAGGTGCCAAGACAGATCCCTGTGGAACAACACTGGTTACAGGTCTGCTGTTGGAGGTGGATTCCATGATTTTCACTTTATGGGTTCTATCATTGAGCCAGTTAGTGACCCATCTAACTATAAAAGGGCTGATACCTAGCTGGATGACTTTGTCAATGATGCCTGGTGGTGGATAGTGTCAAATGCCATGGCTACGTTCAGGTAGGCTGTATGCACAGATTTCCCCTTGTTCAGGTCCTTGGTGACTGTCTTGAAGAAGTCCACAATGTTTCACAGGCATTATTCCCTTTGAAAAATTAAAACTGTATAGGGGCAGTTGTTTGGAGCTTACCTATATTTTTGTTGATAAGGTCCATGATGATTCACTCCATGGCCTTGCAGATAAGGCTAGTCAGGGTAATAGCTCTATATTTCCTGGGGTCAGTAGAAGCACCACCTTTGTGCAAATGAATAATGGTGGCAATTTTCCATTCATCTGTGACAAAGCCAGTGCTTACACTATGTTTGAAAGGAGTACCCAATGGTGTTGCTAATTCCTGTTGGAGGCCATGTAGGATGTTATCAGGTCCCATAGATGCTGTGTGTTTGGCCTTAGAGAGGGCATTTAAGACTTGCTCTTAAGAGATACAAGGTAGGGGACTGGTGGTATGTATGTCATGGGGTACATGAGGTGGGGACAGGGAGGTGAGGTATTCACAGAACCTGTCAGTTGACAGGTGACTATGCCCACAGGCTCACTTTATGTGCTATAATTAACTACCAGCTTGGCACAGATCTGGCTCTGTCATTTTAGGTGACAAATGTAAGTAAATAACACCTTTTGGTTGTCCTTTGTAGAGGAAGCTAATTTGAATTCACAGTTTGCTAGTGAGGACTTCACAAGAACTCTTATTGGCTTTTATAAGCTGAGTAGGGAGTTTTTCCAGTTTAGGACTCACTCTCTCTTTGTTTTAGACAGCTATTTTTTCCTCTTATAGTAAAGACTGTTAATGGCAGTTGTGTACCAGGCAGGTTTGCTCTTCCTTGTGGAGCTTGTTTTAGTCCTATCAGGTATGGATGAGTTAATGCAGTTAAAAAGGTGTTTGTATGACACATTGGTGTAGACCTGGACATAGTTGCCAGTTCCATCTGAGGGGGGATGCAATACGGGTATTTATACCATCCCATAGGAGGTGATTATTTGAAGTGTTTTAGTTTATTTGATGGTTGGGGGCATGTGGTACTTAGTTCACATGTGACTGGCTTGTGGTCAGATATCACTAGGGAAGACCTCACAGTGGGAGTGCTAGAGTGGCACCACATATTTTTAAGCACCAGATTCAGGATGTTAGCATCCTTTGTGGGAGTGTCAACCAGCAGGTCCAGTGCATTGTAGTGAACAAAGTTGAGGAACCTTTGGGCAAGTGAGCTACACCATGAGTAATTTACCTGGTCAACAGATGGGTATTTAAAGTCACCCAAAGTCAGGGTGTTTGGATGCATTTTGATAGACTCAGATAGATCCAGATAGGTTGAGTGGTTACCCTGATTCACAGGGGGGGGGGGGCATGCAACTGGCAATGACTTGAATAGGTGTTCTACCAACATTTAATTGCATTTGAATTATCCCCAGGGAATCCTACTGTGTAACCAGTCTGGATGTGCATTCATCTGTAATGACTATGGAAGGAGGTGTAGGCCGATATGGCTGGGGTGCTCCCCATAGCTGTGAAACAGGTCACTGTAACTGCACAAATGTGTAAGTCTTCCAAGGTGAGGACTGCTTTCATGTTAAGACACCTAGCATTTAGCAGCATAAGCCGGAGGTTGTTATAACATGGAGGTTTCACATCTGGGATTTTGTACTTGAGACACTGCCTAAAAAGGTCACTATGGTGGTGGCAAGAGCCTTGGCCAGTAGCTAAAATCCCAGGGGTGACAGATGAAGGCCATGTCTGGCAAAGCAATGGAGTTTGCTGATCATGTCATCCTAGGCTGACAGATACTGTATCACCTTAGAATGAGACCAGAAACTGAGGTAATTATTGAGGTCAATCATTTTCCATTTGTACTGAGGCATTATCCTGGGTGAAGTTAAAATGCATCTTAAGGCTAGGGGCATACCTGACTGAGACACATAATCCAACAGTTCAGTCACATCTCTCTACATATAGTCCACAGAGGTACATTTCAAGTCAGTCACACCAACATGGGGTATAACAGAGTCACAACGTACCTGTTCTGGGATACGTGAGTGCATGTGTGATATGGTGGATCCTGTTACCTGACAGAGAGCTGACCAAGACCTCCTCCTTATCCAGCCTGGTGAGAGGGACATCTGTGTCTCAAAATAGAACTCCATATGACTAATATGTTTGTTTTACTGTTTTGCATTTAGGACTTGACAGCTGAGTGATTGGAGTGAGAACTATCATGTGTGTTGCATTCTGCAGTGGACATATGTGTAACATGCTTATGTTTGTGTTTGGGAGGTCTCTTGTGTTTATGTATGTTTATGGTGAGGACCTCTGCATATGTAGGTATGTGTGATGTGGGTTTGGGTGACGTGGGAGATGAGGTGTGCATGGTGACAACCTGCTCATTGTCTTTTGTACTGACTGGTGTGAGGTGAGAGAGCATGTATTCCAGGCTGTTAATATACTTGTATCTCTGACATGTTGAGTTTGTGTTACTTGTGGTCCAATGACATGAGTGTGTACATAATGTGGTCGATCACAGCCCCTGATAAGCAAGTGACCGTGCATTTCTCCTTACTCAGCTTGGTAAGAGGGACATAGTGTGTCTCACAATGAAGTCTATGATGACTAGAATGCTGGATTGTGTGCTGGCTTGCCTTGTGGGCTTATACAATGGTTATAAAAAGTATACACACCCCTGTTAAATTGCCAGGTTTTTGTGATATAAAAAATGAGACCACAATAAATCATTTCAAAACGTTTCCCACCTTTAATGTGACCTATAACCTGTACAATTCAATTGAAAAGCAAACAAATCTGTTAGGGGAAAAAACATAAAAAAAACATACAATAAGCTGATTGCATAAGTGTGTGCACCCCTAAACTAATACTTTGAGTTAATTACAGCATTCAGTCTTCTTGGGTACACACCTGCCATCAATTAAACAGACTCTGATTAACCCCAAATAATGTTCAGCTGTCCTAGTAGGATTTTCCTGACATTTACTCAGTTGCCTGCCAAAGCAAAAGCCATGTTTCACAGAGAGCTTACAAAGCATCAAAGGGATCTCATTGTTGAAAGGTATCAGTCAGGAAAAGGGTAGAAAAAATGTCCACAGCATTGGATATACCAGGGAACCCAGTGAAGACAGTCATCAAAAAGTGGAGAAAATATGGGACAGCAGTGACGTTGCAAAGAACTGGATGTCCCTCCAAAATTGATAAAAAGACAAGATGAAAACTGATCAGGGAGGCTGCCAAGAGGCCTACAGCAGCACTAAAGGTGCTGCATGAATTTATGACAAGTACTGGTTGTATACTACGTGACAACAATCTCCCATATTCTCCATATGCCTGGACTATGGGGTAGGGTTGCAAGACGGAAGCCTTTTCTTACACAGAAAAACATCCAGGCCTGGCTAAAATTTGTAAAATAATACATCAAGTCTCCCAAAAGCATGTCTGATGAGACCAAGGTTGAACTTTTTGGCCACAATTCCAAAAGGTACATTTGATGCAAAAACAACACTTTGCATCAGCAAAAGAACACTATCCCCATGGTGAAGCATGGTGGTGGCAGTATCATGCTTTGGGGTTGGTTTTCTTCAGCTTGAACTGGAGCATTAGTCAAGGTGGAGAGAATTATAAACAGTTCCAAATGCCAGTCACTTTTGGCCCAAAACCTTCAGGTGTCTGCTAGAAAGCTGAAGATGAAGAGGAATTTCACCTTTCAACATGACAATGACCTCAAGCATACATTCAAATCAACAAAAGAATGGATTCACCAGAAGAAAATTAAAGTTTTGGAATAACCTAAATCCAACAGAAAATCTGTGGGTTGACCTGTAGAGGGCTTGCACAAGAGATGCCCTCACAATCTGACTGACTTGGAGTGCTTTTGCAAAAAAGAGTGGGCAAATATTGCCAAGTCAAGATGTGCCATGGTGTTAGACTCCTACCCAAGAAGACTGAATACTATAATTAAATCAAAACATGCTTCAACAAAGTATTAGTTTAAGACTGTGCACACTTATGCAACCAGCTTATTGTACTTTTTTTAAATTTTTTATATATTTTCCCTTAAGAGATTTGTTTGTTTTTCAATTGAATTGTACAGGCTATAGGACACATTAATGGTGAGAAAAGTTTTGAAATGATTTATTGTGGTCTCATTTTTTTATATCACAAAAATCTGGCATTTTAACAGGGGTGTTTACACTTTTTATATCCACTGTAGGTTGGTCCTACATGAGATGTAGCTGTATGTGTTGCTATAGGTGTTGTTTTTACAGAGTGAATATGGATCCGCTGAGGGTGTTTGTTATCTGGACTTTCTCTGTGAGGTCTTTGTAATTTATGAAGGTTACGTGTTAGCACCTCATTTCATGTTTGCTTTGAATTTTGTGTGATGGGTGCAGTGTGTATGTACCACTGATTACCTTATTGACATTAGGAGTTCTTTTATGTGAGAGATTTGCCTCCAGGGACGTTGTGTAAATATAGCTCTCACGTACTATATCAGTTTGTTTGAGAATTAAGTGGTTGTCGGTAAACATGAGGTGATTTCTACATTGCCTTGGGATGCCCATATTCACCAAGGTGATAAAGGTCAAAGGTCACAACGGGAAATGTCATATTTAAGGCAACAGATCCTTTTTTATTGATTAAACAGCTCTATTGAGAATATCACTCAGTGTCACAAGTATCTGTTCCACAACTATAGGGACAGTGCTTGTCACTACAGGCTGGCTGTCCTGTGTGCAGCTCGGTACTCGAGTCAATTCCATCATGGTTTCCAAGAAAAATGTCACTCAAGGTGTTTGAGTCTGTATAGAGCAATGCCAAATACTGGAGGGGAAACTAATAAGTGCATCCTGTAAAGTTAAGGATGGAGTATTTATGCAGTGATTCTGAAGTTAGACACTAATTAAGCAGTGCTTACTGAAAACAAACAATTACCTTGTGAAAAATACTGAAAAGAGAGGAGTCACCTGAATTGCTGCTGCCTGGCTACTACTACTGCTGGTCTCATCATGGCCTCATACAAAGCTCCTATTCTTTTTCTCTCACCAGAAACTAAACTTTAGGACCAAGCTCAAGATAAGAAGCAGGCCACAGCCTGTTTATTGATCCACACAATTGTCACAAATGATGCAAGGCTCTGTAGGCTTGTTGTAACCTTTTTCAGGTAGATGCCTTGATTAGCAACCAGACCAATCATTTGACTTTTGCATGTATTATGCCTTGGGTTCCGAGTTTCATAGGATTTGACTAGGGTACTGACCTGATGGTGATTAGGAGCACAGCTGCTGCATCACAATATAAGGTTAAGTCTCAGGTGACATAGATGTCCAAGGTTTCTCTATCAAGCTCCACAGTAGCAGTGATCCATGTTAGGTAACAGTTTCACAGCAAATCCTGCAGCCTGCCCTTCAACATCATAATGGTGGTGATCTGCGTGACATGGATGTGAGGCCTACTGCAGGGGAGTGGCTAAGTTTGGGCAATGTTTCTGTACCTTCCACATGTTCTTGGTATGTCATACTGTATATTTATGTTCCTGGAACACAAAACTGTCTTCCCACATCATTTTACACAACATCCATTTGCTGTCTTTGCGGTCTGGTTGTTTGGCAGGCATTGTAGACTTACAAGGCCAAAGTAATGACTGCAAAGTTGAACAAGTTTTCTGATCATGCAAGGACATCCATATCTTCACTGCAAAGAGTGCCTACAGAGAGGGTGTTTGAGGCTGTGAATCCCAAGGGTGTAGGAACATGAACTTTACTTTGCTGGAGTTGTACATTGTCACATTTGTAAGTATGCAATTGCTACCATGCCTAATAACAGGATTATGGTTCATGCAAGTGC
Source organism: Protopterus annectens (assembly GCF_019279795.1). Taxonomy (NCBI): domain Eukaryota; kingdom Metazoa; phylum Chordata; order Ceratodontiformes; family Protopteridae; genus Protopterus; species Protopterus annectens. The sequence continues at coordinate 1,453,120,994 of NC_056737.1, forward strand.
CACATGCCTGGCAAAGCAGCATCATCAATCTACCATGTTATGCCACACTGTCAGGTACTACTTTACCTTAGAGTGACACTATAAAGGTAATAACATGTTACATTTAAGCATCTGTCAGGCCACTGACTAACCTTGGCCTGTTGTGATGTATCCACAAGCGATATTCTATTGCTAATGGCATTATCACTGACTGTTGATGAGATGTGTAGTCCACACAAACACAACGTGTGAGAGGTGCGACTATATTAAAAACCTTGAATCCATGCTCTCTCATACACCAGTCAGTACATATGACAATGAGCAGGTTGCCAACATGCACACTTCACCTCCTACTCCACCCAAACCCACAATACACATACCTACATGTGCAGAGCTCCTTACCAAAAACATACCTAAACACCAGACACCTCACAAACAGAAATGCCAGCATGCTACACATAATAATATCGCTGTAGAACGCAGTACCCTTAACAGATTGTACATTGGCTAAACACAAAATCAAACATATTAGTCATAGGTGATTACATCATGAGACACATCAATGTCCGTCTCGCCAAGATAGATAAGGAAAAGATCACGGTCAGCTGTCTGTGAGGTACCAGGATACACCATATCACACATGCACTCAAGTCTGTCAACAACAGGTACTGTTATGACTACATCATGGTTCCTGTTGGTGTGCACAGCTTGAGATGTACCTCTCTAGACTGTATTAAGAAACATGACTGAGCTCTCGGACTATATGTCTCAGGCAGGTATGCCCTTGGCCTTTAGCTGCATTTTACCTTCACCTAGGATGATGCCTCAATACAAACAGAAAATTACTGACTTCAATAATTCGCTTAGCATCTGGTGTCATTCTAAGGGGATCCACTATCTGTCAGCCTGGGACGACATGTTCAATAGACCTCGATACTTTGCCAGTGATGGTCTTCATCTGTCACCCCTGGGATTTTGGATACTGGTCAAGGCTCTTGCCACCCCCATAGCGCCCTTTTTAGGTGGTGTCTCAAGGAGAAAATTTCCAGTGTAAAAACCCCAAATACAAACAACCTCAAGGTTATGCTGCTAAATGTTAGGACTGTCAACACGAAACTACACTCACTGGAAGCTGTCTCCACCTTGGAAGATGCAGACATTTGTGCAGTCACAGAGACCTGCTTCAAGGCTGTGGAGAGCACCACAGCCATACTAGGCTACACCTCCTTCCACATGTTCAGACCTCAAACTGAAGGTGTGCAAACTAATGGAGGTGGTATATAAATATTCATTAAGGATACATACACATCCAGATTGGTTAAACAGTATAATTCCCTGGAGACACTTCAGGTGCTACTGACTGCTTGTAAGGCACCTTCTCAAGTCATTGCCAGCTACAGGAGTCCCTCCATAAAACAGGACATCCACTCTGCTTATTTGGATTTACTTGATCTATCAAGGTACTTCCGAATACCATGGTTTTGGATGACTTTAACTACCCACTGACTGGGTAGATTACTCATGCTCAAACTCACTTGCCCAAACGTTACTCAGCTTCATTAACTTCATTGCCCTGGACCAGCTGGTTGATACCCCCACAAGGGGAGCCAACATACTGGATTGGGTGCTTACCAATATGGGGGAACCACTGTAACACCCCCACTGTAAGGTCCACCCTGGTGAGATATGACCACAAGTCGGTCTCATTCAAAGTAAGTATCACACCTGGTCCCCCCTTGCAGCAATTAAACTAAAAAACTTCACCAAAGCAGCTTATAACATCCTATGGGATGATATAAATAGCTTCACTGCTCCTTCCCCCTCAGATGTGTAGATCAATGTGTGTATGTCTCTTTACGAAACCTCCTGTGGGCAGGTACACATGTATTGAGTACTGAGCAGGTGCAAGTCTAACTGCCATTTTATATCCACAGCAGCATCTACTTGGATCAACCAACAGTGAAGGAACCAAACAAAATAGAATAACAATTAGGAAGTTAGAAAGTTAGTGCTTTTGTAATGATACGCACCACTTTTTCAGACTCTAAAATTACATAAGAACCAGAATGAATATATACTTCTCTCTATAAGGGAAGCATCCTATCAAAAATAAGATTAATTAACCACTTAAGAATCTAAAAGAAACAAACCTCTCTATATCTGTAATATACTAGGTAGTGTAAAAACAGTTATAATAAAAAAAATATAATCAGTACCATAATCATCATCACAGCAATAGTAAATCTAACAAAAAAAACGATTAAAAAGTTTTATTTTATTTTAAAAGCATTCTATTTTTAAGAATGGGTTTAAGTGGGACTCTATTATTGAGCCATTTTCCCTTATCTGCTCTCAGTTTTATAATCCATCTTGTTTCTGAGGTTTATGTGTTGTTCACTAAATCCCCCCCCCCCACGTTCATTGTCCCTGATGATCTCTATCACCAGGAATCTGAAGGAATGAGATTGACCACAAACAGAGATGTGCTCGGCTAGGGTAGTGGTTAAAACTGCATTCCTAATGTTCTGTAGGTGTTCCCTAATCCTAAACTTCAGCTTCCTGTTGGTCTTCCCAACATAGAAAGCTGAACAAACACAGCACAAAGCCAACACAATTTGCAACCAAACTGAACTTAAACAAAGTACCATAGTCTGGATGCAAAAACCTACTGGTGGTATCTGGAGACACTTCAGGTGCTATTGACTGCTTGTAAGGCACCTTCTCAAGTCATTTCTGGCTACAGGAGTCCCTCCATGAATCAGGACACCCACTCTGCTTATTTGGATCTACTTGAGTCTATCAAGATACCTCTGAATACCATGGTTTTGGGTGACTTTAACTACCCACTGACTGGGTAGATTACTCATGCTCAAACTCACTTGCCCAAAGGTTACTCAACTTCATTAACTCCAGTGCCCTGGACCAGCTGGTTGACACCACCACAAGGGAAGCCAACATACTGTATTGGGTGCTTACCAATATGGGGGGGACCACTGTAGCACCCCACTGTGAGGTTCTACCTTGTGATATCTGATCACAAGTTGGTCTCATACAAATTAAGTATCACACCTGATGCCCCCCTTGCAGCAAATAAACTAAAAAATGTCACCAAAGCATATTATAACCTCCTATGGATGGTATAAATAGCTTCACTGCACCTCCCCTCCCAGATGTGTAGATCAATGTGTATATGTCTCTTTACGAAACCTCCTGTGGGCATGTACACATGCACTGAGTACTGAGCAGGTGCAAGTCTAACTGCCATTTTGTAGTTAGCTGTTGAGATGTAAGCATGCATGTGTGTAAGCTCTGTTTGTTAATTAGTTCTTTTATATTTAATGAAGTTGTCTATCCTAATGTGTTTATATGTAATAAAGCATCTTAAAAGAACTACCCTGCCAGCTTCATCTCCTATGTACAGAAAGACAAGCGACATGGTGTCAGAAGAGGCATCTACTACTGTTGGAAACTGCATGTTTAATTCACAAAAATGGCCAGAAACGAATTACAGGTATTGAAAACTTGCTCAAACTATATTTTATTTGCTAAATATGAAACAAAGGGTACAGACTGCTCTAAATAATATCAAAATAAGTCAAAATGTTCAATATTGCTAGAGTTATTCAAATTACTATGGAAAATGTTTGAAATAGAGTCCGAATTGCATAAAACAAATTCAACAAATAAAATAAAGAGAAACAACTGCATTTTTCAATACATGCTTTGCAAATCCATATTTTTTGTATTAACTGAGACTATCCGAGTTATCAGAAGTGTATGAAGTGTTCACGTTTCTGCAGTGTTACAGTAATTTCATAAATACTGTCATTTCAGAGCATATTTCACAAAGTACAGTATTTCAAAGAGTATATTGTGCATTAGTGTGTTACTGCAAGCTGTAGAGAGACAACTTGTTCATACATAATTACAAGAGCCATATTTTCAGTGTGTTTGGGCATATACTTTATTGGCATGATTGAAAGTTTTTGAAAACCAGGTCCACTAGTGTTTGACAATAATATTGCTGAGAACTGGAGAGTGTTTGAGCAAGAGTACGACATTTTCATACAGGCCTCATTTTCTGATAAAGATGGCCATACGAAGGCATTTATTCTATTTAATTTAGCTGGGTCAGAAGCCATTGAAAGGGAATGTTCATTTGTGTATGCACCTGCTATCTATGCTGGAGAGGGGGAAAACCATCACATTGTTGTACAGACTAAGTCAAGGGAGGACCCTGAGTGCTTAAAATGTAAATTTAGAAAAACGTGTAACCCCCAGACCAACATTACAATAGAGAGGCACTTATTTTACAAAAAGGATCAAAATCCAGGTGAAACTTTTGCAGCATATATAACTGACCTGAAAAATAAAGCTAAAATGTGCAGATTTGGTGATTTAAGAGATGAGTTAATAAAGGACAGACTTGTGTGTGGTATTAAAGATGATGCTGTGAGAAAGGTTTTGCTTCATGACAGTGATTTAACTTTGAATAAGGCCATTGAGATTTGTCAGCTATATGAGCTGACAGAAAAGCACCCAAATATGCTTACAAATGAGAATCTACTGCAGCAAAGTTCACGTAGATACTATGCAGCACATGGTTAAAAGAAGCAGGCCCAGGCACATGGCAGCAACTGTAGTCCCTACCACACCCACTGGTAAACCCCAGAGTTTTCTAGCAAGTTCCAGAGTTCGCACAGCCTCAGTAAAGCATAAGAGTGAATGAGCAAACTCAAAGCATGGGCCCCAGTCTAGTTTCATTGCTAACTGTCATAATTGTGGTAACAGTCATGAATCTAAAAGAGAAAAGTGGCTAGCTTGTGGTCAACAATTCCACAAATGGAATAAATGGTATAATTTCAAAAGGTTTTGTAAATCAAAGGGTGTTCATTCTTTTACTAAAAGGGATCATTTTAAGAAAAGAGTCGATCAATTAAACAGCAGTAATGTGGCATCTCTTACTCTTTATACTGATGGTGTGTCAGTGCTTAGTGAAACAGTCAATGCAGTTGATTTATGGGCCAAGAATGAAGTATTTTCTACTGTTCAGATAAATGACAAACCCATAGAGCTCAAAGTTGATACTGGCTCAAAGTGCAATGTTATGTCTGCTGAAACATTTCCTAGAGTGTGTCATGGTAAAAGGCTTGATTTGACAAAGTGTATGAAGCTTGTTGCTTATGGTGGTGAAGCGATTCAGATGGAAGGCTCAGTAGTGCTTTCATGTTACTCTGCAAGCAGAAGTTATGACTTATTATTTTATGTGGTCAAAAGGCATGTCCAGTAATTATTAGGCCTCAGAGACATTTTGAAAATGGGACTGCTTTCATTTAATAAGGAAGTTCACTATGTTAGCTTCAAAGACCACTAGTCTAATTTCACCCAGTGTATTTTTCCTACCTAAGTTGTTCTATTCAAAGACAAATTAGGCAAGTTTCCAGTTGTGTACTCCATGAAATTAGACCCAGATATCAGTCTAGTTATCAGGTCAGCCAGCAAAGTTCCAATAGCTATGCAGACTAGGGTCAAAGCTGAATTAAATAAAATGGTGCAACAAGGTGTGATTTGTCCAGTAGAAGAACCAACCAAGTGAGTATCTTCCATGGTTGTAGCTCATAAGAAAAGCTCAGATGACATCAGAATATGTACTGATCCATGAGATTTGAACAAGGCACTGAAAAGACCTCATCATTCAATGTGCACACTCAAAGAGTCACAATCTTGATGCCAAATGCCACTGTTTTTTTCTGTCTTAGATGCAAAGAGTTCATTTTAGAAAATTCAGCTTGACAAGAAATCCTCATTGCTCACTACTTTCAGTACTCCATTTGGAAGGCACAGATTTCTGAGAATGCCATTTGGGATAAATTCTGCAAGTGAAGTCTTTCAACATGCAATGAAGCAAATCTTTTCTGGGTATCCTTGTGCTATTATAGTAGACAACATACTAATAGGAGGTAATGGTGAAGCTGAGCATGACAGAAACCTCAGAAAAGTTCTGGGAAGGGCATGTCAAGTGAATCTTAAGCTCAATCCACAGAAGTGAAAATTCAGACTATGAGAAGTCACTTACATTGGTCATTTATTTACCAGTTCAGGCTTATGACCATACCCTTCCAAGCAAACAGCCATTCTTGAGATGCCAGCTCCAGACATTGTTCAAGCCCTGCAACGTTTTCTTGGCATAGTCAACTACCTAGGCAAGTTCATTCCAGACTTGAGGCAAATATCCACACCACCCAGAGAGCTAGCACATAAAGATGTATCTTTATCTTGGTTAAAACAACACCAGAGAGCATTTGATGTCCTGAAACAGAAAATTGCCAGTCCACCTACTCCCATATACTATGACATCCACAAGCCAGTCACTCTTTCATGCGATGCTTCAAAATTTGGTCTTGGTGCAGTCATTTTACAAGAGGGTCAACCTGTTGCTTTTGCATTGAGAACTCTTACCCAAACTGAAATGCAGTATGCTCAGATAGAGAAGGAGCTTTTGGCAATTGTGTTTGTATGTTGCAAGTTCCACGATTATGTTTATGGTAAACCTATCCAGATCAGAACATATCATCAACCTCTAGTCACTATTTTGAGAAAACCTATGCATTCAGCTCCAGCCAGACTGTAACTCATGATGCTGAGATTGCAGACGTACTAGTTCAGTCTTGTCTACAAGAAAGGCAAACTTCTTTATCTTGCTGACATTATCCAGTTCACCCAGAAACACCAGGAAACAACATGACAATGAGCAATTTGATTTTAAAGTCATGGAAGTGAGAAATTTTTCTTCCACACATCTTGATGAGCTCAGAGATGACACAGCTGCAGATACAATTGTACAGAAGCTCAACTACCTTCTCTAAGAAGGATGTCCGTCAAAGCAATCTAGTTTACCTCCGGAAGTGCAACCTTATTTTCCATACAGAGATTTTGTCAGACAATGGTGTCATTATGAAATGCCCAAAAGTTATTGTTCCCAAGTCTTTGCAACCAGGGTGCATTACTATCTTACATCTCGGTCATCCAGGAACAAATTCTACCAAACGAAAAGGCTGAGAGAACTAGTATTTTGGCCTTCTATGTCACAAGATATTGAGAGAGTACTTTCATCTTGTTCTGTATGTAATGGTACAAAGCCACATCAACAGAAAGAACCACTTCAGCTAAACCAGATTTCAGAACTACCTTGGTCAACAGTAGCTACAGACATTTTTGAGTGGAATGGTCAACATTATTTTCTTGTTAGTAGACTCTTACTTCAACAGGTTCAAGATTGACCTACTTCCCAATCTAGTATCCGATACTGTCATTACTAAGATGAAGTGTCATTTTGCAGTTTATGGGAGGCCACACAAAGTTATTTCTGACAATGGCATGCAGTTTACAAGCCAACAGTTCAAAAAATTTGCCAAGCAGTAGGACTTTACTCATGTATTGAGTAGCCCAGTGTATCCTCAGTCAAATGGTTTAGCAGAATGTGCAGTTCAAAGTGCAAAGCAGTTACTAGAGAATTCAAAATGAGACAATAATGATATTTTCCAGAATCTCTTGAATCTCAGAAATGTTCCCTGTGATAAACATCTTGGTTCACCTACTCAGAGACTTCTGTCGAGACAAACCAGAACCACATTGCCAAGCAGTAGTCAATTGTTGGTTCCATTTGTCAAGAACAACATGTCAGTTAAAGCCAATCTGTTGAAAAAACGCTTAACCCAGAAGTCCTACTATGATAAGACCAGCAAACCGCTCAATCCATTATGATAGGGAGAAGTGGTAAGGATGTTAACATCCAAAGGTTATGATTGGATTGGAGTCATGAAGAACATCTGCCCAGAGCTGAGATCGTACATTGTGGAATAACAACAGTTTTTAGATGGAATCGGAAGCATTTTATACTGATGTCTGAGCCTATACCACAGGATATAGCCTGTGAGAAAGACTCTTTATCTCAGAGTGAGTTGTCCAGTGCTCCAGTTCCACAGGATGTTTCAGAGAACATTTCCATTCCTGTGAAGAAACTCAAAGTTCCTGAGATGAGCTGTTCACTGAAGACTGACCCTGTTGCTAAACCCAGTTCTGATTGTTATCTTACAAGATTTGGTCATATCTCCAGACATTGTTCCAGATACACGGTAACTTGGACATGAACATTGTGTTTATTTTGGGTTCCTGTCATATGATCAAAGTCTTACAACTTCGAATCATTAAAGAACGAACTTTAATGATCAAAGTTGTAAAACCTCAAAACATATAACGGATATCGCCATGGAGCATGGAAAGGGAAGATTTCCCTTTACTGCACAGTAGTGCGATCTTGGAGTTGGTATATTTAAACAGCGGGGGGGGTGAGGGGGTGCAGGGGGCTTGGCCCCTGCATATAGCATTTATTTATTTTTTTGCTGTTTTTACTTTTTTTTTTTATGTGCGTTCGAAGTTCTGAGACTTTGGTCATTAAAGTTTGTCCTTTAATGATTTGAAGTTTTGGAATTTCGATCATATGATATAGACCCATTTATTTCTAATGTCTATATTGACTATATATTGTCTATATTGATGCATGTTTAACTGCAATGCTATTTTGAAAGGGCAATCTTTTTTAAGAGGGGAAGATATAGATCAATGCATGTATGTCTCTTTAAGAAGCCTTCTGTGGGCATGTATAAGTGTACTGAATACTGAGCACATGCAAGTCTAACTGCCATTTTGTAGTTAGCTGTTGTGATATAAGCATGCTTGTGTTTAAGCTCTGTTTGTTAATTAGTTCTTTTATATTTAATGAAGCTGCTATATATCCTGATGTGTTTCTGTGTAATAAAGCATCTTAAAAGAACTGGTTACCTATTATATTCTTGAAAACCGACAATGTTGAATCTGACATTGTCGACACGAGAATAGTGAAAGTGCAGAACATTGAACGGGTAAACGGAAATCTCCGTAAGGGGAGATTTCCATTTACTTCAATGTATAGTGGACTCAGAGTTGGTATATTTAAGTAACGGGGGGGTGCCGGGGGGCTTGCCCCCCTGCCTACACCCTTTAGATTTTCTTTTTTTTTAATTTCTTTTTTTCTGAACACTCGAAATTTTAATGGTTCGATCATTAAAGGTCGACCTTTAGTGATTCGAATCATTAAACTTTCGATGTTCTAATATAGACCCAAAAGAACTACCCTGCCTGCTTCATCTCCTAGGATGAACGACAAGATGGAACTGGCAACTATGCCCAGCTGTACACCAATGCCTTATACAAACACCTGTATAGCTGCATTGACTTGGCAGTACCTGATAGGAGCAAAAAAAGCTCCTCATGGAAGAGCAAACCTGCCTGTGGACAACTGCTATTAACAGGTTTTAAAATAAGAGGAAGACATTGCTGTCTAAGAGTAGGAGGGGGAGCCACTTTAAACTGGAAACACTCCTTCGCTTAAACAAGCAAATAAGAGTTGTTCTGAAGTCCTTCAAAACAAAGTATGCATCCAAATTAGCCTCCTCCACAAAGGACAACCACAAGGCATTGTATAATTACATCTGAAACCAAAAAGGAGAGGCCCAGATTTGTGCCAAACTCATAGTTAATGATACCACATATACTGAGCCTGTAGATATAGCTAACCTGTTGACCAATAGGTTCTGTGAAAACTTCACTCCCCTGTCCCCATCTCACCTACCCCATGAAATACCTACCACCTGTCCCCTACCTTGTATCTCTAAAGAGTAGGTTGTAAGTGGCTTCTCTAAGTACAAAAACACAGCATCTATGGAACCTGATAACATCCCAGGCTGTGTCCTACATCAGATCCAACATGGATTAGAAACACTGCAATCATAGTATAACCACTGGCTTCATCTCAGCAGACTGAAAGACAGTCACTGTTATTCCCTTGCACAAATCTGGTGCATCCACTGACCTCGGGAAATATAGACCTATTAGCCTGACTAGCCATATCTGCAAGGTCATGTGGAAAATAATCATGGACCTTATAAAAAAGATATAGGTAACCTCCAAACAGTTGACCCTACACAGTTTAGATTTGTCAAAGGGAAATAATTCCTGTTAAAACTGGTGAACTTCTTTGAGACAGTTACCAAGGACCTAGATGTGGGGAAACCTGTGCATACAGACTATATGGACTTAGCCAAGCCATTTGACACTATCCCTCACTCAGTCATCATCAAACTCACCCAACTAGGCATCAACTCTTATATCAATAGAGAGGTCACTAACTGGCTCATTGCTAAAACTCATACAGTCAAAATAGGGGAATCTACCTCCAATAGCAGCACTGTAACCAGTGATGTTCCACATAGTTCAGTCCTGGGTACTCTACTGTTTGGAATCCATTTCTGCAAAGTACAAGCACAAAAAGAAATGTCTGTGGCTGACAAGGTTTGCTGATGCATGCAAACTGGGAGAAGTCATACTATCTCTAAATTATGTAAACATCCTAGCAGAGTGTCTTATATGTACAAATGATCGTTGCCAAAATCATGACCTTAAACTCAATGCAAATATATGTATTATCATTCCTTTCGGTAACAGTGATGTTCCTGCTAAGAGCCACATCAATAGCAACACCTTAAGTACATACTCAGGAATGAGAGACCTGGGCACACAGATTGACAACTACCTTACCTTAGATCACCATGTCTCCACAGTGGAAAGAATGGCATTCTAACTTGCTTATGTCATAAGTGAGGGCATTGTCTCCAGAAAAAGAAGTTATAACTTCCATGTACTATTCCCTCATTAGACCAATAATTGAGTGCAATGGCCCTTTTGATATGTACCTTTCCAAGCATCTGCGGCAATTGGAGAGACCACAAAGGTTCCTCACAAGGGACATTGAAGTCTTCAGCATCTGTCCTATGGGGATTGCCTGAAATCACTGTCACTTTAGTCTGTGTCATACAGACTACATAGAGGTGATCTCTGCCCTGCATATGAGGAAATCTCTGATCCTGCTTTATTGGAAATTCTGCACATCCATAAGTCAAATGGTACATGGGTTACTCACTGTAAAACCTTAACCTGGTATGTGACATTAATAACACCTGCTGGAGGGAGAGATTTGTCTACCAGAGTTTAATACACCTTTGGAGCAGACTCCCACTTCATGTCAAACAGAGCACCTCATTAGCCCTCTTCATATGCAATCTGTACAATTGGATGGGTGACCATAATATCACCATGGGTGTTCCACCTGTGTCCCTCTTGGACTTGGGAAATAGGTGCTGATCATGTAAATAAGGGTAAGAAGTTGGTTAGGATTGTAAGGTCCCTAGGGACATTAGCCTAGCAAATTCCAATAATCCTATGATCCAATAGGTTTATGTAAAATGCTCTGACTAACATCCACTCACACCAAATTGGCTGCAGTGAGACTAGTATCACTATCTATTTATTTTTACAGAACACTGCATAGCACACACCCACCCCGAGATGGCTGGAGTGAGATTAGAACCCCTACCTCTCTAGTCTTACTTACTTCAGATTACAGTACTTAATGCACACACCAAGGCTTAAGTCTAATATTGCTGTGGCTTTAGATACTCTTATGGTAGATGACATCAGCAAGCCTTGTGGAGGACAAGAATTTGGGGGCCTCCAGCAACTGCAAGGATCAAAAAGTGCAGAACCATTGCAGGTTGGAATTCACACTTGTGGTGTAGGGAAGATGCACTTGCACACATAAAGTGGGTTGGAATGAGATTAGAACTCCTACCTATATAATCTTACACACTACAAACACAGAACTTAATGCATGCACCACAGCTCAAGTCTGTTTTACAAATGACTGCAGGTAAACCAATCATAGAGGACATAAACAAGCCCTGTGCTGAACAACTTGGGAGGCTTGCAGAATTACATTGCTTCTTACTGTCATCTGCATCTAGTAGCCTAGCAGTCAGATAACTGTTTTTTTATCCTAGCTGTGTGACAACAGTAGTCATTTTAGGCATATGTGTCTGTTTGCATTTTAATGGGCAAGCCTGTGGCCAAAAGCAATTTGCCCTGTTGATGAGTGAGTACACAACATTATATATTATACAACTTGTTCAGTTATTGATGTATATATGGTGACAACCAGCAGACACAGGAAGTTGTAGTGACTGTGGTTGTTGTTGCTGGCTTAGGTACAAACATGTGGCTTCACAATTTTTGCGCATATTAGTAAACCGTGCCATACATTTTCAAGGTTTCCATGTGCTGTCTTAGGGAGATGTGGTATGACTCTCCACTATCCAGATGTTTGCAGCACGTCTTCAGGTTTGACTCATATTTATGTGTTTCACACTAAATTGTGGTTTGCTGTCAAATGTGGCATCATTTTCACAAGATGTGAGAGAAGACTGCCAGAAATCTGAACTTCAGATGTCCCAGTAGTCTCCTCCAAATGCAACAGATGTTATTTTATGCCCTTCCACATTTTGTAAGTGCATTATCTATTGTTGAGCCATTACCAATATTATGCATGTGTCATAGTGCAGCTTTACTCACCATAATCTGGGTATGTAGGGTGATACAGGCATACATACAGACATAGACACACACACACACACACACATATATATATATATATATATATATATATATATATATATGTATATAAAAGAAATATATATATATATATATATATATATATATATATATATATATATATATATATATATATATATATATATATGTGTGTAGATACATATAGATGTATGTGTGTGTGTGTGTGTGTATGTATGTGTTATCTATCTATCTATCTATCTATCTATCTATCTATCTATATATATATATATATATATACACACATATATAGATAAAGAGGTATATATATATATATATATATATATATATATATATATATATATATATATATATAGATATAGGTATGTGTATCTATTATTTTAAAAGTAATTGCATGACGAGTAATGGATTAGTGCTCTGCTTAACTAAGTGTATGAGCTAGCAAGTGGGATTGTTGGCTTGTTCACACTTTCCAAAGCAGTGCATAAATGGGTAGCTCATTGCTTACATCAGAAACTTTCTGTTCCATAAACTGACTCCAGCCCACACCCAGCTGTACTCCAGGCTGGGATTTTGTATTTTACACGATATGACTTCTATCCCTATTTCTGTACTGCTGTGTTTCACACAAATTTTCTAAGACTTTCTAAATTTCTCTTATGTAATTAATATGTGAAAGAGGTTAATAATAGTACAGCATATACACAGAGTCACAGTCTGTAAAACACAGATTATTACTACCTCACATCCACAAAACTGGATACATCTGGATTAGAAACACAAGAAATGTCCAGCACTAGGGAGATTAGAAGAATATATAATCCTTTGTTGTACATCTGGATTAGAACCCTGAACACTGTCACAGTCTGTAAACCACAATTTATTACTACTTCACATCTAGAAAAACTGGATAGCCTTGGATTAGTGCCCTGAACACCATCACACAAGCTAATTTTGTTAATCCTTTGAGCCACAAAAGCTGTTTGACAGACAGAGGATCATTCCTCACACAATCACCTGCATAAATATGTACATTGCTATTTCTCAGTTACCTAACACGTACAATGTAAGACCAAATTATGTATTACTGTCCTGTGACTCTGTGAAATGCTCATATACCATAAACAAGTTACTGTTACAACAGTTACAAGGGAACACTGTTGTGTTGAGGGTGGTGGAACTATACCAGATGTTCTGCCGGGATACAGAATAGTTTGACTATCATTTAACCTCACTCTCTAACATCTCCCTTGAATGATGCACCAGTAATCTGTTACAGTAGCACTGTGTGAATATTCCATGCATGAGGCCTATGTATTACAAATGGAGACATGATAGTTGAATGGGTATTTGTAGTCATGTGTGGATGTCATTTCTGTCCAACTAGCCCACTATAGTTACTTGCATGATGTACCAGATCCATACATACAATGACCTATCATAATAGTCCACTAGAATACTGTGTAGGTTACAAATTTACCTTACAAATTCAGCAGTTGACACAACTGTAGTTTAGGGCTGACTCTGTCTGATGTAAGCAGTACACAGCCAAAACATGGATAGGTACAGATTGTGTGAGTTGGCTGGCATCAATTTTAATATATGTATGTGAGTAGGAGTAAGGTGTTAGTCCCTAGGTTTCTAGGTTGTCAGTGAATGTGCTATGCATTGTCTCGTAGGCAAGGCCAGGGCATACAGAGCATGCCTACATCTGCCTACAGGGACATCAGCATGGGGTTCCTCCTCCTTGTCCTCCTGTAACTGTGGCTGTGGTGACTGAGGTACTGGTGTGTAGCTGTGTATTCCTTCCCCTTGCTGATCCTGCTGCAGCTGTTTCCATAGGATCAGATTGTGTATCATAGCACATACTGTGACTATCTGTGCACAGGTGGCTGGAGTATACTGCAAGGCTCCACCAGATATATTTAGACACTGGAATTGTGACTTCAGAAGCCCAAACACATGCTCTATGATGTTACCAGTTTGTGCGTCTGCCTCATTATGACATTCTTCCTTGGGGGTGTATGCATTTCTGATGGGTATCATCATCCATGGTTTCAAGGCATAGCCAGCATCCCCCAGTAAATGGCCCTGTGAGATATTCCCCCTAGCAAACATCCGGTACAGCTGTGATATGTGCCAGATATGGGAGTCATGGTAACTGCCAGAGTTGCCAGTGCACACATTCATGATAATCCCTTGAGCACTGCACACAACTTGGCAGTTGATGGAGTGGTACCCCTTGGGGTTAATGTAGATTTCACCCTGCCCTCCAGGTGGTCCCTTGGTGTGTACATGAGTGCAATCTATGACACCCAGTACTTCAAGGTAGTGTGCTACATGGTGGAACTGTTGCATATTGCTGGCCCTGACTTCAGGGGAAAGGGGAAAAGATATGTGCTTATGGGCATGTGGAAGCATAACATCGAGGTTTTAGTGGGGTATCCTGGATGCAGATGCCTCTGACACCCCCATCATGTTCCCAGTTGGTCTTTGAAAAGTACCTGTAGATAGTATCCTAAGGGCTACACATACCTTTGTTTCCACTGGGATGGGTTCCCCTCTGTTAGCTCTGGCTGTGAGTTGAGGGTGACATAGCTCAGTGAGTTCTTGTAATATGTCCCTGTCCACCTTGTAGTGTTGTACATTCTCCAGCTCATCTTGCTCCTGGAGGGTTACCCTGGGCCTGAGCACTCTTCTCCCTGTTGGCCTAGGCCTATTATAAGCAGCACTGACTTCAGTATCTAGCACATACAGATGTAGAATAGCTGCAGCAGCCCCTATCATTATCTCAGTTAAAATTTTAAAGTCTCTACTCCAGTGGTTCAGGGTATTGAGGGGAAATCAGAATGTAGGATGTATGCATACTTTAGACAGTTCTGCTGTAGGTCCACCATATGGGATTGGCTAATTATGATGCAGTTCACCTACATAAGATGTAATTGACAGGATTTAAAGGCCCTACTTTATTGCATGATGCAGCACATAGCCTATACAAGAGTATATATTATTAATTTACTATATATGGTTTAATTGATAGCTGCCTATGTCATCACTGTGACTTGGGTGGTCTGTTCACATGAACACACTAAGCTATGCAGCCTGCCATACAAACATGCATGCTGAGCACTAAAAATCCTAAAGGTAACAGGGTACACACCCCTGATGACATCCACATCCACTGGGAATATCAACACCATGTAGGAGCCTACATGAAGTGGATACATGGACAGGGCATGGTAGCTCCTTTTAGTGATTCAACAAATGCACCTCATTTGCATACATATTCATGCTGACAGCCTGAAAACTACATGGTTCATAGGTGTGTAAGCTGGGTAACAGCACAAGTGCACCATTGTACAGACCAGAAGCAAAGTCCTACAGAACATTTCTGTAAACTTCATTATATATGTTATTTTTTTAATTTTTTTATTAAGCATGTTTGCACAATGCAGAGCATAGTCAAACATGCAGAAATTATTTTAAAAATGTATTATTAATTTTACATATTCATTCTTTTCACAAACATCTGCAATGTATGTTTTGTACATTTATATATGCTGTCTAATATTTTCAGGGGAGTTTAGTCCATATTTGTAGACTTTTACATCCCATTCTGTCTGTGGTGACTCCCGTACATGGAAAATTTCCATGTACAGTATGAACACAAACATGGAGTCTACATGGATGCCTTTCAGCTTGTTGGATTGCTTCAACTGGCTAATTTGCATAAGATTCACCTGCTTATGCAGAAATTTGCATTGCATGGAAATTTCCCTATTTGCACATGCTTGCACGCTGCTAAGCAATGTTTACTGAATCTAAAAATGTTCACATTCATGTAAGCATCTTGCCTTGATGCATACACAAAAAAAAATATCATGTAGGCTTTACTGAATTCCCCCCAACATGAAGATGGCATGGAATATTTGTTGTTTATTGTAGTGATATGTAGCCATGACTATGTAACAGTTCATTTTAATGTGCTAACTTTTTCTTCAGTGTTTCTGTATCAATTCCAGTATGTGTGTTGCGTATCATATAATGACAGCAACATTTTTTTATGATCTGTGTTGTTGACAGTGGTAGTATATGAGATGGTGCCTACATTATTGAGGTACTCATGCTAGTTGTGTTGAGATGTGCATTTAACCATGTCAACAGTATTGCTAATGGGTTTGTTGCGCATTGGTTATGTGTTTGTCCTTTACTTATTGTAATACCCAGTAACATGGGTTCAAATACTATCTCTGCACATATGACCTGTACAATATTGTTAAATGGATTGGTAAATGTTTTGATGTTGGTAGTCCATATGGATTACATATTAAGACATGGTCATCATTTTCATTCAGATTATGCCTACATGACAAGTATTGTTTTGCATAGCTATGCATTGTAAATGAGGGTCTATATTATAACAATGAATGATCAGATGACTGAACGTTGTTATATTGACTCCTAAATGTTGAAAATCCAAAACAGCGAACAATCAGAACAGCGATTTTTTTTTTCCCCAGGGAAAAAAATCGCTGTTTCAAAAAAAAAAACCCACTAAACACTAAATAAAGTAGGGGGCTTCACCCTCCACCCCCCATGTGAGGGGCTGCACCCTCCACAATTCCCCCTACTTAAATATACCAACTCTGAGATCGCACTACAGTGGAGGAAATGGCACAACCTGGCCGGCCAGCCCAGCGATTTCTTTCCCTGGAAAAAATTTGCTGTTCCGGCCATTTGCTATTTTGCCTTTTCAACATGTTGTGTTCACTCTAACAGTGTTTGATCATCTGATCATTCGCTATTCTAAAGTAGACCCATAAATGAGAGGTGAGCAATTCAATTGATAATATGCTTTTAAAATTATCATGCTAATATGTGAGCCACTGTGTAAAGTCTACGATGTGCATATCACCCTGTCTTCCACATGTCGATCAGAAATAGAGACAATACAGAGATAATGAAATTATAATCAAGGTTTTGTGCTAGCATTGCTGCAACATTCTTGGATGGACAGGCAAAACTGTCTGGTAGAATCAAGTATGGACAGACCGTACAAACCTGATCATTGCTGTGGATGATCTCAGTAGATCCAGGGAGGCCTGTCAATAACATGATCCTATATGCAGCCAAGACACTCAGCCACTATGAAAGGGTAAGGAATGCTACTGGACATGGATCACTCTTGCCTACCCCAGATGAGATAATGATGTTCCTGACTTCACACCATACCATCAGTTAGATCGATGGATACTCAGGGGAAGTACTGAAACAGGTGTTCCAGAATGTAAAGGTATGTCCTACATTTACAAACACTGCAGCATATACCATTTTTCATTAAAGGACATTAATTCGCAATTAGTACCTTATTGTTATATTTCCAGCAGCACAAATATGCTATGAATGTGAAAACACATTTGCTGCAGATGTACAACATGTTACAGCCTGTTATCTTACCAACACAGTAGACATACTGTATAACACTCTCAGTAACAAGTGTGATGTTGCATTTTTCAATTGCATATGTCCCTCAACACCTACAGAGCAGCAACAGATCATGGAAGTGTTTTCATAGCTTGTTAGTGTGATCCATAGTTGTTGTGTGCCTCTGTCCCCTGTTATGACTGAGGAGTATACTCAGATGTTGACAGATGTTGATGTTTGTATGTCATTTTAACCTACATATACATCTTGGTAAGACATGGTTCTAGAAGCTGCATGTACAGACAGACCAGGTAAGATTGTTCATTTGGTTTATATTATGTAGCACTGTTTAGCACACATGTGATCTTGGATGTTCATGTTGCCTTGTTCCCTACACAGGTACAGCTGACAGACATGTGCATTGTTTGTCATGTAAGTGTCTCAATATCCTGTTGGTGTGATTCATAGTTGTTATGTGCCTCTGTTTCCTGTCATGACTGCGAAGTGTACTCACATGTTGATGCCTGTGTGCCTTGTTATACTACTGGATCCACATTAAGACAGATGTTACTCTCTCCAAACAGAGAAGCATATACCTGGTAAGATAGTCTACATACTGCAATTGCTACATCTCACTGTTAATAATAACATCTGTGCTGTTCATGACTAATACAGTCTTGTTCACCTGCCTAGGTCACTTGAAATCTGTGCATCATCCTCACTAATCTAGTATGTGTTTATCTTATTTGCTGTGTGTTATACCTCAATAGGAAATGTTACATGATGCCCAGTATGTCTTTAATGATGATTTTCATATGTCTGTCATTTCAGATGACAGTAGCATTTCAACCCTCACTTCTGGCTATGCTGTTAAGGAGGACATCTCAAGTAGATTTTAGTATTTGTACTGACCTCATCTGTCATATTTGTTTGATATGTAACTTACATGATATATGTCTGTTATACAGAGTTCCTGAACCACCCAGAGACATGATGTCCTGATAAATCTATATCATTAGTACTGTAGTGTTCCAGATTTCAGTATTACATTGTATCAGTTGATTTCTGTGGAGATATATAACATATGCTATCTGTCTCTTTTTGTAGCATATCCACTACTTGCCCCCTCCAGTAGCCTGTCTACTGATCCTGAGGTGGAATGTGATATACTTATGTTATTATGGCCCAGGCACACTGGCCACAGCATTGGTTTCATTGTCTCGCCCAGAAGGGGACAGCCATGTGATTCATTGTGTAGCCTCCAATATGGAGGATAATGTGGTCGGACATTTTGATGATGTGGGAACATCAGATGCTGGACATGATGATGACTGTGAACCACTGTCCTATGTAGGGTCTGGTAATGATTGTGACTCTTCCTCACAATGGACTGATACAACCCATTAGACTACATGTGGAAGTGTAGTTCATATGCATGGACACATGTCAGGGGGTCTCTGCCTACACTGGCACATAAATGTTCACAGTGACATCATGACTCTGACCTGTATGTACTTGTTAATGCCACTGATCATGTAGCACACCAAATGCTAGTGTTACTTGAAGATCAAGAGTGCAGACATGAAGAGGTCATGACATCATTGGCTGCACAGCATGACAGTGTGTTAGCTGTGGCACACTCAGTTGAAAGCCTTGTTAAGGTGATGCTAGAGCAATGCCGTAGTACAAATTGATTATTACCTGCCCTAACTGTACTAAGCAGATTACCTTCAGAGGGAGAGGCAGAGGCAGACTCCCTCCCATTTGACCCACACATGGCCCACTGACATCGATGTCTGTGCTGCATCATGCATAGACAGCTGCTGTTGATCACTCAGCTGTGATCTTAGCAGTCATGTCTAGAATATCACATTGTAGGACTGCTCCTACCCACATTGTTTCATAAAATGCTAGTGTTAACACATCCAGCTCTTCAATACAGCACACTGACCAAGTGTTTCCAGACATGATAGGGGCAACCTGGGCTGAAGTGTGAGCTGTCAGCATGGGCACCCTAGACTGCATTAGAATAATACTGACAGTTGATCCAATGTGTGCCCTGTTGTGTCATTCTAACCCTTTGGCAATGATGACCACTGTGCTGATCACTGACTAATTAATCTGTAGGTGTTTTTTCAAATGTCTGATACCACAGTGTTTTTTGAATTATTTATCTAACCTAAATGACTAATCTGAAGTTGCAATGTATAGTACTTCCTTCTCATTCATGGATTTTAGCACAGATACTGATGACAATGATGCTATACGTGACTTCATGCTTCTATGTTTGCATCACTTTCTAGCTGACATATAGAGCATATCAACATGGTTAAAAGAATGTCATCTTTGTCAACCAGAATCGATTGCTATATTACACATTTGCTTGTTTTTTGCCATTCCCGCATGCACAAGTATTCCTCTGTATACATACCTGTGTCACATATGGCATTCTAATATGGTTCTGCTCATGCTTCACCCCCAGCACTCATTGTAGTTCTATGTACCTGTTTTAATTTTCAATCCCCATGCTGGCATGTTGTCCCCATGAGTGCCTTACCATATCTCACTGATCACACACACCTATATATAGCTATCTATATATCTATGTACCTATCTAGCTATATGTGTACACCTACCTTGCTGTATCCCCAACATTGATGCATGCTCCATGCATACTTCTCAACCTCTTGACGCAAGATATCTGGACAAAGCCATAAATAATGCAGGGACAAAGGCCCAAAAATAGGGAAGATTTTTAAATATTCCTCTTACAAACATAGAACGTTGATAGAATAACAAGTTTTGCATTAGCATGCATTTTCTGAAAGGTGTAAAGTCTGAAACTCAAATAACTATCATTATTTTCTAATTTCAGTTCTCGGTACTATGAGGAACAGACCAAAAGTATGGGGCAATAATATGGACCTTCTGTGAAAATCTGTACAGTTGAGAGCTATGGTCCATGTATGCTGTGTAGTCCCTGTCCTTGATGCACTGCATGTTTGCCCATATTATTTACTGAAACTGATTCATGTTGTGACAATAACCTGTGCATTGAATTGTCACCTTCTGTGTGACATTCCGTAGCAGACATGGGATGTCATGCTTGTTTCTGTTAATTTTCTTTATGGCCAGTCCTTGGTATGTTTGTATTTACTCATGCTGCTGTAAGGGTTATACTGTGTTGTAACACACTGTTACTCTTCAAACAGTGCTATGTGTGATGCATCATTGTTAGTGTATGGCCCTTGTTTTTAGGTGTGTTTGTGCTGATACATTCCCATACACTTTTTTGGGCTTAAATTTCTGTGGTAGTGTCTGTTTTATGGGTAATGTTTTATGCTAGTTATTTGTGTGATAATATCCTACCTGTCCAATGCCATCTTCTATTTTGCACACCTGCATCCCACACAGTTGCCTCTGTGGTCCTTTTTGGTGATGTACTTGCAGAGAGATGTCCTGTATTGATGTTTCTCCTGAATGTTGTGCATGTGTTCTTACTGGTGTACCATATACTTCTGTTATGTATGCTGTTCAATGTTGACAACTAATGGTTTCTTTCCATTAGTCATGCTCTGTGTTGCTGTTGTAGGGCAACATGTGAACAGCACTGTTTAGTCTGTATACATTTGAACATGAGGCTTGTCATGACTCAAAGATGTGTGTCAGACACTACCATGTTGCCTGCGCTAGGACATATGACCACATTGTCCATCGCCCATGCCCGTTACTTCTCACCCCTGTGTCCTCCTGATCATCATATGACAGCTCTGATATGTCATCATCAGACATTTGGGGATCTCAGGGTAAGTCATTCACACCTGTGCCTATTACGTCTCACCCCTGTGTCCTCCTGATCATCCTGTGACAGCTCTGATATGTCATCATCAGACATCTGGGGATCTTGGGGTAGGTCACTCACACCTGTGGCTGACAAGCCATCATGTTTTGTTGTTATCATGTTGTGTAGCATGGCACACACTGTAACCATATGTGATGCCTTTTCTGATGTGAATAGTAGTGCACCCCTGGATGTGTCCAGACATCTGACTCTTGGTTTCAGCACATCAAACACACGCTCAATAGTGTTTCATGTTGCGGTGTGTGCTTTGTTGTATCCATTCATGGCAGGGGTTGATGGGGTTGTGCATGGCATCTTTAGCCAATACTCCAATGGATAACTGAAGTCATGTATTTATAGAAAGGTGATAACACATATTTAGTCCTCATTCTTAATGTTGACAGATTTAGATTCTGCTTACATCATTGTGGTGGTCCTGTACTTATCAAGTAATAGTCTCCCAGGAATTTTACCGTGTTGGAATGTAGCCCACAGCCTGCTTTCCCTACATATTACAGCACCATGCACAAGTACTGGGGTGTGTTGCCAAGATGTTAGTAATGAGGCCGTGAGTGTACTATATACAATTGAGTGATGGCCAGCCTTTTCTTTTGACGTACCATCCATAATCAGGTACAGCTGGAGTTTTAATTAGAATGTGGGTGCAGTCTTTTGCACTGAGGATATGGGGGAAGCTGAATATGCCATAGAACTGTTGCATGGCAGTTTTGCTCTCCATGAGTGTTGTTGGGAAGTGGATTTATTCATCCACCTTGGTACATATTGTTACCAGGAAATGTAAGAAGATACAACTGGATACAACTGGGAGCTGTCTGCTACACTCCTACAGCATTTCACACATGCCACTAACATGTTCCAGGGGCCAGCATAACTAGACTCAGGCACACTTTTGTTTCTATTAGTACTGACTTGCTGAGTTACACGTCCTGTACACAGTCTGCACCAGCTCTCTATCTAATCTGTATCTATCTGTTATTTCCAGGTCCGAGAGCTGCCTTAACTGTAGCCTAGCTCAGCACTTAGCTTGTTGCCTTCTGGGACACATTCACAGATTGTCTTTTAGTATAGTTGCAGTGCTCTAGGCTACTGTAGTGCATTAAATTCCAGTTACATTTTTTTAAGTAAGGTTTGCAGATTCCACATGATTCCCATATGAATATTTGAAATATAGTAGTATTAAGATAAAGCACATATGTTCTCCTCTGACTGCCTTCAGAAAGCTGTAGGCAAATTACTTTTTCACATTTATGTTGCATTGAGTGGGCCCATTGTGTTTTGGAATCCAGGGGTCCATAATTATCCTACTTTGAATAGATAATTATTTGGTCTTGTTTTAGCATACATTATGGAATCACATTTATTGCTGATGTGCTAATGTCTTCCTTTGGTGTGCTGCACTGTCTGCCATTTTCTTTTGGAATCTGGTCCTATATCCCTCAAATTCTCATGTAATTTTCTTAATATGGACCACATGATGTGCTAAAATTATTGTTCTTCAAATATCAAGAAATGTCATATACTGGTTAACCTGTTGGCTGTGAAATAATAAAAGAAAGGTCAAAACAGATGAGTGTATTAAACAGCCCATGTTCCCAGAATGAGGATTAAATGAGGACTACATCTTAGGACACACATACTTAACCTTTATACCCATGGGATCAGCATCTGCAGAAATTATATGTGTTAAATATGGAGATGCTACTGAAGGTGGCAGGTGTAAGAGAAAAAAAAAAGATCTCAAAACATTTCATGGTAAATTGCAAAATGTACACAACTGGCCAAAGCGTGATCATTTATTGTTAAATAGTAGCAAGGTAAAATTATTATATAGGAAGATTACAAAATTCAATCATGAAATAAGAGAAACAGAAATGTAAGTACCATCATGTAACTTATTACATCTAAAACAGCAGACGTGGTACTCTTGCTATATACAAGGATTATGAAGAGCATGTGAAAGTAATTATGATTAGCACTGTGGTGGACAGACAAACTAAAGTATAAAAATGAGTAGACAGAATTTAAAAAAAAATTTAACCAGACTATGCAGTGTCTTGAATAATTACACATTTGTGGAGAGACTGAAATGTTTACATTTCTGCGGTTTAAGCTACAACATAGTCTATGGAGGCAGAATGATGACTCATATGCAAGGATGGCTGTCTACTGAAATGTAAAGAATGTATGAAATATGAAAGATCTTAGAGGAATTAGGCATGACCGCATGATGATTGAAGTGGATAAAATGAACAACAAACTGATCTTCTAAAAGTGAGTGCACATGACGAAAGTGAGCTGGGAACAATTATTCAAGAGAAACTTTGTCAGAGAAACAGGGAAAATGCTTCAGTGAATGCTGATGAGCAGGTTATTAGATGTCTGATATATATTCTCTGTCTGAGACTGTCACCTAATGAATGAATGGTTTCCTTGGTGTCTAGTAACAATCAATATGGATTGTTAATCAAAACGATTCTCTTCTTGTTTAAAATTCAAATGGCAAAACATAGTGAGAGAAAAGCAGTCACTATAGCCAGCAAAGCTTGCTCTAATAACCCAGGTCTGTCCTCATTAGATTTACTGGTTTCTTAGCTAAGCAGATTACAGTGGAGCAGATTCCAAAGGATAGTTGCAGACAGCACAGCATGCCAAATAAAGACATCAGTACATCAGCAGCAGACATGATTCAATAATGTATTGTATAACAAGACCAAGTAATTATCTAGTCATCACAGGATAATTACAGACTGTGGGCATGTCTGTTAGATTCCAAAACACAACGAGCGCTACCAACACAACTTAAATGTGACAAAGTACTTTGACAGCACCTTTCTGAAAATTCTCTTTGGAGGCCATGTATGATTTATGTTAATGCAACTATATTCCACAGATTCATAGTTAATCCTGTGAAAGCTGCAAACCTTACTTTACAAAATCAGCTGGCATTAAATGCACTGCAGCAAGCTGGGATATTGCAAGCCATACTACAGGATGATCTGGAAATACATCCCAGAAGAAGCCAGCTAGTCACTGATACAGCTAAGCCAGCTCTCTGTCCAGGAAATAATAGATAAAGGTTAGATAGAAAGCTGATGCCGACTGTTTGTAGGATGTGTGCATCCCACGTGTATGCTCATAGGCCTTGGGGTAATCCAATACTGTTAAAGCAAAAAATGTGTCTGAGTCTGGGGGTACTTGTCTCTGGAACATTTTAACAGCATATGGGAGGTGCCATATGAGTGTCCCAGGCAGTGGCCATTTGCATCCTGTCACATTTTCTGGCAACAATGTGTACCAATGTGGATGAATATATCCAATTCCCAGCAATAGTCATGGAGCGACCATTAGTTGTCAACATTGAACATCATATAAAACAAAAGCATAAGGTATACCAGTAAGAACATATTCACAACACTCAACAAGGAACACATCTGGATGTATACAGAGGAAACATCAATGCAGGAAGTCTGTCTGCAAGGTATATCACCAAAGAGGACCACACAGGCAAATGTGTGGGATGCAGGAGGTGTACACAACTGATGTCACTGGACATTTAGGATATAATCATACAGATATCTAGCATGTTCAAGTAGCTGTAAAACAACAAGATATCTAGGCATATGCACTGTATGGAAATGTATCAGCACAAACAACCAAAAAGCAGAGGCTGTGAACTAACACTGATGTATTACACTCAGCATTGTGTGATGTGCAATAGTGTTTTAGAACATAGTAAAAAGCATACAGCAGTATGAGTAATTGCAACCATCCGAAGGACTGGTCAAAAAGAAAATAAACACAAACAAGCCTCACATCCCATGCCTAATGCCCATACTCACAAGAAACCCTTATTCTGGGGGACTTCAACCTAGATTGGTTCACCTGTATATCAGAACCACCAAGTAATCTAATAAATCTCCATGGCTACCAGCAGCTAGTCCAAATTCCAACTAGATGTGATAAAAAATCTAAAAGGGAATCCATCCTTGACTGGGTCCTAACTAACAACCCCACATTGTACCCTCACACAGGCAGTCTCCCAGACACCTTAAGTGACCACAACATAATATACTTTATATGTAGTAGAACAAGCATATGCAAAACCACTAACTATATATCCACTAGAAACACAAAAAAATTCTCTCCTGATGTCCTCAACACTTTACTCTGTAACTGTGACTGGACCCCCCCCCTAAAAACCATCCCACTTGACCAGGCTGCAGTATATTTCAACAAAACATTTCTACAACACCTAGACACTGTCGCTCCATTGCGCAAAATCAAGGTTAGAACCTCTACAAACCCCTGGCTCAGTAAAGAAACCAAACAAATCCTCAAGTCCAGAGGCACTGCCTGGCTTTACTATCAAAAAAACAAAGAAACACAAAGCCTAACTAAGTGCCAAGAACTGCGCAACCATGCAAAAAAATGCATTAGGCTGGACAAAAAATCCTACTACACAACATTACAAACTAAATACCAACACAACCCACAAAAACTTTGGAAAAATGTAAACCAGCTACTAAAATCAGGCTACCCCCAAACCAATCACCCCTGACACTAAAGTTCCCATTGAAACACAATTCAACTCCCACTTTGTGAACTCAATTCTATCCTTAGTATCACAGGACAGTTCCTTCCTCACTATCCCCCAACACAAATAACACTAATACAAGCTTTACTCTCAAAACAGTTTCCATCACTTCAATCAAAAGCATGCTCTCCAAACTAAAAACCTCATCAACAGCAGCCGACCTACTCCCTAGCTATTTCTTGAAATTCACAACAGATGCTATTGCTATCACAGTCTCCACTCTCATAAACAGATCAGTTGTTGAAAACTATGTGCCCAAACTCTGGAAAATATCCTATGTTACACCCATACATAAAGGCGGGACCTCCACTGAACTTAATAACTACAGACCCATTGCTTTACTCTCCCCCTGGCCAAAATCCTAGAAAAATGCATCCATACTCAGATGTAAACTATCTCCTAGACAGCAACATCCTGTCACCTACTCAGCATGGTTTCAGACCTGCCCATAGTACCACTACAGCCCTCCTCTGCTTCACAGACACAGTAAACCGTCTCAAAAATGAAGGCCTACAGGTGTCAACTCTTTTTTTGGATATGTCCAAAGCATTTGGCACAGTCTCACACCAAATTCTGCTAAACAAACTAAACCAATATCATCTATCAACTTCCACTCTTACCTGGTTCCAAAGCTACTTAACTGACAGGTACCAAGCTGTGAAATGGGAAAATAATCTCTCTCCTCAGCTGCCCATAACTATAGGAGTCCCACAGGGTTCTATCTTATGACCACTACTATTCACAGTCTTCACAAATGACCTCCATACCTCCACACAGCATGCATCTATAATTCAGTATGCAGATGACAGTACCTTAATCTCTGCTGCACAAAACATTCCCACACTCCTGCAAACAACTCAACTAGCATTCTCTGACGTTGAAAACTACCTTACCAAAGCCCAACTTATCCTCAATCGAAAGAAAACTCAGCTTATGATTATAACCAGTTTTAACAAAAACACTAACAGTCAATTCACTATCTACTCCACAAATGCTACTCCAATTGCTCCAGTGGCACAGGCTAAGCTATTGGGAATAACCATAGACTCCCACCTAAAATTTGATAGTCATCTCAACTTAACTATTAAAAAAGTACATGCCAAACTGGGGTCACTCTACCGTATCAAACCATTTCTTACCAACAACACAAGATCAGCCATTGCTCACTCCCAACTTCTATCCACCCTACTCTATGCATCTCCCATGCTGACTAATCTCAACAAAACTGAACTAAGCAAAATGGAAGCCTGCTATAACAGAATTGCCTGCTTTGCTGCAAATTGCTCATATAGAACTCATCACTGTACTGCTTGAACTGCCCAACCTCCTAACCTACAATCAGCTCTGCCTCTGTCATTCTATCTATTACCTCCCCAATAAGTGTCCTGCCCTCAAAAACCTAGTACAACATCACTCAGCCAAAAGGCCTCTTAGATCATCAAGCAAACTACTACTAGAAGTCACCAACAGCTACAATAGCTTTGGAGACGCACTATATAGTAGTTCAGTGGCTAAAAAATGGAACTCTGTCCCTACTAGAATTCAAAACACATCATCCAAAGCCTCCTTTAAAGACCTCATCAGGCAACATCTCAAGCAAAGTGGGCAGTGCCATGATTGCTCCCCAGGCTAGTGAAAGCGGATAACATATACATACTAAATCTAGAGCACTTGATAATAGTTTTCAATCTTACTCACAAACACTGGCTAATCTACAATGTATGTACTGTACCTGTGTACTATGTATGTATTCTACCTATGTTCCAAATTTCAGCTGTACACCACAAACCTATTAATTACCTTTATTTTTTAAATTAATATTTTTTTGTTTGTTCTCTCCAGTGTAACTGTTTATGTGCCGCATACCACCGTAAAAACATGTCTCTTGTAATTTGTGTGTATACTGATCATGTCTAAATAACTAAACGTGTCTGTAATTTTTCTTTGTGGAGCTTGTCTCCCCGGGCCTCTGCTGAAAAAGGGCCTTTGAGGCTCAGTCAGACACCCCCGGTTAACAAATGTAAAATAATAATAAATAAATGTAAAATAAATAAATATGGAATGTCACACAAAAGGCAGCACTCTAATGCACAGGTTAGTACTGCAACATGACTCAGTTAGATGTAAGAATACACTCAAGCATGCAGAGCTTCAGTGACAGTGACTACACAACAGACTTGGAACATGCATCAATGCTAGTGATGCAGCATCATAGGTAAATATATGTGTGTGGAATCAATGAGATATGAGTAAACACACATGGTAATGATGTCAGCATGGAGACTGAAAATGGAAACAGGTGCACCAAAATGCAGTAAGTGCTGAGGGTGAGGCATATATATGCAGTACCATATTAAAATGCCATAAGTGACATAGGTATGCATACGGAGGCATATCTGTGCATGTGGTCATGTCAGACAAGAAAGTAAAAGGTAATGTAGCAGTCAATGCTGGATGACAAAGATAATATACTGATAACCATGTAAATATGTGCTATATGTCAACTATCAAGTGATGCAAATATAGAAGCACGAAATCACATATAACATTACTGTTGTCTATATCTGTACTAACATATACCAATGACAAATAAACACAGTATTATCTGTCCATCAATTAAGTTTGTGGCCATTCTGGAGCAGAGCTTTGATTATTATTTAATTTTCTCTGCCTGAGAGATTGCCTCTCCTATTTCTGTTTGACATCTGGAAAACACGGTGATGTGCATTTCTTGGAGTTTATATATGGGCTTATATATTGAAATGATAATGTTAAAAGCATACATTAATTGAATGGATCACCTCTCATTTACAATGAATAACTATGTAAAACAATATACCACTGCTATGTGCAGATAATCTGAATGAACATGAAAAACATGTCTGAATAGGTAAACCTAACAACATCAGCACATCTCTCAATCCATTTAAAAATGGAATAGATCATATATGCAAAGGTGGTACTTGAACTCATGTTAGTAGATATTATAATAAGTAAGGTCTAAACACACACAGCCAATATACCACAAACCAACTGCTATAACAATGGTGTCGCCATAGTTATATGCACATCCAAACACAATTAGCATTCTACCTCAATAATGTAGGATTCATCACATATATTATCGCAGTCAGTGACAGACATCATAACAAATGTGAATATCATTATATGGTATGTAACACACATACTGGAATTTATACAGAAACAGGTCAGTAAAACATCAGCATATTAAATGACCCATTATACAGTTATGTCTACATATCATTACAAGAAACAAGTTAAAATGTAAGCATTCTTAATGTTGTCTCCATCACATTAAATGTACTGTTAAATACTACTATATAAATATCAGAGATTATCTGTAAATCATTTACTGAGCATATGACTTATGGAAATCTCTGTATGTGATCAGCTTCAGTAAACATAAATAAGACATTACAGGTTATTTTGCAATAACTACTTCTTCTTCTGGCTTTTTCCTGGTTAGGGGTCGTCACAGTGGATCACCTGTCCGCTCATGACTGGCAGTGGAGTTTTACGGTATCGAGTTGCCAGCCCAGCACTCAACCTTCCACAGAAGGAACACACATGCACACACTCATGCCTAGGGCCAATTTAGAGTGTCCAATCCACCGACAGCATGTCTTTGGGATGTGGGAGGAAAACAGAGCACCTGGAGGAAACCCACACGACCACAGGGAGGACATGCAGACTCTGCACAGACAGCACCCCAGCCGAGAATCGAACCGGAGAACCTCTTGCTGTGAGGCAACCATGCTAACCACTGCATCACCGTGGCTGCCCATTTTGCAATAACTACTGATATATTTTAATTCTGTCCATATCTGTAGTTCACCAGAGGTGTTTCCTTTTTATCCATACAACTGCATATGGGAGAAAATCTCCTTATCACTGATGGACATTTATCCATCTGTATATATACTGTTTAAGTCTAACCCCCTCCTTTATGTAACAAACATTGTAATGCAGACAGTTACAAAAACATATGCATGACAACATGTATCAGTTATTTTATACAGAATAATGATAACATATGAATGTGATAATAGCACTGAATTCCACCATAACAAAGTCACGAGGTGACACCTTACCTTTGGAAGATAGCTGTTAAGTCATCTGTACCCCAGAGTGTGGTTCAATAAGTGCCCACAGATTTTAAGTACCATTTGTGCCATACATTATTAATTAAGTTCATTATCATTCAATGTTTTGGAATCCCATTAGCAAATATTTGCTTAAGTTGCTGAATCTCAATGCATTAACCAGTAGCTCAGTGTAAGTGTATAGTGCTCAGCACAACCACCCAATAGGTATCAATAGATAGGAATATCTGTAACATGTGCCCAAAGTCTTCCAGTAGTCTACTACTGTCCTATATGCACCCACTTTAAAATGTAATATTGATACATGGTATTATCACACCAGTGCTGTCTGTGAACTGAGTGGGTCCTCAGCGGGTTTTGGAAAGCATTTTTCTACAACTTTCAACTGCAATAGTGAGGATGTCAAGCAAGAGGAGACTTTGGCAAGCCTAGGTGCTGAACTGGACAGAGGAGGAGACTGCCCAGATGCTCACTGTTTCTGCTAGATATGAGCAGAGGATACAAGCACATGCCGGGAACTTCACAATGTTTGATATCTGGGACCAGATTGCAAAGGAGCACCGCATGTGGACTGGGATCTACAGGCCCTATGTGTAGGTCAGCCACCACTATGATGACCTACATTGAAGGGATGCAGAGGATCTTCATTGGAGCATCGCAGACATCCAATGGTAGCCAGCAGATGCCTACAGTAAGTCAGAAAATACACACCTTAACACCTAAAGTATTATATATGAATGTAGTAAGCATACCTGTTTATGAGAATCTGAGTTTTGAGTGAATTCCATGGGTATCTGTTTTGATAGTAGCAA
This sequence comes from Protopterus annectens, assembly GCF_019279795.1. Lineage (NCBI taxonomy): Eukaryota > Metazoa > Chordata > Ceratodontiformes > Protopteridae > Protopterus > Protopterus annectens. The sequence continues at coordinate 1,453,152,308 of NC_056737.1, forward strand.
TTTACATCCAGGACATTTACTTACATTCATTAAAGTTAACATTTGCATGTCAACAAACTCTGAGGATATCCACTACTCTACTTGGGCCAATGCACACACTAAGCAGAACTGTTGATTACAACCTTGTATTAATATGGACTTCACAAATATAACTATCACTGTTATTCCATAATATCTGCTGTTGCAAAATAAAATTAGCTGTAATATCTCTTTCCTCAACTAGTTGACCACTATAGTGACATGACTGTTGCTCTCCTATGTGTGGTTTAAATTCTGGTGTATCCTATTTTTGTAAAACATATTGGCTATGATTCATGTAATATTGCCCACACATATGGAAGACCTATATCTCTTGAATATAGAGATGATAAAATCAGCAAGCAAGAGAGCAGTATTATGGGAATCAAATTCGTCCTCAAATCTTGGTGAGTACCTTCATGAGGGGCCCCTGTTTTTACAAAATCTCACCAAGATGACAGTGATATATAGACTATATTTTATATAGTATCTATCATGGACAGACACAGATTAAAAATAATAAAGACAGCGGGGTGCACAAGTACCATGATAAAAAAAAAGTGCCAAATCTCAGTATGCACATTGGTGCCAGAACTGAAAGAAATGACAGTGTAGAATCCTCAAGAAATAGAAGCACTCCTACAAAGGGGATAGGCCAGGCTCAGGGAGGATGATGCCCCTCCATAGTATAAGGAAGCTGTATTCCACAAAACCCACAAAAACTGACAGGCCATAAATTAGACATAAAGATGATAGACTGGACTACTGAGGATAAGAAAGAAATTACGCATTGTTGCTATTATGCAAGATACTCATCATTTCCAGATAGAAGATATTAAAAAAGATTATGAGAGATTAGAGGAAAGAAAAGTACTTCCAGAAGAAAAAACTTGAATGCAAATATGTGTCCATTAATACAACAGATCCATAAAAAGCATTATATAGACCAAGAAATTTTGGGCTATTTGGAAAAAGAAGCAACCGAGGAAGTACAAAATGTAAAGAACAAACCCTAGAGATTTCTGAAAAGTATAAAAAAATGTACATGGGAAAGAAAGACAGCTCTAATATGGTACAATATTTATGCAAAGGAGAAAGCCAAATTAAGCAATACAAAAAAAAAGCAGCTCCAAAGATATTTGAAGAGATATATGGGCAAAGTGACCCAGATATGGAAAATTTCACAATACAAAAATAAGATCACAAAGGAGGAATGTAGAGCAGAAGATTAGTGAAGTTGAAGTTAAATAAATGGAAACTGCAGATATGGAATACATGCAAAGTGAATGATTTAGAGCAGGCATTCTAACACAGGTTATGTCACAGCATGATGGAACACTGAGTCCACAAACCAAGGAGAAACAGGTGGAGTGAGAGATATTCAAAGAAGAAATATGGACTTGAGAAAGAAAATGAGATTAATATGGTGCAATATTTATGAAAAGGAGAAAGCAAAACTAATCAACACAAAAAAAAAAACTGCACTAGAGATATTTAATGAGAAATACAAGTAAAGGCATCCTGTTATGGAAAATTTCATAATACAATAAGAAATAAAGGGGGAAATTAGAAAAGATGATTACTAATGGAGAGGTTAAAGAAACAGAAAATGAAGATATAGATTACCTGCAAAGTGAAGGATTTAGTGTAGAAAGTCCATCCCTGGTGTTATCATAACATGATGCAACAGTGATTCCCCAACTTAAGGAGAAACAGGTGTAATGGAAAGCATCTGATCAGTTGCCACATGAAGATACTCTGGCGCCTTCAGTATGAAACCAGTACAAAAGTTTAGTTAGAGTTGCACAGCAAGGGAAGGAGCAGGAAATATTTGCAACTCTGATATAGTCAATGTTGTGGAGTGATAGGCCACTGAGTTCCCATATGAGAAAGCAAGGGGTGACACAGGATGCAGCTGGAGAGAATATGTCCCTGGAAGATGTTCTGGAACTTTCTGTAGAATCCCTGCAGGAAACAGAGATCAAAGAATGCACCCACAGTTTAGAAGAAAATTATTTAAGGGAAGAGTTGCTTGATTTAATAGAGATGGAGAGATGCATTAAGATCAATGAAAGAAATAGATTACAGAAATTCAATAAGATCCAAAATGTTAGCAGTCTGATAACACAAATGACACAGTAATCAATACTATTAGCAGAAAATAATGTGATATAACAGAAGAAAATAGGGTATACTACTGTGCAGCTAAATTCATAACAGACAAAATCTTGTCACAAAAACACAAGAGAATAAGGGAAAGGAAGGGAAGAAATCAAATGCCATCATGGAAGTATCAAGTAGAGAAAACTATAAAGCAATTAAAAGAAGTGTCACTGTTAGAAGAGTACAGAGGAAGAAACAGATCAAAAATAAACAATAATTAGAAAGATGTGATAAAAGCAATGTGCAGTATCGCAACAAACTAGGATGTATCATGCATTATTGCAAATAACAAACTAAAAATATCAGCAAAGGCAGAAAAAACTTAGAAGATATGCAAATAAATATAAAGGAAAAGTACAAAATAAGCAATTCATTGATGACCCAAAACAGTTTTATAGAGAACTGGGAAACAAAGCAAAAGGAATAGAAACACTACAAAAGAAAGAAACAAACAAAAAATAGATACATTTTGAAAAAATATCTATGAAGACCCTGTGGAACATAACAAAGATGCTGAATGGATATAAGAAATAAAAGAAACAATAAGAAGTTCAAAAGTACAGGATATAAAATGGGATGAAGTAAACAGCCAGAGAAACTGAAACAAAATTAAGAAAGGCTCCTATTTGGAAAACCCCAGGCCCAGATGCACTACCTAACTTCTGGCCAAAAGTGTTAACATCTATACATAAATATTTATCCATGAGTAAGAACTGTTTACATGCACATCCTGAACAGGCACCAATCTGGTTAACAACAACAAAAAAAAGCATACTTGAAAGGTATCCTAAAAACTATAGACCAATAACTTACCTTTTCAACAATGTATAAATTATATACAAGAACTGATGCTGACAGAGTTTATAGTCATTTAGAAGAAAACTGAATCAATGCAATAGAACAAAAGGGTAACAAAAGAAAGTTGTTATGAACAAAGGATCATTTGTTGATAAATAAAGCCATAATGGAGAATTGTAAAAACGGGAAGAATCTAAGTATGGCATGGATGGACTACAAAAAAGCATTTGACAGAATTCCACATTCATGGATAAAAAAGTGCTTACAGATGTATAAAATACACCCTACACTGATCGATTACATTACAGTGACCATGAAACAGTGGCAGATCACTTTGCAGCTAAGCCATGATAACGGACAAATTATTATCCCAGGGATAAAAATTCAAAGGGGAATATTTCAGTGTGTCTCTTTTTCAGTGTTGCTCATTTGTCTTGCCCTTAACCCATTAATCTGTTGAAATTAACAGATTAGGTCATAGTTACAATTTGGCTCCTAGAAAACAATTTCATTTTCTTTTTGTGGAGGATTTAAATCTATATAGTTCATCAGATGAGGAACTGAAAGCACAGCTGTGATTAGTCAAAACTTTCTCAGATGATTTGAATATCAGTCTGGGGCAGGAATGTGATATAAAGGAACATGAGTAGGATGGACTGTATAAGTATTTGAGAACCGATAAAGGATCAACAATAAAACATGAACAAATGTGAACAAAATTCAGTAAGGAATATTTTAGAAGACTAAAATTAATGCTGAAAACAGCCTTGACATCTAGGAACAACATCTAAACTATAAAACTTTGCTCTTTCTGTCCTGATTTACAGTTTTGGGGAGAGTGACTGGCCCAAAATGCTATTGGATCAGTTGGATGGGAAAACAAGAAAAATGCGTCACACCTATCGAATGATATATAAAAATCATTGTATACCTAGATTATATATTCCTTGTTCTGAAGTAGATATGACCCTTCTCGAAATTTACTACATGTATAACGCTGCAATTGTAGGACTACATACATATCTGCTAACCTCACTAGATCCAAACATAGAGCAGGTTTTAAAACACGAGGAGAAAAAAATCTAAGAAGACTTCCCTTCTTAGTTTAACACAATAATATTAGTGTCCAGTGGGAATGGAAATTAAACCTAAAGTTGACATTAATCAGACAGCAACTAATGTTCAAAAAAAACAAAAGAAAGAATATAAGGAGAAGGATCAGATGAGAAGACAAGAAATGTGGAAAACGTATAAATATAGTTGCAAGTATAGAAAACTCCTGGAATAACCTGATGTCAATCCGAATCTGATGCAGAAATGGTTAAAGAGAGGTGGATTTAAACCAAAAGATATTTAAGGTTGATATTGGTGGCCCAGGATAGTGTCCTATATTACCTTACTTGGATAGAAGGAAGTTTCTTTGCTCACCAGTGGGAGTGGGGAGCCTTGAACAGCCTACCTCTCCTTGGGGGAAGTGACCTCAGCACAAGAAGCTGTAGTAATTGGTTGTTTGGGACCATTTCCAGCTCTTTTGTAGTTCACTGTTTAAAATCCGCGTTTGCATGGCTTTGCGCGGTCGTACACATAGCGCAGCACTGGTTAAACAAGGTTAAACTTTTTCTGGCTCCGCCAAGTCTGTTTTTCAAATTTTCCCTTAAGGAAGCTCTACTCTTAGTATAACCAGACTACTCACTGTATTATAAGCCTAGCACTTGTTCTCAATACTTCTCTACTAAGTAAGCACTCTCGTACTAAGTAAAGCACTACATCTACTTACCACCCCTGTGAATACCCACTTCCCTTAAAGGTATACCACTCCCTTATACTGTTCTAGCATGTCGAGTGGTAGATTACTGGTGTCGTCTCCAGTTCAGCTGGTCAATCTGGGCATCTTGAGACAATGCTACAATTGTCTCATGTACACAGACAACCCTCTCCTCCTCCTAACAAACACAAATACATGTGAGAGATGCAACTATATAGCCAAACTGGAGGCTGAACTCTCTCAACTCAGGGCTGGCATGACCAGACAGGAGGAGATGGCAACCACACACACAACAATCCCAGTCCCACATAGACCTACCACAACTGCAAACCAAACACATAAAAACACAAAGACATACTCGGAGGCTCTAATAAAAAACTTACCAAAACAACAGAGGCTCCCAAAGCAGACATCCAAAAATCCACCACCTCAAAACAAAACACATGCAACACATACTTCAATAAATCAGTGTGTTGACCAATCGCAGCCCTTAAGGCCAAACACCTTGCCTGATACACTAGTAATAGGTGACTCCATAGCCAGACACACTGATGTCCCACTGACCAGGCTGAACAAGGAGAAGGTGACTGTGAGCTGTCTATCAGGAGCTAGGATCCGCCACATAACACACGCACTCATGTCACTCCAAAGCAAGTACAAATATGATTCCGTCATTGTCCATGCTGGTGTGAATGACCTGAGACGTACCTCCCTGGACTACATGAAAAGAGACATAGAGGAGCTCTCCAATTATGTAGCCCAGGCTGGTATGACCCTGACCCTGTGCAGCATCTTGCCCTCACCAAGAATGATACCACAATACAAAGACAAGATGATCAGCTTTAACAATTGGCTCAAGTACTGGTGTCATTCTAAGGGGATCCAATGTCTGTCTGCCTGGGATGATATGTTGGACAAGCCACGCTGCTTCGCAAGGGATGGCTTACACCTGTCATCACTGGGCTTCCGGATATTGGCTAAGGCTCTTGCCACCCCCATAGTGCCTTTTTTAGGCAAGGCTCAAAAGACAAACCCACCTCCTTAGAAAACAAAAATGGAAAAAACTAAGGGTAATGCTGCTCAACGCCAGAAGTCTAAATCTCAAGATGCAGGCACTTGATGCACTCCTCAGTATGGAGAACATCGACGTCTGTGCAGTAACTGAAACCTGGTTCAAGAATCCTGAGAGCACCCCAGCACTACCAGGCTATACCTCGTATCATGCTTTTCGGCCCCAAAACCCGGGCCGAACCACAAAGGGGAGTGTCCATATTCATAAAGGACACCCACACCTCCAGGTTAGTAGCAACACATGAAGCATCAGAGACCATACAGGTGCAACTAACCATAGGCAAAACTGCTATACAACTGGTAGCATGTTACAGACCACCCTCCCAATCTCAAGAACCCCACTCAGCCTTCCTGAAGACATTGGAGGATATGAATGTATCACAAAATACCATCATACTGGGAGACTTCAACTACCCAAACATAGATTGGGTACATTATTCTAGCCCTAATACCCTAGCCCAAAGGTTCCTGGAATTCATAAATTCAAATGCACTGGAACAACTAGTCACCTCTCCCACTAGGGAGATAATATACTAGACCTGATCATCACAAACATGGGGACAAAATGCTCCACACGAAGTATACCCCTCACTAGTGAGATCTGACCACAAACTAATCACCCTGGATATACATATCCCACCTCCACCCCCAGCACAAAAGACCACAGTGAAAAACTTCTCAAAAGCAGAATTCACTCTTCTTAAGACTGAGATGGTATCCTTTAAGCCCACTGTGCCAGTGGATACCACATCCCACAATGCCGAATCCTTCACAAATGCTTTCTATGGACATCTCCAAGAATGCATGGATCATGCAATCCCAAACAAATCCAAGTCCCTCCCCACCAAATGTAAGTGTCCTGTCTGGTGGACCTCAGCCATAAACAAATTGTATAACAAAAGAAGGAAGCTACTGCACGTCACAGCGAAATCCCATGAAGGGAAGACATCTCTGATCAACATTAGCAGAAAACTACGTTCTCTCATAAAAACATCCAAGACAAACTTTGAGAGAAAAATCGCTAAGGACACTAAAGATAACCACAAAGCCTTCTTCAGCTATGTTAGAAACCTGGGAGGAAACCCTCAGATATGCTCAGAGTTGGTTCACAACAACAAAAAATACACTGAACCCACAGATATTGCTAACATTCTGGCTGACAGGTTCAGTGCAAATTTCTTGCCTCCTTCACCCCCAAAAGAAGAAATACTTATCCCAGCTGAATGTAATCTCCCTGTCATCTCAGATGTCTAAGTGAGAACCGCCCTAAACAAAGCAAAAAACACAGCATCAATGGGACCTGACGGTATCCCGGGGTGCGTGTTACGTGAACTCCAAGAGGAGCTAAACCCACACATAAAAATGCTATTTAACCTTAGCCTTACTTCGGAATATGTACCTGAACACTGGCGTACAGCAACAGTGGTCCCACTCCACAAGGGGGGTGCCTCTACAGACCCTGGAACCTACTGCCCCATAAGCTTGACTAGCCTGGTCTGCAAAGCTATGGAAAGAATCATTATGGAATTCATAAACGGAGACATAGGGGACCTACAGACGCTTGACCCCACCCAGTTCGGCTTTGTAAAGGGCAGATCCTGCCTTTTAAACCTGGTTGACTTTTTTGAAACAGTCACTAGAGCCATTGATGAGGGCAAAGCAGTCCATACAGCATACCTGGACTTGGCTAAGGCCTTCGACACAATACCCCACTCAGGCATCATAGATAAGCTAAACAGCTTAAAAGTAAACCCTTATGTCACTAGATGGGTTGCAAACTGGCTAAAGGACAGAACCCATAAAGTTAAAATCGCTGGAGCAATGTCAGACTCAAAGCCAGTCACAAGTGGTGTCACACAGGGATCTGTCCTGGGACCCCTCTTGTTCAGCATTTATTTCTCAGATGTTAAAGCAAACATGGGAGGGCTGTGGCTGACAAAGTTCGCAGATGACTGCAAACTAGGCGCCATAGTCGATACACCAGCAGATACACACATCCTACAAAAAGGCCTCACTGAAACGGACAACTGGTGCCGTAGTCACGGCCTTAAACTAAATGCCAAAAATGTATAGTCATCCCTTTTGGAAAAACAAAGTACCCACAAATTATCACATAGACAGCAACCCACTGAGTGCGGAAAAAGTAATCAGAGACCTAGGGACCCAAGTAGACAGCGACCTCTCATTTGACACCCACGTTGCCAAAGTGGTTAGAAAAACATTCTACCTTGCACACCTCATCATGAAGGGTTTCACATCCAGATCCAAGGATGTCATTGTACCCCTATATTCCTCCCTCATCAGACCCATGATTGAGTACAATGCCCCATTTGGTATGTACCTCACCCGGCACTTGCAACAGCTGGAGAGACCACAAAAGTACCTCACCAAAAGGATCAAGGGTCTCCAACATATGTCTTATTCTGCCAGACTAAAGAAACTTCAGCTCTATTCAGTAGCATACCGCCTGCTCAGAGGTGATCTCTGTCTGACGTACAAGGCCATGTCCAATCAGGATCTGATGGACATGCTCCATTTCAAAAAATCCAAATCCATCAGGATCACGAGAGCTAAAGACTTAAACCTCGGCACAAGTATGAATAGGACATGCTGGAGGGATAGATTCATAACCCAGAGGCTTCCCATGCTTTGGAACAGGATCCCAGTTCGTATTAGGCAGAGCCCCTCACTGACTCTCTTCAAGAGAAATCTTGATGAATGGATGGGAGATTGTAAGCTTACCCCAGGGGTCACATCTGTGTCACTGCTAGACAGGGGCACAGTAAACTAATTCTATTATATAAGGGGACCTTCACTGTGTCACTACTAGACAGAGGCACAGTATTCTAGATTTATTCTGTACATTTTTGTACCATTTCATGGGGTGGCAAAAGCCACATCACTATGGCTAGGCTTACAAATGCCCCAGGGCAGATAGCCTAGTACTATACTATGAAACTATGAAACTATGTTGGTTTACAAAGTCCATTGAACATGTGGGAGGAACAGACAAATGCAGGTATATAAAAGATAACTGGAAACAGTTGTACATCTTGTTGCTGGGTGTGACACACTAATGGCAGGGGGACATACCACTCAACCTCTTAGAGAAAGAAATCTGGAAAAAAAGCATAAATAATGGGGGGACAAAGGCCTCAAAATAGGGACATTTTTTAAATATTGCTTTTATAAACTTTGAAAATTGATAGAATAACAGGTTTTGTATTAACATGAATTTTCTGAAGGGTATGATGAAGTCTGAAACTCAAATGTCTGTAATTATTTTGTGACTTCAATCCTCCATGGTTTGCCAGAAAACCACAATTTTATGAGAAACAGACCAAAAATATAATTAAACAATCTGGACATTCTGGGAAAATCTGGACAGTTGAGCGGTATGCAGAGGGACTGTATACTGAAAGGGATAACAATGTGGCAAGACTGTTGTATTAGGCATTGTGCAAACATTACAATATTCAGGTAGCTGAGAAAGATTGGAAACATGAGCCACAGAGCATTATAGAGCATGATGAAGTTTATATCACATGGGATCATCCATTATCAACAGTTCAAAAAAATAGATGCAAGAAAACCAGGTATGTTAGTCCATGAAAAGAAAACAAAAGTAGCATTGATCATTAAAATTGTTATACACAGTGATTATACTGTTTTATGTACAGAGAGAGACAGAAAGTCATAAAATATCAAGATTTGCAGGCAGAAATGAGGGCAATGTGGAAGAAGGATACCAAATAGTTTCAATAGTAGTAGGAGCAATGAGTCTTATAAAAAAGAATTTACAGTCATATTTAGATATGTTATCAATACATGTAAGTCCATATGAATTGCAGAAGGAGTCAATTCTAGGCACATTGTAGGTACTGCAAAAAGCACTTTAGCTAACATCAAAGACTGACACACTACTAATTTTACAAAATTTAATCATACTTTGTCTTAAGAATGGGGTCCATTTCTGTCATACTATTAAAAACCCAAAAGACTTAGAGAAATTAAAGAAAGATCTATGTTTATTGGTAACTTATATGGTACAGATTTTTTGGGTGGCCGCGGTGGTGCAAAGGTTTGCGTTGTTGCCTCACAGCAAGAAGTTCTCTGGTTCGATCCTTGGCTGACGTGCCTTCTGTGCAGAGTCTGCATGTCCTCCCTGTGGTTGTGTGGATTTCCTCCCACATCTCAAAGACATGCTGTAGGTGGATTGGACACTCTAAATTGGCCCTAGGTGTGAGTGTGTGTGCCTTCTGTGGAAGGTTGGGTGCCAGGCTGGCAACTCGACACCATAAAACTCCACTGCCAATCATGAGCAGACAGGTGATTCACTGTGGCAACCCCTAACCAGGAAAAGCTGAAAGAAGAAGATACAGTACAGATTTTTACACATCTAGCATGGTAGTGGTGCTTTGACGTCTATAGCACTTAGGTCGTGGATGATTATGCATTTTTCCTTTTATTCAGAAAGCTTCTAGAAACATCTTACAGTATACTTCTTTCGGTGTGAATGCTGTGTAATACATACATTAGTAAACTCTAAACTTTAAAATTCACAATATTCTTTTATAATCCATGTCTGCTTTCATTAGTTTAATGAATGTAAGACAAATGCAAGTCATCAAGGAAGAAATATGTGTAAGTCTTGTAAACACAATGCAAGTACAAGAAGTGTGGATCTTTACTCCTTATACTGTCTTATTTTTATTTTCTTTTTTTGCAAATTATGACAGTTAAACTCAGTGTGCTGACCCATGATAGTTTTATAGGGTGGATAAATGCATATTCCATTGTTATTCTATAAACTTTTACAACATTAAAATAAATGTGCTGTCCCTTAGCTCACATGGTTAAGCAAAGGTCACTATAATTTTTTTTGCCTGTGTGAGGGTTTGTATCTGACAGGAGCCTATTTTGGATGATATTTTAGCAATTATAAATTTCTTATTGAGCAACACACATGGGAGATATATATATACTTGGTTGGTAAGTTATACATGAGAAATTTTGCCCATCTAGTATGGCTGTGGAATGTTTAAACCTATAGTGCTCAGTTATCTGCAAAGTTTCTTGAAGCATCATATTTCTGTTAATTATGTATGTGTAAATGCTGGGTAATATATACATACGTTACCTCAACAGCTTAAAATTACACAACATTCTGTTATGATTTTCGCCTTTTCATTGACTGCCCTCCTACCTAAACTACATGTGTATGTTTAAATCTCACAGTTGAACAGTAACTCCTTTGATGGCTATTTATGTGTTTTGAGTGCAGACAAATGTTTTCTTGTAATCTGTGAGAGATGAAAATCTGAACTGTTATAGCTGTGGGTTATTGTTCTGAGCAATGTAATATGATGCAGTCACTACTGCATAGTTTTGTTGTTCGAATGCACTGGCTAAGATGTAATGTATAGCACACTCACTCACCACCTAAGGGGCTAAAACCTACATCCTATGCACATACATACAGTAACATTGATCCCAGGCAATGCTCACAACCTTTACTTACCCATGTAATTGCTGTGTACACCTAGCATCAGAAAAAGTCAGCCCTGAATAAAAACTGCAGCAAGTGCTAATGTAAGTAAGTAAGTAAAAGGTGGTTGATTTTTACAGCAATGACTTCAACATGTGACAGCAGTGACTTATGTGAATATGTGTCCTCCATCAAGTAATATGCCTGAGGCATCAAAGATTCACATATTTATACCACTCAGAAGTACTGATTGTCACAGAATGTCCTCAGTATGGCATCATACTTTTGTACTGAAAAATCATTAAAGAGAGAAAGAGAGAAGTTAGAAATTAATGACACACATTTCAGTTTCAGACTTCATATCCCTTAGAAAAATCTTAAACATAGTGATGCAAAATCTGTTTGATTCTATCAACTGTCTAACTTTGCAAGACCTAAATACTTAAAAAGTCTCCCTATTGTCCAGCCTTTGTCCCACTTTTATTTATGGCTTCATCCAGCTTTTTTGCTGTAAGAGTATCAGAGACATGTACACATTACAAAATCCTGTAACAAATCAGTAAAATTAGCAAAACAGCATCACAAACACAAATATACTAAGTACTAAGTCAACTATGCACCCTGAGCATCACACAGAAAATGTATGTTTCCCTGAATCCAAAAGATTAAAAAAAGAGGATCTGGCACAGTTATCATCATTTGCACAGGGTGTTGTGTGTGGGGTGGCAGGAAACCTAGGCTGACACAAAAGGTAAATGAGTATGTGTGAGTAAGAAAGAGAAACAAGCAGACATTTGGATAAAGTATCAAATGGCCACTGAGACAGAATGATCTTTAAGCCTCATGACTGACCCATGTAACTGTTATATGTGTATGTCTGTATGTCCACTTCAGGTGAAATTGGTGTGTGAGTGTCTGCAAGAACACAGCCAAGCTCTGTGATAGCTCTATATCTAGGTATGTCAGACAGGTGTGAGCAGTGCATAGCAGATGTAGCAGTTCATCGTTGGTATATCCAACCATGAGAACTGACTCTGCCAGGAGTTATACTGGCATGTCCACACTAATGGTCAGATGCACTGCTATTACCTGAACATGACTGATGTCTGCTGGATGAGTTCTCCTCGTGTGTATGCCCAGGACCATGACACCATGGCCTGCCATGTTCGGTGTGGACACTTCAACCAGTGATCGAGCACTGGAAGTACTGCCATGACTGAAGCATAATCAGAGCGGCCACATCGGCTAACATCAGATGATGCTTCTGACCTCTTCCTGCATGGATGCCACCCCCCTCCCAGCAGACATTCCATCACAGACTCCACCCATTGTGCACCAGTTCTACTGTGTTGCACACTACCCTGAAGTACTGGGTGCCATAGACTGCACTTATGTACATATCAAGGCACCATCGGCTGAGCAGGAATACCACTTCATCAACTGCTAAATCAT